>NC_134855.1:77245971-77617221 GCF_049852395.1 Peromyscus maniculatus bairdii
AAGACTTCCCTTCTTAAGTACTGAGTATAACGGTGTGAGGGCTATCAGGGTTAGGGTTGGGCTTTTACAAGTAAAGTCTCTATGGGGACAGAAAATCCTTGTCATTTCTCTCTCTCTCTTTTTTCTAGTACTTTGGAGAATGTCTGCAATAAAATGGGTGCTGTGGTATGGTTAAGTATTCCTCAAAGGGCCATTTGTTCAGGAATTTGTCCTCAGCTTGCAACACTGGATGGAGGCAGGAGACTTTTCAGAGGTGGAGCTTAGTGTGAGATCTTCTCGACATCCAGAACGTCTCTTATAAAGGCATTTGAGGAGTACCCTGCCTTCCTCTTCTTCTCTTTTGTTTCCTGACTACTCCAACCACTATCATCAGGATATGTGCTCCATGATCACCAAAAACAACACAGTAGTGGAACCAGATAGACATGAGTAATCTTCTTCCAAACATTCTTAGTTAAGTGCCTCTAACAAACCCGATTTTAAAAAAATGTATAAACTAAATTTGATCACATAAACCAAGTTTATAATTAAGGTGTGTGGATGTTGTTATTCTTCAAGTAATAATCCTGTGTTAAAAAAGAATTTTCAGCATGTCTGGTGCTTAAAGTTGTCATGAATAATAATCATTTTTCACTAACAGAGATAGATAAGCTTATACAGGTATATAACACAATTAAATCCAAGTTACAGAGTCCTTCCTGTTACAGAGTTCCATGCCAGAATACTTTTGAATAGTCAAAAGCAAACATCCATGCTAATATCAACTCAATATACAACAGAGATATTACACTCCCTAAAATTTTCCATGTGTATTTTTAGCTGATCATTAGTTCTCTTCTGTTAAATTATCTTTACCTAGAAATTTATGCAAATTAGTTATTATTTTCTCACAATTTTAATCCTACATACACATCTCTAAAACAATATAGTCCATGTTTTGCCCTTGATTTGAAAACGTACACTTTTGCATATTTACCTTGATGGGCATTACTATACTGTAAATACCTTACCAGGTCAAACACCGCATACACACACACATACACACAAGCAAACAAATATACAGCATGCTGTGTATATAAATCTACAATTAATTCATTTTCATTACATATATGTATTAATTATGCAACTTTTTCTTACTTATTTAATGATTTTACAGAAGATGGACATTCAGATTTACTTTTATTTTCCCAAATTGGGGATCTTTTTGTTCTTGCTTGTTTTTGATTTTGTTACAGGGTCACACTATGTAGCCCTAGCTGGCACCAGACTCACAAAGATCCCCTGCCTCAGCTTCTCAATTGCAGAGATCAAATGGCATGTGTGCCACCATGCCCAGTTAAAATTGAGGATACTGTAAATCATAATTCTGTGAGTATTCTCATATATCTAATGATACAAATTCATGTAGCAACTTTTAAGGAACACGATTGATGGAACTGCTGGATTGTAATATACCTCTCTCCAACCTTACTAGAAATCATATACTAGTTTCTTCATGGGGCAGATACTGTGTTAAAATTTACATGTACTGTCTGCAGAGTGCTCACAAGCTCAACACTGTGGGAGATGGGAAAGAAGTGAGACAGTAAAACAACACTGAATTCCACAGGGATCCCTAAAGATATTCTGACTGCTTCCAATCATTATACCTTAAGGCAGTTATGTAAAACTACTGGACAATTGTGAAGTCATTAGACACAGGCTCTTTTCAAGAAAGGGGTGGGAGTAGGGGACATCTTGTGTGGTGGTATTGTGTTCCTCAAAATATTGTGTACCCTAATCAACCTATCTGGGGTCAGAGAACAGAAAAGCCACTAAATACTTAGGATAGGCAGGGGGTAGCACTCACCTTTAATCCTAGCATTCCAGAGGCAGAGATCCATCTGTTCAAGGATACAGCCAAGCATGGTGACTCATGCCTTTAATCCCAGAAAGCGTGCCTTTAATTCCAGGGAGTGGTGGTAGAAAGCAGAAAGGTATATAAGGCGTGAGGACCAGAAACTAGAAGCATTTGGCTGGTTAAGCTTTTAGGTTTTGAACAGCACAGTTCAACTGAGAGCCATTCAGGTATGAGGACACAGAGGCTTCCAGTCTGAGGAAACAAGATCAGCTAAGAAGTTGGCCAGGTGAGGTTAGCTGTGGCTTGTTCTGTCTCTCTGATCTTCCAGCATTCAGCTCACTAACTGGCCTCAGGTTTGATTTTATTTATAAGACTCTTTAAGATTCCTGCTACAATCTTGTGAAAAGAAGCTCTATTCCCTATAGCAAGTCTCAGAAAGAGCAAGAGCTAAGTGCTATTCACTCACACATCTCCCTTAGGGCTACTGGGGAAGTAAATTCTTCAGTCTAGACTAGGGATCTGCTTCATGGCGCCCAATGTTTAGTACAAAATGTAGTACCAACTGGCTTTCCAAACTGGCTGATCCTTCAAACCTTTCAAGGTTCTCTTAAAGGATATCAAAGGGAGGACACATCTTCAGCTTTCTCTCAGCCTTATAATGTTGCCCTAGACAGGAGGAATAGAGACAGTCATCCAAAATTCTGACCTCAACTTTTTGTTCTAATTGATCTAAATGAGATCTTTAGAAAGAAACGTGTGTGTGTGTGTGTGTGTGTGTGTGTGTGTGTGTGTGTGTGTGTGTGTGTGTTTTGGGGGGGAGGGGTTCTCTATCAACAGGAAGAGTCAATGAAGGGGTTAGCAGGTAAAGTTTCAGGAAGTAGTAATCTGTTTACAGCTATGTAAGGAGAGTCCACTGAGAAAGAAATGATTCTGTATGCATTTTCTACTTATGCCTCAGCATGGTTTATTTTTCCCCATCACACCTTCATTCAGGTGTGAGAATCTGCAGCCCCAATACAGACATTTCAACAGCTTTTAGCATCTCACCTCTTGAGGTGTTTTTGTATTACATTTAATCCAATTTCTCCCCCCAAAAAATGTTTAGTGGCTGTGGAGTTATGGACGAGAGGTCTGATATGTAACAGTCTTACAAGAACTGAGTTGTGGAATTAATGGAAGAAGCTCCCATTATGTCCTTAGCTTAGTTGCCTCAGAAATGCTGGATTTGCATTCCATAATCTAATTATTACTTTGTGCCAAAGAAATTACTATTTGCCTCTTGTTAAGACAAAGAGAATTATGCAATTGAAGCTTGCTCACAAGTAAGACATTTCCCACTGCTCTGTTTTTCAGGAAATCATCAAATTTTGATATTTTTAAATAAAAATATCAAGCTACAAACATGCCAAGTGATCTGTTCATTAAGGGATTACTATACCCCTAACACTCCCACAGTTTGTCCATGAGATTTGTAAGAAGCTGGTATTCATTTTCTCATTTCTGTCCTCAAATGAAAAGAAAGCAAATGAGTTCATATGGATGGTCCAGGGTTACAGAGCAAGGCAGTGGTGAACCCCAAGTCTATTAATTCCAGACAGGGTGCATTGAGGTTTGCTCTGAGGCTATGCTCACTCAGTGACCACTGAAGGGACAAAGTCAGATACTTGCTGCAGAGATTTCTCAGGGTGAGACCCACTGACCTGTGTCAGATTGATTGAGCCCTCCACATTGCCAAGCTTGATAAGGACAGCTCACTAGCAAATTAAACCTTGGCTTGTGGTTTCTCCTTCGGCTCTGAGAAAAGTTGTGAACTACATCAGAAAAACATACTGTGTTCAAAGACAATAAATTGAACACTGCAAGTACTTTATCATTCACATTTTGTTTAATTTATACAACCAAGAGGTGGGCTTAGCTATGATGTACTTAATGATTTATTAAAATGCCTGCAACCCACATTCACATAACCCTGGCGGCTTGATAGACAATTATCAAAATTGAGCCATTCAGATTCTTGGAAACAAGCTAGATGTTATATTATTAGCTGCTGAGTAATGACTAAACACAAGTGTATTTTAAACAGCCGTACCCATATGGAAGGATATGAAAAAAAAGAATGGACATTCACTGTAATTTACCTGTGATTATACTCCTCAGAAGCAAATGCTTTAATCAAGGCAGGGTACATAATTTCAGATATTTACTCTGAGATGTCATTCTTCCTTGTACTCATGACACAAAGATGAGAGAGAAGGTTTCATCCTCACCTCCCAATTCCTTGCATACATTCTTCATTTTACCCTTCATGGCGTGCAGTCCTTGTGTTCAAAGAGTTTTTGAAGCCATTCTCTTTTCACATCCCCACCAGCCCTTGAGCAAATCTTGTAGATACTATTTGAAATATGTATCCAGAAATGTCCCCACACCTCCACACTTGTATGTTTTCTGAATCATCACAGTAACCTCTCCAATTCTCTTCAGTTGATTACCTTTTCCTACTTTGGTCAGTTCCCAGTGTCATAACCCATGGAATCATGGTACAAAAGAAAACATCACTCCTTTCACTCAGATTGTCACATCTCACTAAAAAGCACAATCAAGGAGTAAAAGCCACTATATGATTTCTCCCCTGAACACAAGTGGTGGTTGGAGTAGGAACAGCCCTCATAGGTTCATATATTTGGATGTTTGGTCATTAGGGAGTGATTCTACTTGAGAGAGATGAGAAAGTATGGCCTTGTTGGAGGAGGTGTGTCACTGGGGGTTGGCTTTGAGGTTTCAAAAGCTCAAACCAGGACCAGGGTCTCTCTCTTCTTACTGTCTGTAGATCCAGATGTAGATCTGTCAGCTCCTTCTCCAGCACCATGTCTGCTGGCATGCTGCCATGCTTCTTGCCATGATGATAATGGACTAACCCTCTGAACTGTAAGCCAGCCCCAATTAAATGTTTTCCTTTATAAGAGCTGCCATGATCATGGTGTCTCTTCATAGCAATAGAAACCCCAACTAAGACATCACACAACCTTGCCATCACTCCTTCATCTTCATCTCTTGCTCTTTATTTATCTACTCCACTCCAGTCTCCAAAGCCTTATGTCTTTTCCTGGAACACAACAGACAAGCACCCATATCAGCCCCCTACACTTGCTGCCTTGTGCCAATTAGCAACATGGTTGATGTTCTTCAGGTCAGAGTTCAGAACAAAGACTTACTTAGCTGCTGTGGGTAAAAATCTACACCTAAGGGTAAGTCACCATCCTGCCATGCTGCATTCTCTTTCTCCTTCATGTGCTTCATGTCATAGTATGTTATAAGTTTATATACAATTATTTGATTATTTTCCTTCTGGAGAATGTAAGCCATGACAGATGTTTTGTTTTTTCACTATTTTAATGCCTAGGAGAAACATTTGAGTTTTGAATTAATAAAAAAATTAAAGCAATAAATATCCTACATATTTATATTGAAAAATAATTTCATGTATGTAGCTCTAGGACAGAGGTTCTCAACCTGTAGGTCATGACCCTTTTGGGGGTTCAAACAACCCTTTCATTGGGGTCACCTAAGACCATTGAAAACAAAGATATTTACATTATGATTCATTAACAGCAGCAAAATTAACAGTTATAAAGTAGTGATGAAAATAATTTCATGGTTGGGGGTCATCATAACATGAGTTAACTGAATGAAAGCATTAGGAAGTTTGAGAACCACTGGTTGAGGAAATTGAGTATAGAACATTTTAGGGCTACAAATCCACCTGGTGGGTAAGACAATTTAATTTATATTTTTATAGAATATTACTCTTTTTCTATCCTTTTCAAAACTTTGTGTATGTGCTTGGTGTGTGCATATGTGTATGTGTATGGTGTGTGTGTGTGTGTGTGTGGTGTATGTGTATGAGTGTTGTGTGTGTGTGTGGTGTGTGTATGTGGTGTGTGTGTGTGTGTGTGGTGTGTGTATATGTGGTGTATGTGTATGAGTGGTGTGTGTATATGTGGTGTATGTGTGTGGTGTATGTGTGTGTGGTATGTGTGTGAGTGTTGTGTGTGTTTGGTTATGTGTGTTTGTGTGTGTGTGTGTGGTGTGGTGTGTGGTATGTGTGTGGTGTGTGTGGTATGTGGTGTGTGTGGTGTGTGTGTATGTGGTGTGTGTGTTGTATATGTGTGGTGTGTGTGTATGTGGTGTGTGTGTGGTATATGTGTGATGTGTGTGTGTATGTGTATTTGGTGTGTGTATGTGGTGTGTGTGTGTGCATGTATGTACGTGTGTGTGCGTGTGCGTGTGTGTGTGCGTGTTCATGTCTGTGGATGTGCATGTGCCATGGTGCATGTGTGGAAATTAGATGGCAGTTTCAGATGTGGGTTTTCATCTTTCACCTTGTTTGAGACAGAGTCAGTTGCTGTTTGTTACTGCATACCACAGGCTGGCTGGCCTGTGAAGTTCTAGAGAGTATCTCACCTCTGCCTCCCATGCTGCTGTGGGAGTATTGGAATTAAAATGCGTGTAACAATATCTGGCTCTGTAGAGGTTCCAGGGATCCAGACCCAGATCCTTATGCTTGTGCAGCACATGTTTTCCCCATTGAGCAATCTCCCCAGCCCAATCATTTCTCTCAGTGTTTCCTTCTCAGATTTTGTTAATAGGATTAATAAACATATTTTGACATGTTTCATCAGTTTCCATCATTCACATTTTTATGCCATTCCACTTGTACTTAATAAAGAAGGATAAATATATCTCAGTGTACTGGGTTTGATGGTAATGATTTGAATGAGGAAATGGAAGTGCAGGCATACAGCCTCAAACGCAAACCAGCATGTTCTTATCCAAGAATCTCACCAACACTGTGAGGAGGTGGTTGGTAATACTTTATAGCAATTTCATTTTTTTTTTTTTTTGGGTTTTTCGAGACAGGGTTTCTCTTGTGTAGCTTTGCGCCTTTCCTGGAACTCACTTGGTAGCCCAGGCTGGCCTCGAACTCACAGAGATCCGCCTGGCTCTGCCTCCCGAGTGCTGGGATTAAAGGCGTGCGCCACCACCGCCCGGCAGCAATTTCATTTTGAAAGTGGATTGTTTCAAACTTTATTGATGACTAGTGGTTAAGAATACTAAAAGATTTATAACATGAACCAGAAGATAAGATTAAAAACGAAGCCACCAAAGATAAATAGAAGAAAATAGCCTTAAAACTCATCAAAGAATGAAACCTTGTCAATAATTCATAAAATTTGTGGGTGTAGTGAAGATATAAAGGGAGGTACAGGAGTGAGTGGCTATTAAGGAACCCAAAGGAAGCTCATGAAAACAAAGTTGATGTTTGCAGAAGAGACAACAAGCTTGATGTATGACAAGAATATTGATAAGGCTTCACATATCTAATAAGAACATATTAACACTGGAAAGAGACTCAGCAGTTAAGGGCACTTTTTATTCTTGCAGAGGATCCACGTTTGGTACTCAGCACCTACACCATGGCCCACAACATCCATAACTCCAGTTACAGAGCATCCAACAATCTTCATCCTTCCATGGGCACTGTACATGCATGGTACATAGATAATCAAGCAGGCAAAAACATCCATACACACAAAATGAAATTAAATAAATTTTTTAAAACAGAAGAACACGTTAGCAAAAAATTCATTTGCACACTTAACTCTGTTACCTTGTGGTTATGTTATTTTTGTATCTATAAAGGTCTAAAACAATTCATAAAATACTATGAAATATTTGAATGCACTGAATTTTCACTTCATTTGTCTTAAGCATGAAAGACAAAGCTCAGTCTGCATGTGGTAAACCAAGTGTCCTAACTGCCTTACAGTAAGAAAGTATGTTTATCTAACAGGCAATTTATCATTAATAGTAAAAAATACTTCATTGTCACTTTCCATATATGTGTATAAAATACTTCAGTCATACTCCCAACTAGTTTTCCTCTCCCCTGGTCTTTCCCTTCCCCTGGTCTTTCCCCTTTCCTATCAGTGTCCTTCCAAAACAGTAGGCTTTTACCAAAGAGTGTGGCAATAAGATTATTGTATGCAGCTCCCATGTGCTACCATGCAATCCAGAATTTAGGGAGATCAGACTGCTAGATGATGTGACTGCAAGTCTCCTTAATGGTGATTCAATCATGTTTACTAACAACAACAACAACAACAAAAAAAAAAAAACCCCTGCATTCCAGATGTTATTTGTCATACTTTGCTCAGTTCTCCAACTGGAGGTCAGGTCCAGGAGGGGAAAGAGGGAGACCTCCTGGAAGATGTTTAAAGAACCCCTGAAACCTGGATTTGTTTCCAGAGAAAGGCTTCTTAACTTGTCCAATTTCCTCAACTTTAGAAATGATACCAGAGAAATAATTCACGCAAGTACTTTAAAAATGCCTTTGTAGACACAACAAGCTCCCTAGAAACAATAACAAACAATGAGACCTTTGGCTTTCAGCTGCATTCTTTTGCATTTTAAAACCTGGCACCAATCATAGACTTTGCTCTTTAATATCAAAATCCCCAGCCCTGAAATGTTAACATGAGATATAAATTGAATATATGAATTTCTGTGCTATGGGTTAAATAAATAATAGGTGCTTTTTTCTCCCTTGCCTCAACGTGGGGGGGGTATATTTCACTCACTGACAATGTATACTCAAAGCAAAGCGCAGTGCATATCAGACACATTTGAAACAAGTGAAGTAATAAATATGACCCAGCATGTAATACAGATCTTACATTATCCCTGAGTTGAGTAAAGGAAATTTCTGAATGTTTGTCACATCCTTTTATTAATAGGATAGTAAGGTGTGATTTTTCCAGAACTCATTCATTACTTTTTTGGAGAACTCTAATCATAGGGGCTAAAATTTCCTCATCTCTGAAATGAGGTCAACAACATTAGATTAGTAATCAGTGATCATTTTTAATTTATCACACTTCAGTAATTTTCCAAAATTATCAAAGGCAGGAGATAGAAGGACTTCATCACTTAAATACTTTGTATTCATCTTGATAAAGATATCTTGTTAACCTACAAGGTCTAGAAGTGTTTGCTGCATGGAGAAGTACTTGGAGTGTTTTCATCTACCTAATCACACCTCTGTAAGAAACACTGTGATAACACACATGAGGGATTGCTTCTACCCCACTGTATGCAGGGTAGGTGGGAGGGAGGCAGGTGCTGGACACAGGCACTATGTTTTGTTGGTAAAGGGAAGAAAGCTTATGATCAGTTCCTTATACCTTCTGGATGATGTGCCTGTTCTTCTTTATTGTCAATGTAATGGGACTTAGAATCACTGTGGAAACAACCTCAGAGCATATCTGTGAAGGAGTCTCTAGGTGATGTTAACTGATGTGGGAATATCCACATTCAAGGTGTGTGGCACCATTCCATAGGCTCAGGTCCTACATGAATGCAAAGAAAGGGAGTTAAGCATACATATCCATGTCTCTGCTTCCTGACTCCTGACTGGACACAAGGTGCCTCATGCTTCTGCTGCCATGATACACAGTATTGTCTATGAGACAAAAGAAACCCCTCCTTCCCTAAGTGGCTTTGGTCAGGTATTTTGTCACAGCAACAAGAAAAGTTACTAACAGAAAGGGCATGTTACAGCTCTTAGCCAATCAAATGCTCTCCTGTGACTTTGAATAGGTATAATGAAATCGGGCCATCCAGACAGTAGCATAGATTGAGGCATGGATTCATGGATGGAGACATCCATCAGTAAATCACTTAGCCAATCAAACACTATCTCCTTTGATTTTGAACAGGCATAATAAAATCAGGACATGCAGAAAGTAGCATGAATTCCGAGCATGGATTGTATAGCTTGGCACGCAGACACAGTAGATGACTGCAACCTAGAATAACAGCTGACAGGAGCACTCAGCTTTCCTTCTTACCCTGAGTGTTCCCCACTTCACAAGCCTGAGGAAGACTTCTTTGAAAAATTCCGCTAGCCCACTATTTGGCCCACTATTCCACTAGGCCCCTTTTTACATGAAATAATCCAGACTGACTTTCTGCCTCACAAAACCAAAGAGTTCTACAAACACTAAACACTTGATAGAAGATGAGCTACATGGGTTACCTTTGATGTCTCAAAAGATTTTAAAGCTGCACTCTCCAGTATGGAAAGCACTTGCCACACAGGGCTGTTTAAAATGAAGCCAATAAAAATTCAAACCAATCAATGCAAGGGGGGCAGGACACAGGAGGTATGAATGGCGGAATGGGAAAAAGCAAAGGTTAAGCAGGGTGAGTACGGAAGTGGGGACAGTATCAGGAAGGATAGCAAATACTAAATATTTTTGAAAGTGCCACATGGAAACAATACCGCAGAAGCTTCCTGAATTTTTTGTGTACATAAAAAAGATTAAATGGAATTACCCTGTAACAAGAGAACAGAAGGACAATGCTTGTCCTTGACACCATGGGTTATCAACTGAAGAGCCCATTCCCATGTTTGGGTTAACTCTTTTTACGTTGTTGGGCTATGGCCATGATTATCAACTTTCCTAATGCTGTGACCCTTTAATACAGTTCCTCATGTTGTGGTGATCCTCAGCCATAAAATTATTTTACTCGCTACTTAATAACTGTAAATTTACTACTGTTATGAATCATAATGTAAATATCTATATTTTCTGATAGTCTTAGGTGACCCTTACGAAAGGGACATTCAACCCCCAAAGGAGTTGTGAACCCACAGGTTGCAGAACTCCTGGTTTATAGGATCCTCTCAACCTCCTGAAACATCATAAGCTGTTGCCATTGCTTTTGGTTACCTTTCAGAACTTGATGGTAAGACCCTATATAGCTGAAGACACTCAGTACTTAAGTCATAGAACATGGGTAAATCAAGTTGGTACTGACCTAGAAACTTCATCCCTACTGGTTATCTTTCATTGTGTTGGAAGGTCCTATGTATCCTATTAGGAGAGAAAAGTAATCAACAGTCTTACCAGCTGTGAACCCTTTGAGAAATAATAACTGGACTGGCAAGATATGCCCGCTGGTCCAATAGTGACATGAAAGTTTTTAGAGTAACAAATCACTATTTTGTTGAAATTAAAAGATGGAACCCATGCCTGGCATTGTTAAATGGACAGACATGAATGACTAGGTCATAAGCCCTTGGGGAAGACCTAATACTATTATTCTGCTAAATGGAAATAGTAATACAATGTCCCATAAGTTCTGATCTTTATGCCCACAGAGTAGCCTCAGTCAGAGAAATCTATTTTTGCAGTAGATAATGATGAATACAGAAACCCACAACTGGTCAACATGCAGAAAATCAGAGACTATGGATCATTTATCCTTAAATGGGAGAACCATGTCACACCCCTTCCTCAAGAGGCTGAGGGATCCTCATGGAGGAGAGTTCAGAAGGTTTGTAATAACCAGCAGGAGTGGACACCAGTAAAAATAATATACACCTATCAGGACAGTGCCAATGCACATATTGCACACTCATAGTACCTTGGACTTCATGAACAAAACCAACACAAGATAAAGTCAGCCAACATCTTAGTACAGGTAGGACAGCTGAGGAAGCTCCACCCCAAGCTGAAGCCCTATTATAATCATTGGCTTTGAGGGAAGGAAGGCCAGTTTTCTTCATAGATGTGGGCTCTGAGTGGTTTCTAGGCTCTAGTTACTACAGTCTAGGAGATGGACCTATATTCATTTATGTACAGTCAGCACTAAGTAGATTTGGTGGGTTCAAAAAACAGAATACTGAAGTTGTGAGGGAAAACTGGTGTTGGGGAAGAATTGAAGTGGAGAGACTTTTGTTAAAAACACATTATTTTCATTTATGAAATTAACAATAAAAAACCTTTTTAAACTGTTTTATTTTTTAAATTGTGCATGTAGATGGGTGGGTCCAAGTGTATGTATGAGCATAATATGCATAGGGTACTAGTGGAGGCTGGAAGAAGGTGTTGATTGCCCTGTTCCTGGAGTTACAGACAACTGTGTGGTGCCTATTGTGTGTGTTGGTACTGGATCCAGAACCTCTACAGAATCAGCAAGTCCTCCTAACTTCTGAGTTATCTCTTTCAGCACCTCCCCCCAAATCAAACGTTTTCTTCTTAATCATACTGTCTACATTTTAAGTGCCGAGTGCTCATGTGCAGCCACCCTACTGATCATCATAAAGACAGCCCTGCCTTCGCTGTAGGATGTTCTATCAGAAGGTGATGTCCCAAAGTGCACACAGCCCATGGTAGAAAGCAAGAGCATCAAGAAATCCTCACAGAAAAATAAACACCTTTCGAGAATGGTAGTCACTATTCTCAAATTACTGTGATAAACATGTCTACTATGGATGGGTAGCAATCTAGTTCAGTCCCTGACTCGTGACAATGGCCAATCCATGTGTGTGAAAACAATAGCTATGTTATCATAGCCCTTCCTTAGCCATGAAGATTCATAAACCTTCTATCTGTACTGCACCTCAACTGTTGATGATGAACTTTTACCTTCCATAGGTATCTTGGAAGGCATCAAGGAAACAGATCAATACCTTTTAGAATTCTCTTGACTGAAACTCTCCTAAAATGAAATGACAAACAGGAATGTTTTGGATAGCCTAATAATCTAAGGTCACAATTTCCAGAATGTGTGACACAGGGGTTCAAAGCTGTTCATTTAGTTTTAATGGGTTAAGAGTTTGATTTAAAAAAAAAAGTAAATTAGAAAAGGAAAATCTATCTTTAACCAGTGTAGGCAGATAGTATTTTTTTTAAGGTAGAAACCAAAATCTTCTCAAGATAGTTTGCTTTGTTACCCAGACTCCTTCACTGTCCCAATTAAAGCCAGTTCTCTATAGTGTGAAATGCCTTGGGGAGAGATGTGACTCAGTGGAAAGCAGAGAAAATCGCTGCCGTCCCACAGTTGGTTTCCAGACGTCTAAGCCCTTAGGGAAAAAGATAGCTCTGGAGGCAGACACAAATGATTTGGAAGAAATATTAATAGTAAAAGCAATGCCTACAATCACTCCTTTGCTCACCCACAAAAAGATAGCTTTCTGAACAAGGGAGAGAAGAAATGGAGGGGGGAATGAAACTAAATTGCCAAGAAAATAGTCACTGGAGGTTTCCAAAAGGCTCTGAGCAGGGTGCAGTTCCTACAGATGAAATGTCTGTGTTCTCAAGAGGAAGCCTGCCTCCAGAGAACATTGCCTGATGGAAAGTTCTGTCCTGAAGCAAAGGAATTACATCAAAATTAATCCTGTGAGGCACATTCAGCCTAGAGGTATAAGAGGGAGCTGGTAAGTGGAAGGGGCCAAGCACCCAGGAATCAACATTATTAACCTATGTATTCAGTTGTGCTTTGCCTGGACTGAGAGAGAGCAAAGGCAGACAGGATGAAGAATGCATAGGAGGATGCTTTGCACAGATGGATCTCCAGTAGAGCAGATATCATTGCCATTGGAGCAAAGGACTCTCAAGCATAGCAGAGCCCATGCTGGGTGTCACTTTCCAGTGAACGATTTAGGGAAACATCCCATGCTGAAATTTGGAGATAACAGATATTTTGTAACTGCTGGAAACATTGACTGCTCCCATTTTCTCAGCAGCAAGGAAAAACTTATGCTTGGGCAGGAACAGTTAGACATGCCATGGGTCATGCTCCAGAGAAAAACCTTACTGGAACTGCTGACCTGTAAGGTAGAATTTACACACAAGCAGGTGTGGCATGCAGTTTGAGAGCTAGCCGAATAAAGAAAGAAACACCATACTGCTGAAACCATGTCCTTGGAACTTCTTGACTGCACAAAGATGTTTGTTCAGTCAGTGGTTCTATGGGAAGGTGATAGCAGGTATTGACAGAAGGACAGAAGGTGAGGAAGACTGGTGTGTTAGTCTATCCCTTCAGAGCTCTCAAGTTTTCTGCAGTAACTATGCATTGCTTTTATAATGCAAAATGAACTCTTCTTGAAAACTATCTGTAACCTTAACAGTTTTGGAATTAAGTCATTAATTACGCAAAACTTAACTAGGTCTGACAATTAAATTTTAATTTTTAAATAATGATGCATTTATTATCAAGGTCATATAGTATTAATTACATTTAATTCATTCACTCATTTATTCAGTACTAATTCTCTCCCACTTTTTCTTTTACTTGATCATTTTTGAAGGATTTTTTTTTTATAACAGAGGTCAGCCAACTTGATCATTTTTGAAGGATTTTTTTTTTTATAACAGAGGTCAGCCAACTTGCAGAGTCCAAGGTCCAAATTTAGACACCCCTGTTTTTGTATGGCTTAGTAGCCATTAATTTTTAAATTTTCAAATAATATAGGATAAAGACAAAAGAAGAAGAATATTCTGTGCCCTGAAAAATAGATGGCATTCACATTGTCTCCTGGAACAGTTTCCTTCTTCTTAAAAGAAGGCTCCTGGTCCAAAACAGATAGACATTTTACTGTTTTACCTTCATAATTTATGTTTCCAAGAACATAAAAGCAGGAAAGGCAAAAGAAAACACAGCAAATGGTAGCTCTAGAACACACTGTCCTATTTAGAATAGTGACTGCCACCATAGCCACTCCACACAGGCACCAAAATACTCTTTGCTTCTAAACCCAATTTGTGAAATCACCTTCTCATAAAATGGCATGATTCAAATATCTTCAGCTCATTATTCACAATAAATAAATAAGTCAAACCAAACCTATATGCTGAAGAAACATTAATACAGTGTATTCATGGCCCTCTATAGTATAATCAAATATACATTCACTTCAGAACCTGAAATATCTAGAAGAAGACCAAGCCAGTCGTCTTTCAAGCAAATCCCATCAGACAATTTGAACAATGGTGGAGAATTTCCCAGGGACTCTACTGTTCTAATATAATAAGAAGGGATTTTTATTTATGTGTTCATTACCTAACCAGAGCATAAAATATATGACTATTCTTGTAGTTTTCTGATTGTATTTTCTGTCAGATTACCTTAGAGCAATCATTTTGAAAATTCAAAACAGCAAAATTACATACTGAAAGATATTTGACAGACTGGCAGTGCATACAAGCTTATATAGCTAAGTTAATTAGAGACGTGTGTGGAAATGTGCTTTTAAGCAAAATACTTAACCATACAGGTCTAGTACAAAGTACTTTAGTAGGGATCCCTAGGAAACTAATTAAATTTACTAAAAAAAAAAAGACATGAGTGCTTTCCAATTATTATGACTTTTTTTGTATAAGAAATTGAACCCAGGACCTTGTACTTACTGACAGGCAGTTTTCTACTTACCTGTTTCCATAGCCCAAATTACTGTTATCTTGATAAACTTCTTTCAATAATATTTTATAGTTTCCAGAACTTATATTTTGCATTGCTTTGGATAAGTTTACTGCCAGGTATTTTAGTCTTTATAATACCATAGCAAATGGTATTTATTTTTATTTTAAGTTTATTCCTTGCAAATGAATTAAAAAATGATTTTTACATATAAAACAGATGTGCTAATAGAAGGTGAAATAGTTCGGAAGATGAGATGAGTGAGTTATGAGGAGCAAATAAAGTCCTTGAAGCAGTAGTATATCATATCATACCATCCACAAACAAAGTTACATTGATTTCTTTCTTGGCCATTTGTATCATTTCTCTGCTATTGGCTTATTTCTCTAGCTAAGATTTTTCTCTACCTTGTCTTCAAGTTCTGAAACTCACTCTTTTCTCAAGGCTTCCCAATAAGGATTTATCTGGCTCGTTGAAATTTTCATTTCCAGTATAATTTCAGTTTTTTCTTTGGTAATTCTAACACTTCCTTGAATTCCATTTCCATATTCTGAGTTGATATCTTTAATTCATTCAGCTGATTGTATTTTCTTGGAATTTGTCCAGGGAATTATTTATATCCTCTGTGATTTTGTCCTCCTTGAGATATTGTTACACATTTAAAATTATTCCTTTGAATTCTTTGTCTTAAATTTCATCTAAGTCAGTCTCCCTAGTGGTAATCACTATGGAGTGGTGATTTTTGGAGGAGACATGTTGCATTGGCTTTCCATGTTACTTTGTTGTCTTTCTTGTAAGCCTGAAGGAAGGAGTAATGGTTCCATTGATTGGTATTACCGCTGCTTTACCTGTCTTGGCCCATGTAAGTATTATTTAAATTCTAGTTGTCAACAGACTCTATGTGGACTCATGGATATGATAGCTGAAGATGATATCAGATCTGTTTAAGGGGAAAGCATATCCTCTGACCTCACAAACCATATACAGTAAAGTTGGTGTGTGTTATATCAAGAGCACCCATTTAGCACATCTCCTGATCTAGAGTCAAGGTTTGTAAGATATAGGAATGGGCATCAGGCTTGAGACTCACAGCTTCTAACTTCATGAGCAGAAACACACACAGAGATCAATGTCTTATGTGTACAGCAGGTATGGATGACTACATCCTTTCCTGGGAATTATGTGCAGCTACCAAGGTGTATACTGAGGCACTGTGGAACAATCTTTGTACACTGAAAATATGCATTACTCTCATTGGTTAGTGAAGAACTGACTGGCCAATTGCTGGACAGATAGAGATTAGGCGAGACTTGAAGACAAAAAGAGAATGTGAAGAAGAAGGGAGGAGTCTCAGGAGTCATGGGGAGACAAAGAGAGAATCAAGATGAACTTTGCCATGTTGAAAAATGGTACCACCACATGGCAAAGTATAGATAAGAAATATGGGTTAATTTAAAATGTAAGAGCTAGTTAGTAACAAGCCTGAGCTATCTGCCAAGCATTTATAATTAATAATAAGTCTCTGTGTGGTTATTTGGGAATTGGCTTATGGGGCAGAAAAGTCTGCCTACACTGAGGCCAAAGGAGGGGGTTGGGTTTCTTGGCTTCACCAGATGGGGCCCTGCACTTCCTGGAGTCAATTAATGTTCTGAATGAGAAAGTGTAGGAAGGCCGGGCGGTGGTGGCGCACGCCTTTAATCCCAGCACTCAGGAGGCAGATCCAGGCGGATCTCTGTGAGTTCGAGGCCAGCCTGGTCTACCAAGTGAGACCCAGGAAAGGCGCAAAGCTACACAGAGAAACCCTGTCTCAAAAACACCAAAGGAAAAAAAAAAAAAAAGAAAAAAAGAAAAAGAAAAAGAGAAAGTGTAGGAAGGACTCAGCAACATTTCATCTTTCTGGCCTAGGTGCTGGGAGGGTGTTAGAAGTGTATTGTGAATAGAGAAGGTCCAAGAACCTCTTATGTGTCTGGACCAGGTGCTGGCAGACCAGAGGATATGTGTACCCATTAAGATTTATTTAAAACCCTGAGTTTGTCTTCTAATTTTACACTGGGCTTTGATACCAATAGTCCTGAATTCTTAACCTCGGGAAACATATGAACTGTTGTCTATTGTGAAGAATCATGGAGTTTATTTATACATTTGATGACTTTTATTTATTTGTTCTTCTACCCTGAGGCCCCTTATCTACCTTGATCTAGGCTTCAAGAGGCATATAAATTGAAGAAGTGATAAAAAACAAAAATTCAGAAAGTATTAAATATAAAGTTTTACAACTCTCATTCAATATTTTATTACAAACATTTCTAGATATATTTAAATGTTCTTTGAAACCATGATTATTTAATGAGTGTATAAAACTACACAAGATGGAAGGATGCGCTGTAGTGCAAATATTTCCCTAAAGCTCGAGCTCTCAGTTGTTACTAATACTTTCCTGCTATAGATGTAAATGTACTTATTTATACATCTCTCTTTGGTTTTTAAAAGTTAAGTCCCTACAAGCTAAATTGTAAAGATAAATAATGTGAAATTTTAAAGACAATGGGTATGCATTTTCAAATGTGAAAACAAATAACTGTGACAGTTTATACTCCCATTTATTGGAGATCAGTTTTATCAACTTTTATAAGTGACTATCAGTTGATGAGAGAAAATGGCATTTCCCCAACTTCTCTCTCTCTCTCTCTCTCTCTCTCTCTCTCTCTCTCTCTCTCTCTCTCGTGTGTGTGTGTGTGTGTGTGTGTGTGTGTGTGTGTGTGTGTGTGTGTTGAGCCTAATTGTCAACCTTTGGCAGTGTTCCTCAAAAGCCAGTCATTTGATTTTTTTTTTTTTTTTTTTACTCAGTTTCTCTTGATACCTGAAGTTCTTCTGTTAGGCTGGCCTGGCTAACAGGTGAATGTCTGTCTATCTCTGTCTCCCCAGAGCTAAGATTAAAACCACTTACCACCAACCTAGCTTTTTATGTGGGTACTATGGATTGAACTCAGGTCCTCAAGTTTGGAAGGCAAGCACTTTTTGAATTGAGCCATCTTCTCAGACAGCCCAAAATAGAACAGTTTGTTCTAGACAGACTTTCTTGAAACAAAACTTTTTCTGTATACATTGCCATGTAATTTTCTTTCTTTCTGAACCATCTTTTAAAATAATTTGTGTTTTCTTATGAAGATAGTTGCATACTCTTACTTGCAACTAGTTTTATATGTGAAAAATGAAATGCTTATTTCAGGCTGTCAGTTTAGTAATCACTTTAGGTGCTGAAGCGTATGATATATAAAGTGGTGATTTATTCTTAGGGGAAGCAGAATGTTTTCAGGCCAGTCCTTTATAAGCCTTCTCTTTTGCTCACTGTCTAACCTACACTCTGAAAAGCAGCAGCGGGAAAATATTAACTAACACAAACATGTCCCAAGCAGCCGGAAATATTCATCTGGAGGGACTTGTTTGACAGCAGAGTGGCTGCCTTTCTCAGCTCACCATCTCTCTCCTAATCTGGAATCTTTGTTTTCAAAAAAAAAAAACTGTTGAATAAACTCAAAAGGACTCAAGTCTGTTTAAAAATCCAACTCAGGGGTTTGAGTGAAGGCTCAGGAGTTGCGAGTACTGGCTGCTCTTTCAGAGGGCATAGGTTCCATTCCCAGCATTCACATGGCAAGTCATGGCTACTGTAACTCCATTTCCAGGGGGATCTGAATCCTTACTCTTACAATCAGGCATAGACAAAAATATCCATACACATAAAAATATTTTTAAAAACTTCAACTCATAAGACTTGTACTTAAATCAGGATAATCCCACATGCTCTTTGATTCAAACTGAGCATCTTTTTTTAAAGTGAGGGCTGAATAAGAAAGGGAGTGTTATGGGGTACTAAAGAAAAGACACACCAATATTCCAAAGGCCCAACATCTAACAACATATATTGTGCATACATATACATGGTAGATACTTGAAATGTCCCCTAAAATAAAAATTAATGACAATTTCTGAAGGGCAATGATTCTGATTAATAACATGGAAAATGAGACTATTACTGATGCACGTGACAAAATATCATGCCAAAAAAACTTGTTTTGTTCAGTCATTTAAAAACAATGATGGTTTAAACTAGCAACTGGTTCCTCCCTCAAAATATACTTCTAGGACTGGACTCTGCAACTCTGTGTTCTGATTGCTTGTAGTTTTCTGTAGCAATTGCTGTCTGTTCCAAAGAGACATTTCTTGGATGAAGGATAAAGACTACACTTACCAGTGGGTATAAGGACAAAGATCTACAGACTATTGTTATAAATTATGTTGGTTAATAAATCAGTGGTTGCAGATTCTCCTCCAAGATTCATGTTGTCACTAGCATTCAGTAGTTAGCTAGTTGTTTTTTTGTTTTTTTTTTTTTTTTCAGGACAAGGCCTGGTTTCCCTCTTGTTGAGCAGATTGAAAGTAAAATTAGAGATTTGTTAGTTACCACCAAAATATGTGTGCCACTACAACACCCTTAGAGTCATCATGTTATCCTGGTCATTAATGCCTCATAGTTTCCTAGGAATATTGGTTGCTTCCCTCCTTTGGAAGCTTGAATGGCACCTTCTGATATCATAAGAGCTAGTCCTCAGGGAGGAGTCATCCAGGTCAGTTCCATCTCAGGAGTCTCAGGGGCCTCTTTCTGAAGAGCAATAGAGACCTACTTTCATCTCTAGGTGTGGGCAACCAAAGACAACAGCAATAGACTATATATTTTGGGAGTCTCTTGGACAACCTTGGCTAACAAAAGAAAGAGGGCTTCTAATGTATGCTATTAGAGTTTTTGTTAAGTGGCCTTTGACTCTTGAAGGGAATACTGTCATCCAAGATAAGAAAAGTTTATTAAAACTATATATCTATATTTATATGTGGACTTTTGTATATTATTGGATTATAAAGGTATATAGTTAATAGTATGTTTTCTTGATATCTTTTTCAGACATCCTTATTATTACTTATCCAATTCCCTCTTTCTTCCACATTCACCTTCTTCCACCCTCTCTAAAGAGCCTTCTTTCCCCATTTCTCCATGAGATCACTCCTGTCCCTCTACTCCCCTTTATCTTCCTTTCAGTACCTCCAATCTTTATCCCCTCCCACTCCCTAAAGAGTCCCCCCTCTCCCATTTCCCTGATCAGATCATTTTTACATTGCTATTCCACTCTCTATAACAACACTCCTGTACCTAAGGCTCATAGAACATTGTAGAATAGAGGGAAGAAAGATATAAGAGCCAGAGGTTCAGGGAACTTGATATAAGATTGTGTCTACTAGTGATATCAGAAGCTACACCCATGAAGTCTAACTAACATGACTATCCAAATGGGAACTGGACAAAGATAATACTAACAGACATGCCAAAGGGAATGAGGAAAAGCCCAGTAGGCCTCAGCCCTACATAAATAACTACAGGCAAAATAGCTGGGAGCACAAGTGGTCTTCCCCAGGGGGGAAAAAAAGCACACACACCCTAATTAGTTCTCCAGCACCAAACATTTAGTCCTGAAGAAAGACATATACATAACATTATATTGACTAAACAGGTTATATTTAAGAACATATATGTACATACTTATGCATGTAGTGTGGAATAACAATTAGTGAAAAGGGGCCCATGAATTTGAAGAACAGTGGAGAGGGGAGTATGGGAGAGTTTAGAGGAAGACAAGAAAGGGAGAAATGTTGTAATTATATTTCTGGGTGGCATGGCCTTTTAAATGTCAAATGAAAGTAAAGTCAATGTTAAAATGGAAGTCTTTTTTAGAGGACCACTTAGCACAGGAGGAAGATTGCGAACAAAGACTGGGTTTTTTCCATGTGCCAGTCCAGTGGCTTGTCAAGAGCCTAGGAACGTCTGATATTTGAAAATTGCAAGGTCCAAATCACTTCAGACGCACTACAATTTACATAGATAGTCAGATAATCATCCAATTGTGTAAGCAAAAATAGACATCCTTTACAGCAGGAAACATTTTTAATTACATAAGAATTCATATTTTTAAGCTGAATGCAAAAACTGACTTTTGTGGTTAATGTTAATTTTTTGTTGTTTGTTTAAATATAGAGTAGAAAATGCCAGAAGGCAGATAATAATGACTTTTTTTTCTAATTATTATTGGTGTAGCCACAGCACTATGGAAAGTATTCATAGAAACCTAATAACTCTATTACCGTATAATTCAGACACAGGAACCACATAGTCGCAGTATTTAGAAGTCAACAGTGATCTTCTCAATTATCTGGTGCAATTTCTTTAAGTAATGCATAAGAGGAAGAAAGTACAGTGACCCACATATACTTAAATGACTAATGATTCTATGCTAATTAATGATGAAATCACATATTCTAAATCAGTGGTTCTCAATCTGTGTGTTTTGACCCATTACAAAGTCAAATGACCTTCTTACAGGGTTCACATATCAGATATCCTGCAAATCATGTATTTATACTACTATTCATAACAGTAGCAAAAATATGGTTATGAAGTAGCAAAGAAAGTAATTTTATGGTTGGGAGTCACCACAACACAAGGAACTGTATTAAAGGGTCATAGCATTAGGAAGGTTGAAAGCCATTACTTTAAAGGCAAATTTAAGTATGTGTAAAAATATTTTAAACATAATGTTGAGAGAAACACACAAAACTTTATATCTAGTACTTTCCTTTATTATTCTTTCTGTTCATATGTAACAGAAACTGAAAATAAACTTAGTTCTCCTGATAATATGCTCTATTTCTCCTCATGGTAGTCTTGTATTCTCCAGAAGCACAAATAAGTCTATATTAATCTGTATCTTCAAGACCTATTTTAATAGGGTAATTATAATATTAAGTAAACAAAATGAATTAAAAATATAGGTATAGTATAACATCAACAAAATATGTGATAACACAATATAGTAAACATATCTAGACAGAGTGATAAGATAATTTACTATACTTTAATGACATTCTGTAATTTATAATCAGAAAATGCCAATTACATATTAAACAATGGCATAGTGGAAGAAAGACTTACCCATTAGGAGAAAATAGACTTCCATACACCATTAGGTAATATATTAGCATACTAATGCATTAAACATAGTATATTATAGATACTTATATTCATTTTATGAAGTGAATTATAAAGAGAACTGATTTTAAATGTGGGGGGTCACATGGAGAAATCCACTTCAGAAGCAATACACTCACTTTTTATCAATTTAATGTTGCCAGGTTCCACTGGCATGAACATAGTTTTGAGAGAAGCTGTGTAAGTTTGTTAAAACCATTAACTTCCTTACTTTCTCAATCATAGCCCCATTTAAGAGGTACATGATACACTTACTATACAAGGTTTCCAGAACACACTAGGGGAAGCCTGGAATCTATTTACAATTCCAAATCACATATTCATAAGAAAGTCATTAATTTAGGGTTTTTGCCTGAGCGTTACTCACCAATATGTTTATGAGATACTTTAAAGAACTCTGCTTGGAATGTATAAATAATCAGTTCATACCTAACAGGTATCTTTTTTTAACCTGTATGTTGTGCAATCAGCAAATAAAGTGATTTCTATGAGTTATTATGCAAGTCCTCACATGTTTTTGTTCATTGATTTTAATGTTCAAAATGATTCATTTTAATCTTGCTTCTGCCCCAAGGTTTTGTTACAGAAGATCAATAATTTTAAATTAAGACCATCAATTGTAGTGAGGCTATCATCGTATCACAGCTTTTATCTTGCCTTGAACACCACGCTTAAAATGAGATGATTTCAATGGCTTGATTTTCCTACCTAGGACCTTATGTCAGCAAGTCAGCTTATGAACTTCAGAAATCTATGCAAATCATCAGAATGGTCAGTGTAAATACATTCCCTTGTTTTTCATTTGTTTGTTTGCTTGTTTTAATCTTATTTTTGTGATTTTTTTACAGTGCTGGTGACTGAATCCAAGGACTTGCACTTGGTTGGCAAGCACTCTGCCCCTGAGCTCATACCTCAATCTCTGTAAATTAGATATATTTTCTTCCTGTTCCTTTTCCTTGTCACAACCTTAGAAATTTAAGCACTGTCCACTCAAATACTTTCATTTCCCTCAACAGCACATACTTTAGTTTTCTGTCTCAGATTTCCAACTTCCAGTTATAAAATAAGAAGAATAAAAGCTGCCATCAGATTTATGTCCAAAATAAATAACAAAAATGTGCTTATAACAGTGCCCCACTCTGTGAATTGTGGAAAAGACATATCATTCCTCCCTCTGTTCCCTTATTGGAAAGATTGTCTTCTTTCCAAAACACAATGAAAATCATAATGTCTTATTTACTTTCTATTTTGCTTTAATTCTCTGGACCTTATACAAAATGCATAGCCATCATACAAAAAAAAAGAAAGAAAGAAAGAAAAGAAAAGAAAAGAAAAAAAAAAACCTTCCCAACCCAAATACATCATATAAAAACAAACACCGCCCACATAGAATGTGTTGAGTAACCTACTTCAAAGTTCTGTATCTTTAATTCCACCTTGTATATTCAGCATTATAACATCACTCACTCTGTCACAAATAAGCAAATATAACAGCACAGGACTTAGTCTCTGTACTTTGAAAGCAGTTTCTTCCTCATCCTTTCCTCAGAGAATATGCCCTAAATTTCTGTTTGAACTAGTCAGTTCTTAGTTCATAAGCTCTCAACACCTCCTCTTCCTTACAGGATGAAACCCAAACTCCAAAGACCACTCCTTGCATTCAATAGAGCCTCCATGTATTCCCTATATTCCACAAAATCTGCTTCAATTTATACTTACGCTGAGCTACTCACATGTAAAAATAATTTGGTCCTTTCTTTGGATCTTCCAAGTGGAGTTACCTGATCTAAAAGATCACACAAATCACAAATCCTTTTTAAAGTTCCTTATGAATATTTCATCCCCCCCCCCCACTTTAGTTTTCCCTGTTACTCCAAAGGATTCTAATCTATCCAAATGCAGTGTTAATGGAGAAAAATGCAGGTCATGTGTAGGGGAATAAATGCCTTCTTATGACCTGTTCTCTAAATTAGAGACATTTAAGGAAGTTGTCTATGCAATAAACAACACAGAAGCCAGTGGCTATTCTAAAACTACCTGGGATAAACTAATCCATTCATTCTGATTTTCAGGTTATGGCCACAGGCAACATTTAGGGAAAAGTTTTTTTGGTGGTGGTTTGTTTTTGTTCTGTTTTTGCTTTTATTTTTGTTTATTTGTTGAGTTTTTTCCATTTCTTTCTTTCCTCATCCTCCTCCCTCCTTCTCCTCCTCCTCCTTTTTGTGCTTTTTTTTTTGGAGTGTTTTGTTTTGTTGACCAGTCATGTTTGATTTCGTTTTACTCTACTTCTTTGAGTTATCAAGCAGTGTCAGATATGGGTGCTTTCTTCTGGAGTGGGTCTTATTTCAAATCAGACATTGGTTGACTACTCCTATACATTCTGTGCCACCATTGTCCCAGCACATTTTTCAGGCAGGACAGATTGTAGCTTGAAAGTTTTGTGGCTAGGTTGGTGTTTATGTTTCTTTTTTGATAGCCTGCAGAGTATCTTCCCATCCCAAAGATATTAGAGTATAGGGATCCAGGTAGGCACCCATTCTACTTCTTCAAGTTCAATGAATTGTGTGTATATTGTCCTTGGAAAAGGGGATCTACTGTCACTTTTCTGGGAGCAACATTTTGTCTTAGCATCATCCTAGATTGTTTGAATATTTCCATGGGACCCCCTCAGCCAACAACTCAACTGAATGCAGCCCGGACCTGCCACTGGAAGCATTGCCTAGCTACAATGATGGCCAGTTGAGACTCATTTCTTATTCAGGACATTACCGTTCTATAAATCTCTGCTAATTCTCAACTCATAAAATGTCTTATTTAATACATATCACAGGCTTAGGAGAAGAGATCTATTCTATTGTGAATGTACACAAGGAAATCTCCATATATATTTTAGCAGAAGTATGCAGGAACATCACCTGTATCCAAGGGCCTATGAGAAGAAAAATGAAGTGCCACATTTGCATGACATCAGGCATCAATATACTTGTCCTATTGAGTTACCTGACATTCCCTGGGAATGAGGTGCTCCTAACGACTTGGGATTAATACGCTGATGTAGAAAACTGGGACCAGAAGCATCTGCAGTCACTGTTGTGAGTGAAGCCCCATATTGTGAACTTGTACAAAACTTACACATGTGACATCAAAGCCACTTATTGTGCAGTCCTGTTAGACAGTGAAAGAAGGGCCTGAGAAAAGAAGTTGGTATCCATATAAAAGAGCTTCTTGACTCATGACTTTACAATCCCCTGAGGTCACTCATTGCTGGACATTCACATAAACACACATATTCAAATAGCTTTATGCCTTTGCCTAATTTTCTTTGTCATCAATTTCCCAGACATGTTTCTTGTAAGTCCCTGACCATTCAGCCAAATCACTGACAGAGTTAATGAATAGACATAGACATTACATCTGGCTGCAGAATGAAGCATCCAAGTGCAATGCTTCAGTTTAGGCCTCCTGAGATTTCTTAACCACTGCATTTTAAAGATGTCACAAAATGGAACTATGGACCTATAGCTATCTCTTTCATACACTGTCGATATTGTATGGTCCCACACATAAACCAGGCCTAAATTTCATCTTCATTGTCCAATTCACAATAGAAAATTCCCTCTGACAGTGAAAGTGTGAGCTGGAAAGCAAAATGATATAACAAGAATAAGAACCATGGCATCTGACCTACTTCTCATATAACTTATTTATACTTTTAGAGTTCTGCTTGAGGTGTATCTCACATATAACACTTCCGTTTGTTAAAGGAGAGCTATTGCATGCACCAGATGCTGTAACTTGATGAGGCAGACACCTCCAATGCATAATGAGCACCTCGAGTCGCATACTACCATGATAGGTGAGCAGGTGTTACAAGATAAATTCATAGCAACAGTTGGATCTTCCTAAGCTTTCACTCTGCAGGACTACCTTCCTCTGCAGGACACTAAAGCAGTTAATCAATCTTTCATCTTCTTTCTCAACCTTCCCCCAAAGGAGATATAATTGAAACTGCTCCTGTCAAATCAGTACCCATAAATTCAGTGCAGTTATTAGATGCAAGTATGGCAGGGACCAGGAGCTAGTGCCACCTCCAAAGAATGTAGGTGCCATATTAGACAG
Organism: Peromyscus maniculatus bairdii; assembly: GCF_049852395.1. Taxonomy (NCBI): domain Eukaryota; kingdom Metazoa; phylum Chordata; class Mammalia; order Rodentia; family Cricetidae; genus Peromyscus; species Peromyscus maniculatus. Next base: position 77,272,290 of record NC_134855.1, read on the forward strand.
CAAAGCCAAAGAAGTAATCAAAATAGTGTGACTCAATTCTCATAGTGCTGGCTACTTGATAATTTCCCTGGCAAAGAAAAGGATGGGCAATCAATTTAATCTACTTGTGTGGTATTCTTGGTATGTTGAACAGAAGCATAACCTGAACCACTAAAACAGAAATAACTTTCATTTTTCCATGTTTATAGACTATAATTCCTTAATGATGGGGAGGCAGTGTCTGCTTGAGGGAGGACACTTTTATACTGACCAAAGGAGCATGCAGACCAGGAAAAGTCAAGATGATTCATACTGAAAGTCCCTGAAGTACAAAAGGGTCCATATGGATTTCTATTTCTGTATTCATTCAGTTTCATTAATACTATCATATTAAAATAACTTCTGGGATTCTTGGAAACTAATATAACAGGAATCCATGATAATCCATTAAAATTGCTCCGAATTATTTTATGACCTTAGGAAGCAGGTAGGGGTAAGGGTTTACTCACCTTGGCTTTGTCGAGAACTCATTATGAACTCAAAGGAGTAAGGTAAAGAGTTGCAAAGTGCTCGTAGGATTTAAGCTGAATAAGGAAGGAGAAAAACAATCTCAGCTGTCAGTTCATGCTACCTCACAGGCTGATGCCACAAAACACACCTGGGTACTGAAGAAAATACTCCATCACACACACACACACACACACACACACACACACACACACACACACACACACACACACAAGTCTCTTCCAAACTCCAGATGACATCTTCTATATCCAATATCCCCTTCACTTCCCTAATACATTTCAGTCTCTCCTAAAATCCTCAGCAACTCTAACCTCATTCTCAACTGATGACCTTGCTTTCCATTTGTGAAAAGAGACAACTAGAGGAAGACAGCCATAGCTCCACCTCAGGCTTGGGGTGGGCAGGAATCAACCAAGAGAAATCAATTGATTGCCTCTGGTGCCAGGCAGTCAGGCACCATTATGGTGAGTGAGTACCCAGTGGGGAAATTGGAGACAGACAGACAGAGAGGCAGTATGAGTCATATCTGAACAGAGAGGCAGACCCGAAGAGGCGAGGCATGGTCTGCTTACCACTCAGGACCATGGTAATGTCTGGGTCTGTGACCCTGCCACACCTCTGTCTGTGTTGATGTCCATGGCTCCTGTTACCACCAAAAGCAGTAAGAACAGAGCTGCACAGAGTTTGTCCTGCCCCTCACTGGCTGCAGCACTCAGGAGAGTAGGTCCTGCATCTCCCCAGGGCTACACAGTAGACCTGTCCCTGTTGGCAGGAGTGTAAGTGAGATGGCCCTGAATACTGGAGAGTGGGAGTGATAGCCACACTGTCTGTCCCACAGTGGCATGAGCGATAACCCCCTCCATCCTCACCCTTCACAACTTTTCACCTACTGTATGCTGGAAAAGTTGGCCCTGGGATCACAAGAGTGGGAGAGCTGTCCCTGCCTCTCACTAGCTGCAGCACCAGGAGAACAGGCCCTGTACCTTACCCAAGGAGCAAAGTAGAACTGATCTTGTTGACAGAGGTACAGGTCATCTAGCCTCATGAAGGTGCATGGGAGATCTGGCCACACCCCTCATCTGCCATATAGTGGAGTGGGTAAAGGAGAGACGATCTCCCTCTACCTCACCCCCTTACCCCTGTGGTGGGGGGAAGAGTTGGCCCTGGGGTCATGAGAGTGGGAGAGCTGGCACCAGTCCTCACAGGCAGCAGCACTAGGAAGAGCAGGCCCTTTACCTCACCAGGGCAGCATGGAAGCTTACCCTGTTGGCAGCGGCACAGGTAAGCAAGCCTGAAGAGTGTGAGAGCAGGCAGGATGACTCTGCCCCCCACCCCACCCCCCGAAACATCTGCCATGTGGTGGCATGGGTGGGAGAAAGATGTCCCTACTTATTGCCATCTGAGGTAGGCGGGAGAGACAGACTCAGGGCCATGAGAATGGAAGAGCTGGCCTTGTCCCTCACTAAGGGCAACAATTAGGAGAGCATGTCCTGCACCTCACCTGGGCACAACAGTAGAGCTGTCCCTGGTGGTGTGAATGTGGGTGACCAGACACCAAGGCATGAGGGCAGGAGAACTGGCCCATCTCCTTGCTTGGTGCTGCATTGGGTGAGCTAGCTAGCGGACTGCTGGAGAGCTCCCCTGGGTGGTGATGATGAGGGAAAGCTGGAGGGCTGACAACCCAGCTACCACCCAGACCTAGAACCAGAGCTATGAGTTAGCCTGCCACAGCAGCCACCTTGTGTATGAACTGCGGAAGCATGTGAAGGGAATGAATCTACAAATCCAAAGCTATAGGATCTTCATGACACAAGGCAACAACAGGATATCCAAGAGGAATCCCAGTGAGGGACCAGTATCAAGGGTGGAGCAGAAGCCAGAGGCCTGGAACCAGACCAATGACTCATTGCAATGAACACTTGCCAGTAACGATGTATGGACTAAAGGGAATACTATGTGACTCACTGGGCCACACTATAGCTTCCACACTGAGATTTGTTTTGTTTTTGGATTTTGGATTTACTTTTAAAGTTTGTTTTTGCTTTAAGGGAGAGGCTGCAAGGACGAGGACAGAGGGCAGAAGCAAGGGGGCTGGGAAATGAATGGGGTCAGGATGCATGATGTGAAATCCACAAAGAATCAATAAAATATTTTAAAAAAAAAAGGAAGAGGAAAAATACAGAAAAATCTGAAGACTTGGAGGCACTCAGTGCTCAAGATTAGAAGCATCTTACTTTGTCTTCAAATGTCCTACCCATTAATTACAAAAATTGCAAATGTTTTTATTTAAAAAATAAAAAGAAACAACTGGAGCATTACCTGCTAGCATATACCCACCATATCCTTACTTTTGGATGCTCTTAGTCAGTCCATCTGCCCTCCTATATCTGTAAATGACCTTTAATTGTCTTTTAAGAAATTTTTATTATATTAACTTAGTGTATAGTTGACTGATGGATGGACTGATTGTGTCTATGTGTATGGGTGTGTATGTGCTACAGTGCACACATGGTGGTCAGAAGGCAACTTGCATGAGTTTGTCCTCTTCTTCCACCACTGGAGATTGGGGACTGAACTTAGGTCTAGGTTTAGTGGCATGAACCTTTATCCATGAAGCCATCTCACTGGGCCCTTCCTATTCCCATAAAACCCTAAGTTTCTACTTGTCCTTAAGTGGTACTCTTCTCACTCATGTACACGCCTCCAGCAATTCTGCTATCCTTCATCAACACATATTCCCAGCTAGGTAGTAACCACAGGCATAAAAGCATGATCACATTGCTTCTGCTTTAAGTTTCTCTCTATCTCTCAGGTCCCTACAGTTTGTGAGCAATCGTTTCAGGAAGCCAACTTGAAAGAAATCTCAAAATTGCTCTTCCAATTGTTTTCTCCTTTCATCACAATCCTATTTTATTAAAATCTTCATCCCAACCATCACAGCAACCAAATTGCTCATGTCAAAGTCCCCAAGTGGCCTTCACCTTGATGGGCAGTACACGACATCATAACTTCCTCTCTGTTGATGTCCATTTTATACAAGCTTCTACAATACTGTTTTAGACTCTTCTAGATTGTTCTTCATTCACTGTTTTCTCATTCTTAGTCTCCTTTTCTTATTTTCATCTGCTCTCCACCCTATTTGTTTTAGGATGTTTAAGAATTTAACATTTGGTCTTTTCCATTTTTTTCCCCAAATTTTCTCTACAATGCTTTTTTCTGGGTAACCTATGGCTTAAAGTCCTTTGAGTCATCTTAAAGTGTCAATTTATTTTCATTGACTTAGTCAGAAGTCTCTCGGCTCTGGTATTAAAATAGCTGAATAATCTGCCTCTTACTTTTTCACCTGAAACTCTCATTGCCCTTGCCATCATTACTTCTTGCCTGAATTACTGTCAGAGACTCCTAACTTGACACCCTTCTTTTCCTCCTGTCCCTAGAGTGTATTCTCCCCAGTAGCCCAGAAAATCCCATTACAGCAGAAGTCAGGGAAGGCTTTTTCTTTGCTAAAAACTTTGCTATGACTCATGGTTTCAGTGTGAGAAAACAGAAGTTGATGCGATGACCTCAGACGCTAACTACGATATTAAAAGTCTACACTCATCTGCTACTAACTTGTTACTTTGCCCCGCCCCTTCTTTGCTTTGCTCAACCACACAAAGTGCTCTAACTGGCAGATACTTACTTGAACTGGCTTTTCTCTGAACCTGAGTAATGTTACTCCAGGTATCTGCACTGGTCTTTTTCTCACCATCTTCAAATCTTAGTTCACATTTATCTTTCTCACTGGGGCCCTCTCTGATCTCTTTACTTAAATCGCATTTTAACTACTCACTGCTCCAAAACCCTGCCTGTGTTTCTGACCTTCCTTGCTTTTCATTATACTTTTCTTCCCATAGTGCTAACTACATCTTTTTCTTGTACATCGCTTCATGTTTTATTTATATTCTGTCTTCCCCATTGGAGTTTAAATTCTTTGAGGGCAGAAATCTTAATCTGTTTTGTTCACTGTCAGATTCTTAATACTAGAAAAAGGTTTTTTATGTGCTGATCCCTAAATATATATATTGCTCAATTATAAAATGAGTAAGACATATGAAACAGCCTTCTTGATTCCCCCTTCTTCTCCAACAAACCATCCCCTTCGTTAGACAATTTTTGAATTCATATATGTTCCACTAGTAAATTTTATTTAGTTTGATTACTTAACTATCTGACATTTTTCTACACTGTAAGCATCACAGAGCAAAATCTACATCCCAAGTCTCTACACTTCAGCAAAGAATCTGATGCTCACACTGTTTTTATCTCTGTTTTATTATTGCATATTAATTATTCAGAGTAAGAGTTTTCGATGACATTTCTTTACATGTACATAATGTGATTTAGTCATATTCCCCCTCGGTTACTCTTTCCTATCTCTATATTACTTCCCCCTTTCCACACACTCAGTTCCTCCTCTGTGAGATCTATGTCATTCTGCCAAGCCACATTTTTTAAAAAAATACTTTTTCTTCTTAGTAATTTTATAGAACTCAATAGAAAACTGGAAAACTCAGAAAAGTAAAGAATAAAAACCCCATATTCTCACCACAAAAAAATCTCATTTTAGTACATATTCTTCACACTATTTTCCACTGAATTAGGAGTTCTTGTATGAGTGACTTTAGATTTAGTTGAACCCGTTCCATATCTTGCTTTTGTTCTAATTGTCAGCATGAAATGTGGACATTTAACATTATTTAAAATTTTTATTACATTATTTTTCATTGTGTGTCTGTGTATGCCACAGTACATGTGTATGTCAGAGGACAATCTGCATGAGTTAGTTCATCACATTCACAGATTGCATCCCAAGTATCAAACTCAGTACCAAGTACCTTTTCCACCTGAGACGTCTTGCCAGCCCCATCCTAACATTTTTTTAATCATTGTGTTCTAATGAAACAGAATGCTTGTTCACTACACTACAACTGAATATTTTGTTTTGTGTCCTTCAGAAAGAATAGTTTTTAAAGGGCTATGCTCAAGTAATTTTGTAGAAACAAGAAATCTTGACTATGATGCCCTAACCTAGGGAGTTGCCAAATTTTCCAGTTAATTTAATAGATGGCATGATCCCCAGTCTCACAGCATGAGAATATGGATTCAATTTGATATCAAATGAACCAAAGAAGAAGGTGCCCCCTTCTCTATAACAAATAGAAATTCTAGTTTAAAGCTATGGAAGCTATTTTTCAGATGTTCATGTTTCTTTTAGTAAATTTCCACCAACCATCTAAAAAGACCTCAAATATTTACAAGGGCAGAGATTGCTTTATATGTTAAGAAAATACACTTCTTCCTTTGGCCATTTTAATTCCTCTGCCAGGACTTCAATGCCAGGAGGAATATGACTTGTAACCTTTACTTCTTGACACATGGGTCAGATGTGTAACAGATTCAGACTCCTGGGGTAGCTATGAACTGAAGTTCTTGCAGAATACTGCTGACACACATCAATGCCTGAGGCTGTTACATCCACAGGCTTGGGCCAAGATTGAGCTCATGGCATTTCTATTTTCTTCTTTCTTATCTTAAGTTCTGTCTGACTGATTCTGAAACAGAAGTTCAAACTGAAGTCCAGATTTGGAATTGTATTGAGGTCCATTTATTCCTGTGAAAATATGCAAAATCTGAATACACAATTTCACTTTAATCTGCTTAAAACCAATTCTTCAAATTAGCTAGTACAATGAAAAATTTAATAAATGAATGAAAACATGCATATTGGATTTTCTACAAAACTGCAAGGCTGGCTGTTTTCACACATTAAACACAGGGAAAGTTATTTATTTCCTACAAATGAGGCATGTATGATCTTTCATCCTCACCACTGAGTAACTGTAAAAGCTAATTGTCTTACTTACTCCTAGAATTTCAAGAAAGTAAACCATAGTTTAAGGTACTTGACATAATAGCCAAAGCAGCACAAAGTACTGGAGGGTAGATAATAAAGAGTTGTCTCTAATTCTAACTGGCTTATGATCATTTTCCTTTTGATGCACAGCAGTAGAGTAATATTAGCTAAAAACATATTTAACACTATATAGTATAAACTGCATGTAATCTATAATAAGTACTATTAAAAGTTAGGATGTTTCTTTTTTAATATATATATATATTTTTTTTAAGATTTATTTATTTATTTATTATGTATACATTGTTCTGTCTATACATATCCCCACAGGCCAGAAGAGGGCACCAGATCTCATTACAGATGGTTGTGAGCCACCATGTGGTTGCTGGGAATTGAACTCAGGACCTTTGGAAGAGCAAGCAGTGCTCTTAACCTCTGAGCCATCTCTCCAGCCCTTAATATATATTTTTTAAATTTTATAATTTGATTTAATTTTACATATCAGCCACGGATTCCCCTGTCCTCCCTCCTCCCATCCCGGGCCCTCCCCCAAGCCCACCCCCATTCCCATCTCCTCCAGGGCAAGGACTCTCCTAGGGATTCAGCTCAACCTGGTGGATTCAGTCCAGGCAGATTTAGTTCCCTCCTCCCAGGCTGAGCAAAGTGTCCCTGCATAGGCCCCAGGTTCCAAATAGCCAGCTCATGCTCTAAGGACAGGTCCCGGTCCCACTGTCTGGGTGCCTCCCAAACAGTTCAAGCTAATCAACTTTCTCACTTATCCAGAGGGCCTGATTCAGTTGGGGGCTCCTCAGCTATTGGTTCATAGCTCATGTGTTTCCATTCGTTTGGCTATTTGTCCCTGTGCTTTTTCCAATCTTGGTCTCAACAATTCTCGCTCATACAATCCCTCCTCTTTTTTTGCCAATTGAATTCCTGGAGCTCCACAAGGGGCCTGGCCATGGATCTCTGCATCCACTTCCATCAGTCATTGGATGAGATTTCTAGCACAACAGTTAGGGTGTTTGGCCATCCTATCACCAGAGTAGGTCAGTTCGGGCTTTCTCTTGACCATTGCTAGTAGTCTATTGTGGAGGTATCTTTGTGGATTTCTGGGGACCTCTCTAGCACTTTGCTTCTTCCTATTCCCATGGGGTCTTCATTTATCCAAGGAAATGATCCAAGCCTCTAAGTTAAAGAACCAAAAGGATTATGAATGAATCCCAGATATTGAACTTTGGGATTGTTTGCACTCTGGAGCTTGGTTTTACTTTATATAGATTGTGGTGATGCCATGTTTTCTCCCTCTTAAAGAAAAAGAAGGCACTTTATTGTTGATATTGCAAAAAGACATTTGAGAGATCGTAACATTTTTAAGAACAGTTTTTAAAATATTTAAATTGTTAAGGCTATGGGACATTTTAAGTTTATAAAATGCTCTATATTGTTAATATTTGGACTTAAAATAAAAGACTAAAAATTAGGACCACAGCCTCAGAATTCCAACATTGACTGTGGTCTCAGGAGGCTGATTAGCTTTTGTGCCCTGTGGTATTTTATTTTTCATTTTTTATTTTTCTAGAATAAAGTTTGCTTCTGGTTTAAAAAAAATTAGGCTGTTCCATTGTCTTCATAATCCAGTGACTTCAATATTATTTTACAGACTTTACCATCAAAAACTTAATACAAAGAATGCAACTTATCTAAACCACATTGATAAACATAATCTAAAATCATCACCCTTCCTACCCACACCATCTTCCCCTTATTTGTATCTGTCTTTGTTGTTCCACCTTTTTTGTGATTATGAAAGTGAATTTTACTTGTACTTTTTGTCAGTTAGCTTTTACTTGTACTTTTGTCAATTATGTAATAAACTAAAATTTATTTTCATAAGCAAAGTTTTAAAAACAGGATACAAATGCTTGGTGAATTTTTCCTTCTAAAACTTGAAACTTGTCCCTCTGCTCTCTTTTTGCTTCAGTAGTTTTTGCCAATATCATTCTTATTCCTGTAAGATTTTTTTCCCAATGACTTTTTAAACCATTTCTCTTTTGCTTTTGGCTTTGTGCTCTGTTTCTCAGAGCATCCACATTATGCAAGGGTGGTGGGTGGTTTAAAAGAAAATGGCCCCCAAAGGGAGTGGCACTGTTAGGAGGTGTGGCTTTGTTCGAGTGGATGTGGACTTATTGGAGGAAGTATGTCACTGTAGGGGTAGACTTTGAGGTCTTATATATGCTCAAGCCACACCCAGTGTCTCAGTCTACTTCCTGTTGCCTATACATCAAGATGTAAAACTCAGCTCCTTCTCCAGCACCATGTCTGCCTGCATTCCACCATGTTCCACCACAATGATAATGGACTAAACCTCTAAAAATGTTAGCCACCCCAATGAAATGTTTTTTCCTTTATAAGAGATGCCATGGTCATGGTGTCTCTTCACAACAGTAGAAACTATAAGACAGCAAGTTGTTTTTTTTTTTTTAACCTGGAAAAAATGATTAATTTTATTTATTTTTTAAAATTTTCATTAAGAAATTTAATTATTCATTTTACATACCAATCACAGATCTCCCTCTTCCCTCCTGCCATACCTCCAGCCTGGCTCTGCCTCCTGAGTGCTGGGATTAAAGGTGTGTGCCACCACAGCCTGGTCACAAGCAGCTTTTGGTAACGATGTTTTATCACAGCAATAGAAACCTTAGCTACACATAAAATGGCACCAGATTGTTGACTATTGCTGACAGACCTAACTGTGCAGTTTTGGGAGGATGGGAAATGCAAATCAAAACAACTCTGAGATACCATCTTACACCTTTGCAAAGATCAAAAACACTGAAGACAGCTTATGTTGGAGAGAATATGGAGCAAGGGAAAACTCCTCCACTGTTGGTGGGAGTGCAAACTTGTACAGCCAGTATGGCAGTTTCTCAGAAAATTGGGAATCAATCTTCCTCAAGTCCCACTATACCACTCTTGGGCATATACCCAAAGAACTCTCAATCATACCACAAGGACACATGCTCAACTATGTTCATAGCAGCATTATTTGTAATAGCCAGAACCTGGAAACAAGCTAGATGCCCCTCAGCTAAAGAACGAATTAAGAAAATATGGTACACCAGGAGGTGGTAGCACACGCCTTTAATCCCAGCACTCGGGAGGCAGAGGCAAGCAGATCTCTGTGAGTTCGAGGCCAGCCTGGTCTCCAAGTACTACTCAGCCATAAAGAACATCATGAAATTTGCAGGAAAATGGATAGAACTAGAAAATATTATCCTGAGTGAGGTAACCCAGACTCAGAAAAACAAACATGGTATGTACTCGACCATAAATCGATACTGGATATAAAGCACAGGATTACCAGACTAATCCACAGCTCCAGAGAAGCTAACTAACAAGGAGGACCCAAAGAAAGACACATGCATCGCCCTGGGAAGGGGAAATAGATGCGATCTCCATGAGTAAACTGAGGATGAGGGGGGCCAATGGAGGGTAAAGGGTGGGGGATGAGAACTTAAGGAAATGGAATGGAAGAGCAATGAAAGAGATACCATGATAGAAAGACAGCAAGGTTTTCAGCTGTAGTCTGCTGTTTCCCTGGAGCCCTGTTACAGAGGCACAATATACAGAAAACATGTTCTATAGTCTATAGTGGAACCCACAACCTTTTAGTAGGTTGGTACCTTCAATGTGGGTCCCTCAAAATCCTTCTGAATGGTATAACTTTCTTTTACCACTGTATAACAACACAAGAATGCTGGAGGAGACCTAAGAAATAAGTGTCTATGAACAAGGTATAATTAGGCTCTGGTAAAGTTTTTCTATAGAGCCTGAGTCTTTATTGTAAAAAACAGCATAAGTTCATTTTGTAGTCCTTACTCTCTAGCCCATCTCTTGCTAAAACATGAAAGAGATCATTCCCAAATCTTTACTGTAACCTTGTGGTGGGGGCTCCTCGGGTAGCATCCTGGTGTTGTGTCTCATAGGTTTTTGCCTTTATGATAGTGCCTGTTTCACCTCAGCAACTCCTCAGGATTACCATTTATGTGTTTGCAATAGTGTGTGCCACTGAAATGCAGATGTCAGGTGCAGCTTTAGCTTCATTTGTTCTTTAGGTGGTGCGACTTGCAAACCCAGTTCTCTAATGAGTTGAAGAAATCTATCAGTTTTTCGATTTTTCCATTTTTCTTCTGGAGAAAGGTGAGAGCAATTGTTTCCAGGTGCCTTAAAGATCAGAACTAAAATGAGAAATCTCTAGCCTAATTTTAAAAAGCACATTTTAAAATATCTAATTCAATGGAATTTGTACAAATGAGGTACTGATTAATAAAATGTTGCATTTTGTTTTGCTATTTTTGAGTTTCTGAAAATGCTCTAGATATATCTCAAGGGACCAGTGATGTGACTCAATGAGGAATGACACTGAGTGCCAAATCTGATGGCCTCATTTCAATCTCCAGAACACCCATGATGAAGGAGAGAACCCGCTTCTGCAAGTGTTCCTCTGACCCCCATATATAGCACTGTGGCATTTTCATGCCCCTCCTGATACACAAAAATTAAGTAAATGTAATTTTAAATGTTTAAAGTAATATATCACCAATAAACTAAGTCCCCAGAAAGGGTATCTACTAAATCACCAGAAGTCTTACAGCCATTAGCAAAGGCAAAGTTTCTTTGGCTTTATAAATTCATACAAATAAACTATTAGTTGTGTTAAATACTGATCATCTTATAGCTCTGTGTTCTTTTCCTGATAGATAAGCTCATTCGTTGCATTAGAAACTACAGTGCTACTTCTCCTTAAGTGATCCTCAATGTGCCATAGTTCTTTGAAATCTTCCCACCAATAGATCTATGGAAGGTTTATTAATTACTCTTCATTGCTGATGAAAAACAGCCAACTAGAAAATTGGGTTATCTGAAACTGTTCTAATTTTACGTATATGTAATTCTGGAATATAAATTATGATCGACATGGTAGTGCATAGCAGTAACTCCTGGAGGCAGCAGGATTAAGAGTTCAAGTTCATTTTTGGCTGCAGAACAGATTAAAAGCCAGCATCTAGGTAAGTGACCTATGTTAGCTGACACAATATTCTACATGGGAATTGATGGTGTAATAGATTTGAAAAGTATGAGTAAAGCTGTGTCCAACTTGAAAAACAGCACAAATATTGATGGTCTTCAATACTACATTGTCTAAAGCTGCTTTTGCAACCTGTGTTGTGTATTTCATTTAGAAAGTCCCTATTGAAATGGGCACCACATTTCAACATAGGCCCAGCAAAGTTGTTGCATATTTATTGGGTAGTACATGGACATCCCTGCTTGTTCTGCATAACCTAGTTCCATTACTTACTACTTCTTCTTTGACTCTTTTCCAAACACAGAACAAGTTCATAAATATTTTACAGAAAGTTATTTTCAAGTTCAATGTGCCTACTCATTTAAGTATCATGTTACTCCATCATTTCTACTGACGGGGTCCTGTAGCTAGTATTATGTTTTATAGCAGTAAAGTATTATGTTACTCCATCACCTCTACTGACTGTGTCCAACTCTAAACAAATGTGCCATTGTTCTGTCATACATCTGATGTTGAAGAATGACAATGTAACACTGAGAAAATAGGGACTGTGCAAAAATACCTTGGCAAGCACAGCTTTCTGGCTTTTCCATTGTACACTCTCAGATTAAAATCTGACAAAGAAAATGATGTCAGCACTTATTTCTCTTCTAAGCAAAAGAAGTTAGTGCTACATGGGCCTCCTTTAAGACTAGGTCCCCTCCCAATACGTACATTCTAGCAATGGCCTTCACAAAGGTCACTGAAAGAATGATCTTGTGGAGTCTATTTCTACTTACTTCACAAGAAAACATTGGTAAAAAACAAAAAGACACAAGTGAGGATAGCTTTCTTCTCTTCTCGATTATTTTTATAATAACTGGAGAATGGAGTTTCCAGTATGGAAAGGAAAGGAATTTGAACATTAGTACTATAAGTTTAGATCAATAAATCAATTAATTCTGTCATTTTCAAATAAACAGCCCTTGAGTCCCTGTGGGATATTATTTTAATATTTTATGTAGTGCTAAATTATTAGCAACTTTTCTATCTAGTTTATGATACTGGTGACAGTTTTTCCTCTTAGTTCTCCTGTATGATTTCAGTTCACTAATTAGCCCATGTTATTCTCCTAGCCTGACCTATAAATATCACTGAAAGCAAAACCATAATGTACCTACCTTAACAGGCAGTGCAATGTACAAGCCTAACAAAGAAGAAAATGAATCTGCATTAGAACTTATATAATAAAATGAATTTGGGGGCCTAGGGTAGATTAGTCACTGCTACACTATAAAGAACATGATGAATACATAGTCTCCACGCTAAAGCAAAACATGTGTTAGGCCTCATCTCATCTCCCTGCTGTTCCTTCTACTCCTATTATTACTATACCATTTGCTCTCTTGCAAAACTGATGAATCTGAAATCATTCCTGATAATTCTTTCAGTCTCTCCTACGGGTTTAATTGGGGTCTTCACATATTTGTTCTACCTTCATAATTTTTCAATTATAATAGTTCTATATTATTATTTCACTAACCTTCCATTAATTATTGAAGTAAGTTTCAAACTGTAGGATATTTAACTAAAATGGCATTCATATCTTCCAATATGCATTTTGATGTCTTTCTTGGGAAAATAGAAGCCATCAAAATTAACGTTATTTCCAACCCCTAGGTGGTAAAATTAAATCTTGAAATGTTCATATGACTTTGTATTTAATGTTCTTTTCACTCGTGTAATATCTAGTATACAAGATAAATGCAGATTATTGTAGTTATTCTCTGGGTTACACTAAGATGACACTACTTTTCAAACTTACCCCATCCTTCCCTCTTCTGAAACTTTCTTGTAGTGTTATATGTAATAATAATATGTAATGTAATTGTATATGTATGTAATATGTATGTAATTGTAATGCCTTAGAGCCAACATCACATTTTTAACTGGACAGAAACAATTCAGCCTTAAAGCTTCCCTCAGAGGCTGTGTGGAAATGGCTCAGCTGGTAAAGGCACCTGTTGCCAAGCCTAATGACTTGAGTCCCATCTGTGGGAGAAGGAGACAGCTAACTCCCCAAATTCTCCTCTAACAACCACAAATGTGCTGTAATAATCACTTTCCTGCAAACAAATACACACACACACACACACACACACACACACACTATATATATATATGTATATGTATGTATATGTATATATATTTAAAGATTCAGTCAAATGCTGTCTCACCCACAATGCTTTTCATGACTCCCCTGGCTAGAAAAGAACTTTTTGAACTAGTTTAGCAGTTTCCCTTATCTATCTGACAAGACATTTATTCCTGCGTAGAATGGGGCTGTTTCATTTCTCTTCTCTACCTCATTATGACAATGTATAGCTAATCTCACATACTCCAAGGTTCCTCATAAGCAGTGAAGCATTATGAAGCGTACAAATTCAATTTTAAAGCTTAAACACTCCAAGTCACTGTAGATTGAGTTTCTAGGGTTTAAAATAGTTGTCAGCACCATCTTGACCTGATTACTTTGGAATATTTTAATTTAAATTTCTGAGAATTTATACATTAAGAATATACATCATATCCACCCTTCCCTCCCCCTCCATAACTTTTTGGTGAATAAGAAGCACTCCAAGACATATAAAAAAAGGGGGTAAATCAGGAGAGAATGATCAGGGAAGGCAGAAACAGCTTGTGAACACTGACTGTCGATCCATCATGTTGGGCCATTCTTACTCTGTGAAATGCAACAAGGAGCATACTTACCTTTCTTCACTGTTACTATAATTGACACTGTTCTGAAGATTTCACAAATCCAACGACAATAACCTTAAAATGACTGGTGCATTTGCTCTTTGTTTAAGGAAATGGGTGATTATAACTTATGGTCATGGAGGTACACATGCAAAACCCTTCACTGACAAAAATCCATAAATTACAAGTATAGATTCAATTTTTAAATTTCAGAGGTGAAGCTGGACCTGAACTATCACAAATGCAAAGTACATGCACTAATTTTTTTTTTTACTTGCTTTGTCCAACTCCTTGAAATAATCAGGTGTGGGGGGAAAATCTGTATTTTCTGTTTCACAGAAAACATTTTATGCAGCATGCAGTGAACTCAGCCCATAGTATTCTGGTCAAAACTCTGTAATTGGATCTACCTGCAAAACAAAAAACAAAAAAAGGAACAGATGTGAAGGGTGTCCACTGAAATTAATGAGAACTATAATGTAAAGAAACTCTTGATTTTAAGAGCTTTAGATAGATGATGATAGGTAGATAGATAGATAGATAGATAGATAGATAGATAGATAGATAGATAGATAGATAGACAGATAGATGATAGGAGATAGATACACACACACACACACACACACACACACACACACACGCACGCACGCACACAGACGGGGGGAGTCTGAGGCTAGCTCAAACACCATATGATACATACGAAGAGGTGGAAAGTTCTAAATAATATCAGGTGCACAGTGTAACACAAGATGTATGAATCTGTCATTTTGTTGATGTGAAATAGTGATGGTGTTCTGACTTGGTTGGTTCAAGAGATTAAGTTTCCAATGAAATGCTTATCTGCATGCAGAGTCTTTGCATAGAGGATTTATCCAAGGTTCTGGCAGGTACCACTTAAAGCCTCTTTAAGATGCCATGAAGAACAAGATGCTTCTGTTCCTCACCACATGTGTTCTCATTATGTTGGTCCTGAGATCCACTGAAATTCTCACAAAAGCAGAATAATTTGACATAAAACACCATATCATCCACACAAATATTGACATTAGCATGTGGGGACAAATAGGATGTTTTTGTACTTCAGAGGCTTGTGATATAGTCCACTGCCCAGGCTTGAAATGTGTTTGAGCCCGCACTGGTTAACCCTTATCTTTCCTTGCCATGCTGGTGTGAATGTTCTCTTTAACAAGGAATTTAAAGCTTGAGTTTGCATACTATATACCTTGGTATTCAGGTAACATGACTCAGAGATTAGCCAGTGGATGAATTACTTATTCCACCTCTTTTGTAAATTTGTAGAAAAACAAAAATGAAACAAGGAAAAAAATCACTTCTTTGTCATGTTTTTGTGCAAGATTGGAAATCAAAAACTGGGTCAGGGGGCACTATTGAAGTCTAAATGAATAAGATCTCGTTGTTTTCTGTAACTTAGGGTCAGTAGCAGTAAAACTTGTACTTTTGTAGCAAGATAGTATTTATTGTGCCTAAAGAATTTGAATTTGTAAAATAATTTAGTTTACAGGGCAATGATAAGTGCCAAAGCTGAAAACAGAGAGAAGAGTCAATTACGCATTTGAGGGAATAAAAATGTATTTTTAAAAAAGTTACTCATCGATAATTCTCTTCATTATTTGTTGGTTGAGTACAACTTAGAGATTTGCCTGAAGAAGACAGAGTTATGATTTTGAGGTCAGAATATCCAATTTATTGGATTTTGATAATCAATGTGATTTACAAGCAAAATCAAAGTCTCCTACCTTAGAGATGTGTCTCATCAGATGAAAAAAATTCTTCAAAGGTTTGATTCACTGGTGGAGTTTTGTACAAATTCACCCAAAGCACAGCTTTAATCTTATTTTATAATAAAACAAAATAAAAATTCTTGCTGTGCCCAAAGGCATAGATCAAATCCCAAGAATTAAGATTTTAATGAGGGAGCAGGCAAATACAGGCCTCTCTGATAGAAATTTAAAACAGTAAAGGAGTTGGGCACATTCAGACTAAAAGAGAATAAAAAAAAAGCTTTTAACATTTATATCTGATTCTTGCTCAGAAGGAATGATAGTCCTGAACTTATAAGGCTATAAAATCCTACGTGAGAACAAAGCAATCTCCAGCTCCGCCGATTCACACGTGTGAAGCTCAATGAGAAAATACGGCGACATCTGCAATCTTGGCTTAACTGCATGCACTCTATTGTATGTACAGTTCACGGCATGTAGCTAAACCAGCAATTCAAAGGCTCTGGAAAGCACCAGTACTATGTCATTGAATTCCATGGAAAAGGTAGAAATGACTGCATCACATGTTTAATTTTTATTTTACAAGATTCACTGTAAGTGGAAAAAAAATAGCTGTAAGTGGGTAAAAATCATTTTGTTTTTACCATGTGTGATCTAGATTTATAATAGTGGCCATATGAAATAGAATCTTTTCCTATTTTTACTGGCTAATTTTTTTCTCTGACAATTTCATACACATATATAATTTATTCAAATCTCTCTCTCTCTCTCTCTCTCTCTCTCTCTCTCTCTCTCTCTCTCTCTGCCTTCTATTATGTTTCTCCTATACCTATCCACCTTCTTTCCTCATCCATACAAGTCCATATTAACAGGGTCACAATTTTGGTTTTTCTTTGTGATCCTCTTAGTGTAAGTAGGGTCATCTGTGTGAACATTAGATTGAATTTTCCATTGGAGTCTTCTGGGTTCACCAAGGGATACATAACTGAAGGTAATGATTCCCTGACTCCCTGAGTCTATCAGTAACAAATAGTTCAGTGGTGAGGTTCTACTGATACATTTTTTTACTATTCTGCAAACTGCATCTGTTCTATTGATGTATTTTCTTACTATTCTCCTCTTCAATATTAAAAGTTTAGTCTTTAAAAGCTTGAGAAACTACACTTCCAGTGACTCCAAGGTCTAATATAGAATTCTCTGGAACTGACAAACATATAATATAACTAATGGCATAAACAATAAAAGGATTTTTATAATAAGAAGTTTCATTTCAAATATAACACTGACATTAAACTTGATTCTTCACTCTCATTAGACATGAATTTAAATAAGGTACAAAGCAGAACCTGAATGTTTTATTCTTACTAATCTTTATAAAATGAAGAGAAAGTACAGCATAAAAGTTAAATATTTGCTATCTTCTGGTTTAAAGAAAGTGATATGTATGAAAGTCAAGAAAATTCAGTAAAAAAAAAAGAGGTTTTGCAGTTGTACCACTACAATCCTGAAATATATAAAACAATTGAGTTCTAAAATGACATTTTATATTGCCAGTCATGTGGAATTTGAGACCAGAAAAATGAGAAGGCAGAGGTCAAACATTGTATATCTCTCTGACGGAGGAGACATACTCTCAGTAGCAGTGGATGTCAAGCAAGAGGCTAGGGGCCTTAGAAATACATTGCCGACATGACCATCTTTACTCTACCTGCTATTCTTGTTCATGATTCACTCTGTGGGTTTTATTTGGGGAAATTGCTTTCTCCTTTGAAGTCTTCAAGGGGCTAACTTTACTCAGATGTATTGAGTATTTTACTGTTGTTTTGTTCATCAAAACCAGGGCCTCACTCATAAAAAAACTTTCATTCTGTATTTGAGTTACATCTCCAGCCACCCCATCAAGTATTTTAGGGAGGGCATTTATTAATATGCTATGTGCCTATGTTCTTCCTCACATCTACACTGAGAAAGAAGTACTAACATCTGGAATCCTGGATTAGAACAAAAAATGTACTTCTTATTGCTATGAGTGACTCATGGTAATCTTCAAGGCTCGGTATTTATGATTACACGACACTGAATCCATGATTGATCCCAAAATGGATGGTATAACAGTTACCTAACCAGCCAATCACTCTTGAAAGACACTAATAGTGTTTTTAGATGCCTTTAGTGTGTGTGTGTGTGTGTGTGTGTGTGTGTGTGTGTGTGTGTGTGTGTGTGTGTGTGTGTGCATGTGGAGGTCAGAATTCAGCCTCCATTGTCATTTCTCAGGTGCTATCTTCCTTTCTTTAAATACTTTTAAATTAAAATATAATAGCATCATTTCCCTTCATTTCCTTTCCTTCCTGCAGGTTTTGATATGATACCTTCCATTTCCTCCCAAACTCCTGGGGTCTCTTCCTCCCTAAGTGCAGACAGACAGAGAGAGAGAGAGAGAGAGAGAGAGAGAGAGAGAGAGAGAGAGAGAGAGAGAGAGAATGGATGGATGGATGGATGGATGGATGGATGGATGGATGGATGGATGGATGGATGGATGGACAGATAACATGCTAAGTATGCTTAGTGTTGCATGTACATGATTTTACAGGGCTTCTTCTTGGGGAAGACTAAGATTACTTCTTCCATTCCCAACATCCCTTAGTTGTCTCTAGTCTTTGTCTAAGGAAGAACCCTATGAGATCCTCCTTGCTGCTGTTGTCTTTGTTCACGTTTTGTTTGGAAGCCATAATTTTGAAGTATCATGGATGAGGCTTCTCTGCCATTTATAGAAAATGTGACCTCCGGGATTGCCTGGGACTGTCTCTTACAATCTTTCTGCCCCTCTTCTACAATATTCATTAGGCCTTGTAGGGGCAGGAATTCTGTAGTAGATGTATTCATTGGGGCTGGGAACCTCATGATCACTTGTTCTCTGCACTTGGCTCATTGTGGGTTTCTATAATGGTCTCTGTCTGTTGCAAAAAAAAAAAAAGCTTCTTTCATGAGGGTTGGAAACTACCCTCATCTGTGGACATAAGAGTAAGTATGTGGAACACAACTAGAAATTATACTGTTTTAGGAAAGTGGTGGCAGTCAATTTTATCATGACCTCACTAGAGCTGGCAAGTTGGCTAGTACAAAGCATAATATCCCTCCTACTGGGTGACCCTTAAGTCCAATTAGACAGCTTCTGGTTAGCACCAAGATATATGTGCCACTATTATGCCTTTAAGGATATCTTACCATGCTAGTTATTGTTGTGGTTCATAGACTTGATAGCTGGTTAACACTACTATTTGATTTGCTTGGGAGTACTTTCCACTTCCACAAAAGTTAGTCTTCAGGAGGAGACTTTCATGTTAGAGCAGCTTGAATCTTCTGTGTCCTCTCTCCAAAGCCCATGTAGTTTTCAGCAATAAGAAATTATCTTCAATCTCTGAGAGGCAAATAAAGGCAATGGCAATAGTCTATATTGTTTCGGAAGTCCTTTGGCTCTCTTGGTCAACAACTCAAAAGAGGGTTTCCCATGCCTTTATTATGGACAATACTCTCTTGCGAGAGTAGAGCATTGTCAGCCAAAGACGTTAACTCCACTTAAAGTATATATGCTTATTGCACTTGGTGCCATTCTCATTCCTTCTTGAGGCAAGATCATTCACTGGCTGGAGCTCACCTAGAGGGTCATGCTGACTACCCAGAGAGGATCAGGAAACCAACCACCTATCTGCACCTCCACAGTGCCAGGATTATAAGCATGCCCTGGATATTTTTATATATCCTCCATGTATAGAACTCAGGTCCCCATGTTTGTGTGGCAAGTATTTTACTGAGCTTTTTTCAGAGCCCACCTTCATGTTTATATAAAGAAAGCTGATACAGTACTAGCAGTCTTACTTCTAGTTAATACGATATGTAAATGTTGATCAATACATCATGACAAGGAAAAATGAGAAAGATGGGTGTTATTTGGGAAGGAAGAAACAAAACTTTAATTTCCCTTGGGCCATAATTTGTCTATATAAACACCCCAAAACACAAATTATTAATCATACTCACTCCATGTTAATAAGATTGATAAATATAAATTCAGTGCACACAGCATTTAAAATGTGTGACCTTGGAATACCATTCACAAAAGCAACAAAAAACCCATAATATCTCTTACATAACTAAATATATTTAAGATAGATAGAGAGATAGATAGTTTGTGGTGAATTAGTTCCAAGAAACTGTAGGACACCCAAATGTATTGATGTTCAATTGCCCTCTCTAAAGTGAAACCACATTTGCAAATATCCTACATAGTTTTTTATATCTTAAATTATTTATATATTACTATGATAGCAAATAAAATTTAAGTGCTATATAAATACTTGCTGTAATTGATTGTTTAATGCACAGTCCAAAGACAAAAATTATAAACCCTTTCATACCTTTTCTAAGCATTTTAAAATATTTACTTTTGTTTGTGTGTATGTAATGAGTGTGTGTGTGTGTGTGTGTGTGTGTGTGTGAGCAAGTGTGTGAGTGTATGTGTGTGTGAGTATGTGAATGTGAGTGGATATGTGAGTGTGTGTGTGTGTCACACTGTGCCAGTGCCCATGAAAGCCAGAAGAAGGCATCAGAGAATCATATACCCTAGATTGACAGGCAGTAATGAACTGCTGAGTCTAGGTGCTTGGAACTGAACTCAGGTTTCTAGAATAGAAAGTCCCTTAACATTGATCAATCAACTCAGTGCCTTTTCCTGAATATCATTATCCACAGTTGTTTCACTTCACAGATGCAGAACTTACAGCTAACAGCGACCAACTATATCTACATCTATATGTGTAGACATAACACATCCATGGATGCTATCTTTACGAAAAGCATTTAAATACAATGTAAATAATTAAGTGGACTATTATACTGAAGAAATCACAAAGACGCATTGATTCTTGGCTAATTACTCTCCAAAAATACTTTGAAGGAATTAAATCAAAATGCCCACACAATTCCTCAGAGAAATGATGCAGGATTCTAAAGTTTAGAAGTAAGTAAATTATCAACTGCAGTTGAAAAATTCTGAGGGCAAATCAACATAGAAAGCTTGCTTTTTCCATCAGAAGTTAATATGGAGTTAAAATGTTTGCTTTGGAAGCATGAGGACCTGAGTTCAGTTCCTAGCATCCACATAAAATCCAGACATGGTGACACATATCTGTAATCCCAGTCCTTCAGGATTGGGGCACAGGATGATCTTTAGGCTTGATGGCCAGCTTTGTAGTTGAAATAGTGAACTCTCAGTTTAGTAAAGAGACTTTGTCTCAAAAATAAGGGGCAAACAATGAAGACCAACATTGACTTCTAGCTCCACATGCACACTCACAAATTCATGCGCATACACACACACACACACACACACACACACAAATTATTTGCTCCCTATCACACATTACAATGAAAAATGAATCTTGCATAAATTAACCTAATTTAAAATAAAACTTATTTAAATTTTAGGAGACTATCTAAACTGAGAGTAGAAAAAAAGAGTCCTTTAACAAATAAAAGTTAGAATTTGCACTGAAAAATAATTGATAAATTTGAATGCTTTTTTTTTTAATTTTTTGAAAAGCCATTACAACACCATTAAAACCAAAGCCAAAGAGAAGTTTACACTATGAATAAGAAAATGGTCTCAGGTATATATTGAAATTCTATAAAATTTCCATACAATAAAGATACATAAAGATGTAAGTGGTTACACACTATTAAAAAAAAGAAAAAGAAGGGCGGTAAAAAGAAAAAGAAAGCCAAAATTGGCAATCTATCTGATGTTGTCCCCTCTGATAAATGAAACAGGACAAATACAAATGTTTAAAACCCTATTAAGTTCCTATTACAATGGCAAGAGTGAATGTCCGATTACAAAAGTGGTGGAGGATGGCTGTGGTAGGCGATAACTGTAATATCAATACTTGGGAAACTGAGGCACAACGATTGATGCAAGCTTTAAGGCCAGCCTGCTCTACATAGTCTACATTGTAAGTACATGCCAGTGTGAGCTGTAGAGTGAGCATTTTCTTGAGTAATGATGAGCAAGAACTCATACATTTCTGCTGTATAATTTGAAAGCAATTTTTAAATAGTTAATGAACTATAAGAATATATTTGTGATCTAGGAATTTTACTTCCAGAAACTTATCTTAAAAAATCTTTCACATTTAGAAAACAATCCCACACCTAAGGCTCAAGGAATATTGCAGAAGAGGAAATGTCAGGAAAGATTAGATGCAAACACCTACAGCCAAACATTAAGCAGAACTCTGGGAACTCCATAGAAGACAGGGAGAACAGATTGTAGAAGCTAGAGGGGTCGAAGATACCAGGAGAATGCCAGAGAATCAACTAGGCAGGGACCATAGGGGCTCACAGAGACTGAAGCTGTAACCATGGAGCTTACATGGGTCTGCACCAGGCCCTCTGTATTCATGCTGTGGTTCTTTAGCTTGGGGTTTTTGTGGAACTCCTAACATTAGGAGTGGGGGTGTCTCTGACTCTCCTGCCTGCCTGTGGGACCTAATTTCTCCTACTGAGTTTTCTTGTCCAGCCTTTATATGAGGGTTTATGCCTAGTCTTATTGTATCTTGTTATGCTGAGTTCAGTTGGTATCACTGGGAGGCTTACTCTTACTGAATGGAAAAGGAGGAGCTGTGGATCTGGGGGATAGGAGAAGGGAGGGTAGTTGGGAGGAAGGGAGGGAGGGAAGACTACAGCTGGGATGTATTGTATGAGAAAAATAAATAAAAAAAAAGATTCTAAGATCTGGAGGATCAGGGAGTTTGCTGTAAGACTGTGTCTCTGAGGAATGCCAGAAACTACACCCATAATGTCTTACAAACATGAATGTCTAAACATAAGCTGAACAAGGAATACAATAGACATGCCAGAGTAGACAGTGAAAATACCATGAATCCTTAACCCTACTCAAAGAACTGGAGGCAGCTAAGGAATCTTGAGAGTGGGAGAAAAAGTCTTTCCCAGGGAAGAGGACAGCAATTAGTTATCCAATACAAAATGCTCAGCCCTGAAAACATATATGCAAGTAACATTACATAGACTGAGCATGTTGTATTTAGGAATGTGTGTGTGTGTGTGTGTGTGTGTGTGTGTGTGTGTGTGTGTGTGTTTGTGTGTGTGTGTGTGTGTCTTACACTATCATACAGCAAACTCCTTGGTCTCCAGATCTTAGAATCTTTTTAAATATATATATATATATATATATTTAAGTTTATATATATATATATGTATGTATGTAATGACAATTAATGACACAAGAGGCCATGAATTTGAAAGAGAGCAAGAAGGAACATGTGAGAGATTTTGGAGGTAAGAAATGGAAGGAGGAAATAATATAATTATATTATGGTGTTAAAAATGAAAGAAATATTCAAAAAATTGATGGGAAAAACAAGAAAAATAAATGAATTCATACATATTTAGAAAGAATGAGTACAGAAATGATAATTACAGGGCTCTTTGTAATTATGAAAAAAGTGAAGAAATGATCATCTGCAATAAGCTTTATTTATTTATTCAGTGACATTCAATAGTGAAAATAAATAAGCTCTATTTCCATGAATAACCATAAGTAATATTTAAAAATATAACATACATTCCAAAACCCCATTTCAAATGATGCTTTTAGAAAAATATAACGTCTATAGCATTTAAATCTACAACTATATGATATAATTTTATGAACACCTTTGTATCAGACATTCCCATGAGTCTAAGAAAAAATTTTAAGTGAACATTCTAAAACTTTTCTGAGGTTGAGGCAGAAAGTCAGAAAACATGGGATAAAAATGGCCAGGAACAATAAAGAGGCAACACAAAGGGAAATAACAAGTAACTTACGGATTCTGCAAGGGAGACAAATTTTAACTTATGGAAAGCAACCACAATAATCAGTGAGAGCAGTGAGCGCCAGAGGAGCAGAGGTTGATTGCCAGTTGATCCCTGAGATGCCTACAAAGCTAGCTCCTGCCCCATCTCATTGTCTATTCCCCAGCAACCAACACCCATGCAATTAAAATGCTTAACGCTCCCTGATTGCTGGCTCCTTCCGATACTTGAGATGACATGGCGGCGCTGCAAAATTACTTAAGTTTTTAAATAGAACAGAAGTTTGGGCTTTGTTTGGTTTATTATTCGAATTTAGATCTTTCTCACAGATTGGGTTCTTTGGAATCAGATGGTGAAAATGTGTGATGTGTAGAATATTTAAAAGAGGTTGACACCTGGAGAGGCAAAGAAGAGGAAGCTGGGCTGGAAAACAGAAACAGCACTGTGATACAGCTTCAGGCAAGGGTACAGGAGGCACTAGCTTACCAGTGGCCAATTAAGTTGGTGTAAAGCGCCTAGCCTGGTCTCTACCACCCTGCGGGCAGGCTATACCTATCTACTCATTGAATGTAGGACACCAGGCAAAGACTTGGGAACAAAGCTTTGGAAAGGGATCAGAACTCTCAGTTGACAGAGACTCTGCTCACCTCATCCCAGCAAAGGGGAAATACACCACTCCCTGAAGAAGTCCTGGAGGGCTCAGGTCAGGCTGCACATCCATCTGAGCTCTACTAAGAAAGAACTTCAGCTTCCTATTTAAAAAAATACTTTAAAAATTACTTAATAATGCGTTTCTCCTCTTGGTTATCCTGCTATTGCCCTGTGTTGTGGAAATCCTGCAGCTTTGGGTCTGCAGGACTGGTCCCTTCATGTGCTCCAGAAGATCACAGATGGGGTGGACACTGGGGTGGGCCAAGCCATAATCCTGGTTCTGTGCCTGGATAGTTGCAGGGTTGGTCAGCCCACACGTTCTACCTTGTCCTCACCACAAGGGGAACACTCTTGCATTGCCCTGGCGAGTTCACCCCTTACCGCCATGAGCAGGGCCTGGCCAGCTCTCCTGCCCTCAGGTCTTCAGGGTCAGATCGTCCATATCTACACCTTCAGGGCCAGCTCTGCTGGCTTGTCTAGGTGTGGCGCAAGGCAGGGCTACTCTCCCAAGAGCCGAAGCCGACTTGGGGCAGGGCTAGCTCTCCTGCTCTTTTGACCTCAGGGCCAGCTCTCCCACCTGCCTGAGATATTGATGGAGGAGGGAGGGATTCTGTCTCCTGCACGGTCCAGTGAGGGTCCAGCATCCATAATATAGCAGAAATCAGAGGCCTGGAAGTAGACCAATGACTCTTTGCAACGAACACTTGCAAGTAAAGATGTATGGACAAAGGGGTTTACTGTGTGGCTCATTATGTTACATCATAGCTTTCATTATGAGATTTTCTCCCTTTTTTTCCTTCTTTTTTTTCTTCTTTTTTCTCTTAAATTTCATGGGGGTGGACTGCAAGGGCAGAAGGTTGATACGCAGGGCCAGGAAATGAATGGGATCAAGATGCATGATGTGAAAGACAGAAAGAATAAATAAGAAGAAAGTTAAAAATAATTAATAATAATAATGTGTGCCTCAGTTTCTTCATATTTTAAATGAGTCATCAAGGCTAGATGAATTGGTTCCATTAGCCTTCACATGGATTTGCTCTCTGTGAAATAGGGAAAAAGCAGCATTTTACTAAACTGTGACCACTACCATTTCCAGAAAGAAATTATTCTAGATTCGGATTTCCATGGGGATTCATCACTCCTCACCTTTAAAGTAGACTGTAAAAAACCATAGTGACTGGCACTTGTGGAGCTTTTCCTACACCAGGGCACTGTGCTAAACTAATTACATCTCCTCACTTCGTCCTTACAGCCCTGCTATACTCTTATTGTCATTCCATAGACCGCAGTGTGACAAGACAGTTGGCAAAGGTCATCCCATATCTAATACATTGAAGAGACATAACTTGAACACAGGTACTCCTGATCCCACAATCTGTACATGGGAGTCAGCTACACCTACTGAAGGGCTTTTTCTTTCTAATTAGTGGGATATTTTCAGGAAGATGCCTAGGTTATTTTTAAAGATTTCCACAAAACTGCAGCTTCAAATGATAACCAAAAATCTACATTTGAGAAAACAGCACACTCGAACTGCAGTGATTCACTAGCTCCTCTCTCTTCACTATTTTCTGCATGTTTGAGGTCACCTGCTATGCCCAGCAGGCAACTTCTCTATAGCCTCCTTTGAAAATCCTCTCATCCATGGCAGTCACTATTACCAGGAACTCATAAAGGGAGGTTGGATAGTAAGTGTATCTATCCCCAGATCATTGATTCTGCAGAATGAATGTTAAAAATCCTTGCTGCTGAACTAAAAGCTCAAAGCTCACTCAGCATCAGATACCATTTTGGCAGAAAATATGGTTATCCTCTCTTGGCTTCCTTTCAAACTCCTCTGACCTAATCTCTGCTTCCCCCTTTCTGCTGTAGTCTGGTTAAATGTATTCCCTCTACTCAAAGGTGTTAGCTGCTAGTCATCCTGCTGACACCACCACTGTTGACTCTGCTGTGATGGATTGGTCCAGGGTAGATTCAGATTCAAGCTGAAATAATAGGACTCGAGATGGGTCCTCTAAATCTATAATTGAAAAGAAATGGTCACATATACTGGCAGGTATTTACAATTGAGTCACTTTAATGGAATCATTCTAGGAAGAAGGTCCAAAAATTCACACTACGAAGGCCAGAGAAATAACTTGTTTTTGTCCTTCCTGAAACTTCAGGTCCATCTTTCCTGTATTATTTAATACATCTGAAATAATCATGCATCAATTCTTTCTTTTCTAGTCCTCATCTGTCCTCAAGGACACCTTATATGAATTAATGTATTTTGTTTACATTAAATAAACTAATCATTAAAACTATTTCAGCAGGTTGGAACACAGGGTGGGACTTACCTCCTTACAAAGTGAGTAAACTGAGGCTAGACTGTTAGTCAGTCTCACATGTAAGAGGCAACAGCCAGACTAAAAATTCTTTGTGGATCATCTGCAGTATGAATGTAGGCTATCCTTCAGACAACCAGGCTTAACAACTCCTGAAATAACTGTCATCAAAAATGCCTCAGCAAGATTCATAATTTGGCTTTGTTTTTTTTTTCATTTGGTTTTATGTTCATTTGTTTTTGTTTGTTTGAGCCCTTTAAGCATTCTTCCAAATGCCAATCATCATGCTTTATCAATGAATATTCTTCCATCAGTTCATAACCATCTTCTCTCTAGTTTTTGCTGTACCAACATGAAGTCTCACTCAATACTCTTTTTATATATTTTTTTATTTTCTCATACATTACATCCTGAATGAATTTTCCCCTCCCTCCTCTCCTCCCAGTCCCTCCCACCACCACCACCTCAATCTACTCCTCCCCTGTTTCCCTTCAGAAAAAGGCAGACCTCCTAGGGATATCAACCAAACCTGGCATATCAAGTTGCAATATGACTAGGCACCTTCTCTCATACTAAGGCTGTACAAAGCAACCCAGTAGGAGGAAATGGGTCGCAAAGTCAGGCAAAAGTGTCAGAGACAGCCTGCATATATGTTATGGTTGTGCAGCTTGGTCTACTTGTGGGACTCACCAACCACTCTTCCCTGCAAAGACTTTCAGGATAGTCTCTGGAGAAACACACTGTAGGTAGCATAGAGAGAGCTGGTTGTCCTGATTATCACCAAGACTCCTTCAACTCTGATTATGGGAGAAGACTAAAGCTTGCATGATAAATAAGGACAAGAGGAGAAGGAATAATAGGTAATCCTATCACTGATGAGGTTAGAATACAAACAGTTAATATAAGGACAATGAAAAACCATAGAAAGGGTTTAGACCTGCAGCCCCATGACCTAGCTACTTCAGCTTTAATTGTGACCCCCCCACCATGATAGACTCTCTAAGAATCAAATGGGAGCAATGCCTAACATATAGTAAATATTTAATAAGTGTTATATATTATCATAATGGCAATGTTTATACTGCAATTTGTTTTAAAATCTCATCTCACACAGAACTGAAGATGAAGTTCAAATTCAGTGAAGTACAGAACAAATTATGAACCCAACCACCCATGCAAATCAGTGAGTGTGGGAAGTAGCAAGGAAAACAGCAGTGTGGATGCCAAGAAAATAAGCACTGTCCAAAGACACAGAAGGTTCCATCAGATTAGCACACTTTCTCAGGCTTCAAGAACATGAGAGCAAGACACAGGACCAGAAATGATTTACTACTGGAACTGGCACAGCAGGCACTTTTTAATTAGGAGAATTAGGAGGTGCTTAAAGCCGGCTTTGTGAGGAGAGTTTAATTACTGTCTTTGAAACTACAACCCATAAGTCAGGAAGAGGTAGTTCAGCACAAATGTAGCCTTCAGTTTGGGTCTAATCCTTAGTTGGGTTGAGTTAAGCCATTATAATACAAGGCTAATCCTTGAATGTGTTCCAAAATTTTTCATCAACACATCGTCTTGGACGAATCCCAGGAGAATGCACCTCAGGACTGCTGGCTACCTGCAACACCTCGCTTGTCAGCTGATCATTCTTCCCTCCATGTACTCAGAGAACAGAACAAGAGAGCACACTGAGAGCCAAGTAGCAGCATCCAGCCTTTGGCAGCTCTTCCTGGAACCACATTAAAATGATTCAAGCATTAGCCAGCATGCTTAGCTCAGAGAGAGCTGGCACACTCACATGGACTTATGCATCAGAAGGAAATGGTTGGTACAGTCTATGTCCTGTCTTCAATTTACTTTTTTACACTTACTTTGTTAGTGTGTGTTTATGTGTATATGTATGTGCACACACACTCAAGTATGTGTGAAGATAAGAGGACAAATTTTGGAACTGGCTCTCTCCTTCTTCCACGTGGGTCACAAGGATCAAACTCAGTTCATTAGGCATGGAAACAGTTTCCTTAGCCTGGTTTTTATTTAGGAAGAGGTTCTTTTCCTCTTCCCCAGATCTTCCCTACCTCTCCAGCCAATTCTTCTCTATCTTTAAAAAACAAATCAACCAGCAAACAAAAAAAAAGAAAGAAAACGCAGAAGAAATAAAGGAAGGGAGGAAGGAAGGAAGGAAGGAAGGGAGGGAGGGAGGGAGGGAGGGAGGGAGGAAATACAGAGAGAGAGACAAACACAAACAAAATGCATAAAAACACTAAATCAGAAACCATAATATACAAGCAAAAGACCAGTAAGGCTAAAAAAAAAAGTCCAAACAAAGCAATATGAGATAAAAACATCTGCAAAAATATCCTTGGGTTGATTTTGTATTTGCCATCTATTCTTATTTTGAGGAGTCTTTTGGTTTTCTTTTATTTTCTCTTTAAAATGGCATTGTTCTAGCTATAAGAGAATGCACAGGTGGCAAACAAGTATTTTATTCAAAAGATCTACTTAGGAATTGGAGACTGGTACACTTATCTATGTTTGAGAGTTCCCAGATAATTCTAATATCTAGCTAGATTGATCACCACAGATTAGGTAGTTTGCATATGACTGTCTTGTTTGCAAGTAAAAAAGTTCATTTAACACAGGAACATAGCAGAAAGAGTCTCAAAATGTTGTACAAGTGATATTATTAAAAGAGATATATGTTTAGGACTTTGGAAAAACCTAGAGTGAAGATTTGTACAAAGAACTAGAAAGGTTCCTCTATTGGTAAAAAAACACTTGCCACCAAGCCTTATTTTACATACTGACCACAATTTCCCCTCCTTCCTCTCCTCTAGTTCCCTTCTTCTCCCCTCCAACCTATCCCCACCCTATTCTCTTCTCTATCTCCATTCAGAAAGGGGCATGTTTCTCATGGGCTTGAACAAAGCACAGCACACCAAGTTGAGGCAGGACCAAGCTCCTCTCCTGCATCAAGACTGAGCAAGGCAACCCAGCATGGAGAATAGGTTCCCCAAAGTCAGTTCAAATGTCAAGGACAGGTCCTGATCCCACTGCTGGGAGCCCAGCAAACAGACCAAGCTCCACAACTATCACACACACGCAGAGGTCAGTCCTGTGCAGGCTCCCTAGCTGTTGGTCCAGAGCCTGTGAGCTCCCAGGAGCTCAGGTCAGCTATCTTTGTGGGATCCCCTGTCATCCACTTAATTTTTTAAAGAACTGTTGGAATGTTTGTACTATGTAAATATTTTGATATTTTTAACAAATTCCCAGTTTCAAAGAGACTTCTTAGGCTTTTGGGTGTCAGATAATTTATTCATGATCTGATTTGACATTAGTGCAATATCACATAATATACAGCTGCCTTCTCTGGACAAGCTGGCATTAATTTTTATTACATTTGTTTGTTTGTTTGTTTGTTTGTTGCATCTCTGTGTGTGTGTCTTTATGCACATGCTACAGCACATGTGTGGAGATCAGAGAAAAACTTGAGGAGCCAGTTCTCTTTTTTTACCATGTGGTTCTCAGACATGGAACTCAGGTCATCAAGCCTGGTGGCAGGTGCCTTTTCCTACTGAGCCACCTCTCCAGCCGTGAGGCAGCCAGCTCACCCAAAAGCATCCCTTGTATAAAGGCAGAAAAGCAGAGTTGAGAGTCTAGTATGGTGCATTTCTTAAACCATAAAACTGGGTTTTAGTAAGTGAAATCATAGGGCACTATTAATTCATCAGTTCTCTCCACAATAGTGTGGCCTTTACTCTTAGACTGTGACTATCAACCACTGGGGCAATCAAGCAATGATTGTAAAAAGGACACTTCAGATGAGGTCTGATGACCACTTATGCCCCAGCTGCCCTGACATTCAATCACTATATCTATTCTATCAGGTAGAACTTGCAATGTCTATGACCACCACTCTTCTTAGAATGAATGTCTTCCAAAACCATGTGTGGATTACTTTTCCAATCAGGAAACTTGTAGGAGAGAGATTTTTAAGTCATGTGTGTTCTGACATATGTGACATATGCAAAAGAAATTTCTAACATACCAGGCTTTCCATTTCATCATGGACTAATATTTTCTTAACATTACTTTTAAACTGTGGCAATTTCCTACATCAAAGAAAATTGTAAGTACTCCTTTCAATGGGGAATTTCTATTTCTATACCAGACCTTACCCAGTAGGTGCACTGGAAAGAAGAAAAAAATCATCCCTGACCAGTCTGCCAGCTACCAGGTCAGGGTAGAATTGTGTTTTTCCTGCAAATAAGAAGATGACTGAAAGCTCTCTAATAAAAAGAATGATCCCCAGATTCCACAAGGATTACACAGGCTGCAAAGGTTCCAGAGAGAAAATATAGCCTGCCAAGGAAATCTAGAGCTCTGAGGATAAAATCATAATTAAACTTGTAATAGCACTAATGACTTGGTGCTTCCATACATTATCTTATTTAATCTTTGCTCCAACTCTTGAAAGAGAGCATTATCATCCTATTTTGAACATCAGTAAATGAAGCATAGTGAGATCCTAATGTGAGGGCAGTTAAGAGGCAAAACTCAAGTCTGGGCCCTGATTCTTCTAGTTACTAACTAATAAGAATATTTTTTTTTCCTAAAGGGAACATCTTTTGTAGGTATTGAATTAAATAGGTTATGTTGGTATATAGAAAACTCTTAATTGCCAATAAATATAAAATTTATTTATAAAATAAATTTTACTGGTGCTTAAATCAGTCATCTGGCCTTAGTCGCTTGGTTTCAGATTCTATCAGAATAATTTTGCTACATGGAAATACACCACTTGCTTCATTGGCTCCACTTGAGTATCTTTAACCCAATCAGTGAACCAGACATGTGGCTCTTCAGAGGGGATTTACTGCTTCTATTTACTTATTGGATTTTGATGAAAGTCTTGATCTGTAACCTGTAAATTGCCTGATCTCATCAAGAACACCATACCTGCCTATATCAGGTGCCTCTCAACGTCTAATGCTGCATGACACATGGGCAAACACTGAAATATGTGTTCTTATGCTCTGCAGCATGGATTCCAGGTCTACTATGCTGGGACAAACTTGTTGGCATGAGTTTCTGACCCTGTGGCTTAACAGCTTGGGCCTACCTTGTTTAGAAGATTTACTAAGGCTTTTTCTGTTGTACTTGTTATATATACATTATTATATATATCATATTGTATTATGATGTACATATCATATTATAATATTATATTATATTAGAAGGCCATCCTATAGTTGACTTCTCATAGATTCTAATCTGACCAAGAGGGAACAAGGTCACTGAAGACCAACTGAGACCTAAGTTCACAACTGTCATATTATAGCTTTGACTGCATTCCATTGAACAAAAAAAGTCACAAGGTCAAGGCAAGGTTTTACTATTAGAAAAATATATTCTATTATTTGATGAGATGAAATGTTAACTATCACTGAAAAAGACATTACAATGATGAAGTATTAATTTTTAATCCAAAAAGAAATATAGTATACTACTACATCATTCTTAAAGTTATATGTTCAGAAGTCAGGCATTATTACCAAAGGGAAAGAGAAGATTCTTTTTCAGATTGGTAGAAAGCATTCGAAACACTTTCGATTTTTATTAGTATGTCTTGGTCACTGTTCTATTGCTATGAAGAGACACCATGACTATGGTAACTCTTACCAAAAGAAAGTATTTAATTGAGGCTTGCTTGTAGTTTCAGAGGTTTAGTCTGTCGTGATCACAGTGGGAAGAATGAATGGTAGCACACAGGCTGACAAGGTGCTGGAAAGATAACTGAGAGTTCTACATCTGATAAGGAGGCAACAGAGAAAGAAACATCAAAGCCTACCCCAGTGACACACTTCCTCCATCATGGTCACACCTACTAATCCTTCTCAAGTGGTGCTACTCAGTGATGACTATGCATCCAAATATATGAGCCTATGGGGTCATTCTTATTCAAACCACCACAGCATATAGTCATGTTTGGTACTGATTTTGTAAGAATATTCTTCCCATACTTTCTCACAAACCCTCCACTTCTATTAATCCCCTTCTTTTACTATCCCAAACAATTTACTTTCACATCATGACACTTACATATATAATTTTATGTATAAATTTAAAAATTCTAGGATTCAAAATTTTAAAAACTGGTACTTGTCTTTCTGAGACTGCCTTATTTGCTCAATATAATGTATAACTTCCTATTTTGATGTGGTTTTATCTGGTTTGGGTGTAAGCATTACTTACATATCTGTATTTACTCCTGCATTATAAGCACCTACAAATTCATCCATTTTGTTAGATTTTCCAGGTTATTCGGATGTAAGTGCTGCCAGGCGGTGGTAGTGCACATCTTTAATCTCAGCACTTGGGAGGCAGAAGCAAGCAGATTTCTGTTAGTTCAAGGCCAGCCTGGTTTACAGAGTGAGTTCCCGGATAGCCAGGGCTGTTACACAAAGAAACTCTGTCTTGAAAAACCAAAAAACAAAAAATAAAAATAATAGAAGTACTTATGGTAAATCACAGTAATTTTCAAAATTCATTTGGAATCCATTTTAATTTTTAATTTTATTAATTTGGGTCTGCTCTCTTTCTTGTGATTAGTTTGGCTTGAGTATGTTGATCTTGTTTACCTTTTCAAAGAACCAAATCCTTGTGTTATTGATTTTGCATTGTTCTTTTTTTATTTCATTAATTTCTGCCTTGATCTTACTCATCTCTTTCCAACTACTTACTTAGTGTTTGCCTTCTTCCATTCTTTTCCAAACCCTAAGTTGCATCGTTGTGTTGTTTATATCAAAACCTCCCTGACATTTTAAAGTAGAAATTTATAATTGTAAAATTTCTTTTTAGGAGTTATTTTCTTATATACACAGATTTGGATATACTATGGTTTTAATTTTTATTTTATTCTAGGAATAATTTTTTATTTTCTTCTTAATTTTTTTTGATCCATTCATTGCTCAAGTGGGCTGTTGTACCTCCATGAGTTCACATATGTTCGACAGTTTCTATTGCCGTAGATTCCTGTTTTTATTGTAGAGTGGTTAGGTAGACTATAAGAAATTGTGCCTGTTTTTCTGCGTTTGTTAAACTTGCATTGTTCTCTTTTTTCCTTTTAAAGATTTTACTTTAAATTGTGTGTGTGTGTGTGTGTGTGTGTGTGTGTGTGTGTGTGTGTGTGCGTTGAAGTGTACAGGTGCCCATTGAGACCATAAGAGGTCATCATATCTTCTAGAGCAGGAGTCATAGGTCTTTGTCAACTGCTTGATATGGGTGTTGGAAACTGAATTTGAGTCCTTTGTAAGAGCAGTACACACCCTTAATCACTAAGCCATCTCTCTGGCACTTTGTTTTGTTTGTTTTAAATACAGGATTTCACTATGTAGCCCAAGGCTGGCATTGAACTATGCTCTTGTCTCACCAAAATAGTATTTTCATTCATGAATTTCAAGACATTTGCAATGATTTTTTTCATATGGCTGTTTCTGGAGTAATTGTTCTTCCTAAATAAGTATGAAGGTACACTTCAGCTCCTACTTAATGCTTAGTACCAAAATCACTGTAATGATTACCTTTAATTGGAGGTGGGAAAATAGGAGGATGTCATAATCTGGTGGTTATTTCTATTCCATCAGTATCTAGAACATATTTTAAGTGGAAGTCTCGACTTTCCCCCTAACCTTGGCATCTCCTTCTTATTTAATGACTTAGTATCCTGATCCAGAAAGGAACAACAATGTCTGTGATTTCTTAGACTATCTAGTACAGATGC
The DNA here is from genome assembly GCF_049852395.1 of Peromyscus maniculatus bairdii. Lineage (NCBI taxonomy): Eukaryota > Metazoa > Chordata > Mammalia > Rodentia > Cricetidae > Peromyscus > Peromyscus maniculatus. The sequence goes on from NC_134855.1 coordinate 77,306,890, forward strand.
ACAGTTTTAAGATTCCTTCAGGTCAGACATCAACCTTATACTAGCTTACTTAATGAAAAAGAACATCTTATATGTCAAACCATACCATCAATAAATTCCAGTTTTGAAAAATTAATGCCATAGCATTTTGAGACTGCAACAAGCCTCCACACAAAAACCTTCAATATCCTGCATAAACTGCATAATCTCTGCTATAAATCTGCCCTTAGATTTCAAGAGGAGATGGGAATTTGTGCATGTTCTTGAAAGCATTATTTGCTAATAGTTTATTTTTTCATTAGTGTGTTAAATCACAAAATACTATTATGGTTCAATGTAACATTTGTTTATTGTTGTGTGTTTTGAGAAAGGCTCACAAGCAGCCCAGGCAACCTGGAACTCAAAGATGACCTTGAACTTCTGCTCCCTCTGCCTCCACTTCCAGAGTCCTAGGATTACAATCATGAGCCACCATTCCCTGCTCTATGTGGTAATGGAGACCAAATCAATGGCTTTGTGTATGCTAGGCAAGACCTCTACCAAAATGAGCTACATCTCATGCTACAATGCGATATTTCAAAATATACATAAATGGTTCACTAACCAAATCTAGTCTTCTTTACATAGTAGACAATTCAATTCTACTTAACAAATATTATCAATACAACATGAAAGTGCTTAAAAGAGTACAAGATATGTCAGGTGTTATCAGTAATTCAAAAGTTCTGTAGATTTTTATCTTCCTATAGCTTAACATATATCTTATATCTCTGTCCACACCAGTTCATTGTCTAACTTTTTTTCCATGTGGACACACAGGAGTTCCTAACTCTTCTTCATGTCTTGGATCTTGTCCCAGTTGATTACAGGAAGCACAAATCTGGCCAAGTTTCTTCAATGTGTAAAATACCACAATGGCTCCCATCACCTGAAGATCAGCACAAATCTTCTCTCCATGATGTATCAGTGTTTCAATGAGTTTCCATATCACCAGCCCTACTATTCATTCAGTGGATTCCTGATGCATATTGCACAATGTGGTTTTCTCTAATCAAATCTTCTTGCCCCTCCATGAACACACACCTGCACCATGACCACTGTTTACGTTGTTTCTTCTTCCTGCCATGACCTCCTGTCTTCCTTACATCTCTGTCATCTATAAAACACCTCCTCCCACTCACATGGTCTCTTCTCTCAAGTCTCTTCTCTTCCTAGTAGTATCATTCACTCGTTCTTAGACACAATGAGTTGCTTTCTCCTCTCATGTCCTATTCAGTTATAAGTACAACTTTATTCATTTTTTTTGTTGATGTCTGGCATTGTCTGGTGTAAAATTTGTATACAGTGATAGATTTTTAACTGACCGATGAGTGAATAATCTAATGTATCTGGGAACCTTGAGACATACATTTCCATGTAAGACATTATTCCTAATGTCTTAAACCTGTTCATATTCAAGTGCCAAATAAGCCATATCACCAACAGGATAGGGAAGGATTCCACAAAAGGAAGGTGACTCTGCGTTGTATTCATGAAGGATACAGGAGACTAGGTTTTAGAAAAGCAATTAGGCTTTGATATATGCAGAGAAAACAAGGCAGATAGAAAAGAAAGCGTAACAGCAGTGATGGAAACAAAGAAATGGATAACGTGTTCTGAGAGCAGAAATGTTGCTATTCTTCCCCTGGGCTTCCTGCAGGACAATGGTGACGTAAAATGAGGAGATAAATTAGAGCCAAGATTTTTATTTAGGATTTTTGAAAATTGGAATTCGTACCTGTATTTGCGTGAATAAGCCATCCCCATGCTCTGTTTTAATTTAAGTTTCTTTGCTTTGACCCTTCTTTTACGCTGTTTCTTTCACACTGGCTTTGCATAAAAACCAAAAAGGACCCTAGACTGCAGCCTTTGGTGTTTAATGAGAACAGAAGAAATTGATATCATTATTCCTTTCTCGTTAATACCCTTTACTTCTAAGCAATTGGTTTGGGGGTGAGCCATCTGGTATTCCCCTGGGATTGTTAGCCACCGAATGAGACCTCAGCCTGATAATGGCTTTTACACTCTCCCTCAGACAGCCTTCACATTTCTGACCTTTCAAAGTTTGGTAACATAATTGGTTGGCAGTGTTTTCTCTTTCCCCTAGGGTTAGTGAAACCCTCAAAGACAAGAGAGAGGAAGAAAAAGTTAAATATTTGCCAAGAAGAGAGAAGGCAATCACAAAATATCATGGATGAATCAAAAAAAAAAGAAAGAAAGAGCCATCACCAGCAAAGAAAAGGAAGTATTTTCACCTGATTGAAAGTCCATCTTACATTGCAAAGTCTTAGCTTTGTGACCCATGTTCCACTTGAATGCTATGCATTAATAAATGAGGGGCTTCAGCAAAACACCAATCCCAGGAGGAAGAGGATGGTAGATTTGGGAGAAACAACATGTTCTAAATTCTGTTTCACTCGGAGTAATCACAACGTCCTTTCTTTCCAGTCACTTGAAAGTTTTTCACACTCACCAGAATGTACAGTACACAATTAACTCCTGTGCTGGATAATCTTGTTTTCCTAATATCTAAGAGACATAAATTAAATAATTTCTGTTTGTGATTCAGGGTTTTATTCTTCTGTTGTGGAACAATGCTCTGAACAATAAATAGTCTGTTCTGTGATTGTGTTCAGAAGCTAATCCTTACTTTGATTCTACAAAAAGAAAATTTTTCAGTTAAAACTACAAAACATGACTGAATATACGGTATCATTTATAATCAAGCACACATAAGCCTTGGGGTGGATCACATATTTGATGATTTGATATTTATCTTCACAAGGAGAAAGGAAGAAGAGAACTCGATGGGGTCATGGAGTTGACTAAATTCAAGTCAGTGCCCAACCCAGGGTTATTCCTGTGAAAGCACAGCTGGGATGAACAGGAGCACCCTAAAGCCTTTGTTCATTGGAAATACAAACATTCCTGCTGGGTGGGGTAGCAATCACTAATGTCCAAGTGGAAATACTTAACATTTGCCTTCATTTTAAAACTATCTTAAACACAAAACCATCGGTTCCTGCAGTTATAAAGAGCCATCTCTCTGGGATTGTTTACATTGTAAAATTAATTGCTTCCTTCTAATAAGACTTTTCTAAGAAATGTGACTTGGTTGCAGAACCTCAGATGCCAAAGGTAGCAACAAAGACTTAAAGACTTTCACATCACATGTTCTCATGAAATATTAAAAATTAGAATAAAGGGAAAGGATAGTGGTATCAAATTGTACATATGCCTGTGAGAGACTACATCTTTTAGAGATGGTTCCAATGGCATTGCCCATCTCTTGGAGTTTTGATTCTTCCTTATAGAAACACAGTCTATATCCCTTCCCCTTGAGCCTCAGCAAAGCTTTGATAAAATGTACAATAGATATGAAGTTATGTGACAAAGTATAAGATAAACTCTCATACCTTGGGACATTCCTCTCTTATGACATTTCCTATAGGAAGCAAACTGCCATGCTGTAAAGTATCCTTAACTAACTTACCTGCATGCAGAGACTATATGAAGGGTCACTTTTAAATAAATGTTCTAACTTAGATCTGAACTTTTCTCAGCCAACAGTCACTGATGATTCCAGACCATAGTCTTGGGTTCTCCTCATTCCTGAAGGGAAAACCACCTGCCATCATGATGTCCTATGCAGTTGCCAACCCACAGAATCTGTGAGTCCACCAAATGTAGGTTTAGATCACTCTCTTCCTTTGTGCAGCTGAAAACCAAAACAACTTTAAATCTTCATCTCAATTTTCTCATCCATCCTTCCTTATTCAAATATACATTCAGTATTATATCCATATACTGAAATTGCCAAATAATGGGGGGATACATACAGAGCCCCAACTAGATATCTCCTTTCCACAAGTGAAACCTCCAGTGCTAGGAATAGATTAATTCTAATTCAGTTGTTGACCAAAGAGTCACATAGGAACCTACAGACAACCCAGGCTACTGCCAAGGCTATTGGTTGCTCTCCAAAGCCTTATGATAAGGACCTATTGATGAGACAACACCAACACAACTCACTGAGCATGAAGAAGTTTAGCTGGTGCCCACCTATGGCCTTCACAACTATGGACTGGTGTTCATGGTACTGGCAGGCACATTGCACACTATGAAAATAGAAAGGTAAACACCAACCCAGCTACAAACCCTGCAATCTACAATGGTGACCTGCCTGCAAGATGCACTAGTAAGTAGTGGCACAAAGCTTGTAGGTGTAACTAACCAATACCTGATTGTATTAAAGCCCTATTCCATGAGCTAGAATCCATATCTGAGATGGTTCCATTGACCAAGAAACTAAGACTAGAAAGGCCATCAACCAAGGGTAAAACCAAATATTACTGTTCTAAAGGAATGTAGCAATAAAATTACTTCCAATAACATTCTGCTATACTCATAGATCAGTGTCTTGAATAACCATTACCAGAGAAGCTTCTTGCAATAGATGGGAACAAATACAGAGACCCACAATGGACAATGTGAAGAGAGTGAAGGACATTGGAACACTCAGTCCGAAATCAGATGTCTCCTTCAACTTCCTCCTCTCAGTACTCAAAGAAACTTGCAGAAGAGGAGGCAGAAAGATTAGAAGAGCCAGAAGGGACAGAGGAAACCAAAGAAACAAGGCCTTCTAAACACACCAGGGTCAATGCACTTATGAACTCAAAGAGACTGCAAAAGCATGCACAGGGCTTGCACTGTTCTGCATGTGATGGGGTTACAGACAGAGGAGAAGTGGACACAAGCCTTCATTCCAAACTGAGACGCTATCTCCAATTGACAATCACTCACAATGAAAAATCAGTTCTCTCCCACAGAGTCTCATTGGGGATGCAAACCACTCCTCTGGGCAGGCCCCATGCCCAGCAGTAGATGGCCAACACAAAACAAACTCAATGGCACCTTTGGAGGTTCTTTGTCTCACTACATTTTTCGGAGCATTTTTTTCCCTTTTGACCTTAGAGGTCCTTTGTGTATATAGTATGGCTTCTGGTTTTGTGTTTTTATGGGATTGCTGTGTCTATGAGCATGCATATCTCTGCATCTATATGTGCTTCTTGTGCTTTCTCTTTGGCTCCTTTCTCCTGTTTGTTTTTGTTCTATTCTGATTTGTTTGCTTTTCATAAAAGATCTTACTTAATTTAATTTTATTATTATTATTTAGATGTCTGTTTGTTTTCTAAGAAGAAATGGAAAAGATGTGGATCCTAAAAGGAAGGGAATTGGGAAGGATCTTGGAAGACTTGTGTGAGGGAAAACTGTATTCAGAATATATTGTGTGAAAAAAAACTGTTTTCAACAACAACAGCAAAAACAACAGAAGAAAATATATTCTGGAATAATGAGTGAGGTGTTATGCTAGGCACTGGGAATGGGGGAGATAAAATAGAGGTATGATCCATTCTTTTCTCAAAATTATTTGCTAATTAAGAGACAAGATACACCAAATGGATAATAGGCTTAAGTAAGTACAATAAAGTAAATAAGCAAAATTAATTGTTACTTCACAGTAGAAGGATCCTTAGAGGTTTAGAGGAAGTGATATTTAATTTGGGGCTTTGAATTTTTCACCGAGTCTCCCTTCTATTAGGACTTAGCATGCTGATTCTCAAGTTACAATACTCAGCTTGACTTCTGCTATGGAGAGGTACAGTTAACATCCATCCAAGAAAATACAGAAGCATGAAATGCATTCAAATTCTTTTTGTGATAAAATTCCCAATGCTGATTGGGAACAATAGTAATGACGAAGCCTAATATTTACTGACTAATATTTCTCTCGGAATTACAGTAAGTACCTGCTGCTAGGCAGGGTTAATCCTTCAAAGAAGCATGGCAGATAGGAGTCATTGGAGGCAAAAGTGCATCAGTGCTGTGGACAGCACATACAGAAGAGGAAACAAAAGCTTGAGGAGATGGTGCAACAGCTAATGCAGTCCCACTCTTGTATCATTCAATGTAGTGATATAATGTTACTGTGCCATGGCTTCTTAGGGATGAAAGGTAGTCATAAGTTCTATATAAAAACTAGATAATAGAAATGTTACTGACATGAACTGCCATTTGGAGATAAAGCAGGGATGCTACAACTGATTCTGAGGCCTCAACTGATGCTTGCCATCTCCCACTTCTACCATCTATTTGAGAACCTTTTATTCTCTGTGGTGCTTGAGAAATAGAACGTCCATCCTTGTTGGGTAAAAGTCCCCAGTTATCAGGCATGTATCAGAATGTGGCTATGGTAATGGCCCACTTATATCAAATAATGAAGAGGAGAAAAATGATTAAAGAACATATCAAATTAGTATTTTCAGAATATTACTAATTTACACTATTAAATTCCTATAAATACAAGGAAGACAGAAAAATAAGAATGCTTCCTTCTTGCTTCCAACAACTCTCATTAATGATTTTTCCATACAGTATCATATGAAACATTAACATAGCTTTTCTATTTTGCATCATAGGAAATAAGTAAAATCATATAATAGTTACTGTTCTTGTTGCTGTGACAAGATAACTGATGAGCAATTTTAAGAAGGAAGGATTTAGGTTAGGTTATGGTTTGAAGGTGCAGTCTACAATAACAGGAAGTCATGGCAGGTATGGGAGGCCACTGGTCAAGTCATAGCATCAGAGAGATGATGCTGGTGGTCATCGGCTTTCTCATTTGTTCCTTTTTATTCAACCTGGAACCCAGTTCATGGGATGATGCCTCCACATTTATACATTTATGATGGCTTTCCTCTGCTTAGTTCAAGTTTGCAGGAAACGGCCAGGGGTGTGTCTTCTGTGTGATTCCAAATCAAGTCACATTAACCATGAAGATTATCCCTCACAAACTATAAATCTGAAGATACAGAAAGTAGATTGCACATCCATTTACAAAACTTGGGATAAGAAAAAGATAATGAAGTTATTTATCATATTATATTAAAGTATCTCAGGTAGGAATGAAATCTTGTTTAATCGCTTCTTATTCTTGAGTCCCAAAATTTAAGAATCATTACTTCCTTTAGTTCAATGCATAAAGCCAGTAGAAATCAGGTAGGTGGAAGCAAAATGAATGTGGCACTTATATTTTATGCTTTTCCCAAACCGAACAAATAAGAGAAACTTTTCATAAAATGGAGTTAAGAAAAATGATGTTTAGCCTTAGTAATTTTCTAGCAGGAACTTTGCCATCTCAAGGTAAATAAGGATAAGATATTACAAAAGGTGTATAAATGAATAAAATGCTGAAGAGCTAGCAAATAAAATCCTAGTGGAGTTTCATATTGAATTTTGCAAGAAGCCAGACATATCCTGTAAGCACTGTGCCTGGGCTCTGATTGGTCTGGTACAAAAGAAGCAGTTCCCTGGGAAGTTGAAGAAATGCTGAACTTGGTGGAGAAAAAGGACCGAAGTCAAGATGTGAAGTTCAGAGACATTTCTGTGAGGTTGCTTAAATGGATCCAGTCACCTGGCCTTTCTTGACGTAGACAATTCAGTCTCTGATCCACTATAGGTATTACTATGCTGTGCATCTCAGCACAGCTTCAGATCATCACTGTGATACAATCCGGTTCCAGAAATCCGTATCTAAGCTGTCATTTTTGAAGGGAACACACAGAGTTCTAAGCACTCCTGTGGTTCCAGGTGACTTCTTCTGGACAATCCTGTATCAATTTTAGAGTAAGAGAAGAAACTGTTTCTGATACTTTCAATTTATTTCAGAATTCTTAAACTTTAAAAGATGCCACACTTTTGAAAACTTAATAAGCACTCATTTTATTCATCTACATGAAATCATCAAATTTTCTATCTTGTCAGGAAGGGCAATTTGTTGTAATTATTGGAGAATCAAAACAATCTTCTCTACTCACATCAACTCCTTAATACTTAAGCTTGCCTTTAGTAGATATATTAGAGGGAAAAGACAATATTTGAAAAGTATCTGTTCCATAGCAGTCTGAAATGGATCTATTCCCCCTATACAAGAAAGAAGGGGAGAAAGAAAGAAAGAAAGAAAGAGAGAGAGAGAGAGAGAGAGAGAGAGAGAGAGAGAGAAGGAAGGAAGGAAGGAAGGAAGGAAGGAAGGAAGGAAGGAAGGAAGGAAGGAAGGAAGGAAGGAAGGAAAGAGTAAAGTAACAAAGGACAGAAAGAAGGGAAGAAGGATAGATGGAAGGAAGGAAAGAAGGAAGGAAGGGTTTTTCTACAGTTCAAAAAAGACAGTGATATTCAAAGGTAGCAGACTGCTTTATTGACCTTTCAATTCTGGAACAGTCAGATGTAAAAGGAAATCAAGATAACTCCTAATGTTTGAATTTTCAGGATATTGCTTCTGAGATTCATGAAGAACGTATTTTTCATCATTTACTTTACTCTTCAATTGGCCAGTTGAGGTCTAACAAGCAGGTCTCACCTTAGTGATCTCATTTCTCATCAAGCCTGCAAAGGTATGTTCATTTTACCCACCACATTTCAACTGGTTGCAACTTCACTCCTTCCTCCAGTAAACATGTGTTAATTTATAGAGACATTGCTATTTATCAGAGAGTTAGAGGAGAATGTTGCTAACATTCAGTGGACAAAGCCCAGAACTGCTGGAAAGTGTTTTACAAAGCACAAGGCAGATCTTCCTAAAAAGAGTTACCTGTCCCAAATATCAATAGATCTTCTATCAATAAATCACAATTTTTAAAAATCCCTGTTTAACTTATTAAAGCACCTGTCGGATTGTACTGACTTTATATGGTTTAGGCTCCTAGAGCACCAGAACAAGGATTGTTCTGTATTGCATGGTACTTATGTGCATAGGAATCATTAAGTAGATAGTAAAAATGAAAGAATTGATTGCCTGAGTCAATACATGAAATTATTAATTGCATTGAAGGAAATCATTAATAAAATATTTTACATTGTCAAGTTAAAATATACACATTTTACTTAAAACCATTGTGTATATACCAGCAACACAGCTAAGCAAACAGAGCATAAATTACCAGCCCCATTTTTAGAAAGAATGTGCCAGTAGGTCGGGGGTCTAAAAGGCTTGAGAACTGTAAGTGATAATAAGTGATCCAGCACTGCAGGTTTTATAAGAAATATTTTCTGGTTTGTAACACACTGGGTGCTTAGAAATAACCAGCTTGCTGTACAGTGAATGTTACCATAACTCATTCATTCTTCCGAAGAGATGTTTTACCTGAGGCAATCAGAACTCATAAATCATTCAGTTTCAGCTAGAAAAAGCAAGTGTCATTAAGAAAAAGATAGTTACTGATTCTTAGAGGGGTTAGGCTAATAACACAGTACAATTATGGGATAATGTGTTACCTCTCGATTCCTTTACAGGTAGCTCAAAGGCACCAGCAGCACATCTTGGGTAATGGCTAGGACAAACTCATCCTTGTTAAGACCCAAGCCAACTGAATTCCCTTCACACATACGAATAGAATGTATAGAAATTGGGTTTCAAAAGCAAAATTTCTGGAACTTGAAGCCCAGCTTTGTAATTCATGAACTATATTGAGTAAATGTGTATCTTAACATCTATATATTTATTTACTTCCACCTAATTAACTAGAAGACAAAGTGTATCACAGATACTCTACCACAGCACAGTTCAGAAATCAAATGCTCTTCATATAGATAAGGTACTCAAGACAGCAACTGATATGGAACAAGTGCTTAATAAATTTATAGTCTATTGATCACTTATCATTTATCCATCTTCTATCTATTGTCTGTCATCTGTTAATTCTTATCCTCATCATTTATGCCATATTTTCATGTAAATTATTCTTCATAGAGATAAATAAGTTACATCAGTATATTCCATGTCTCTTACACATTCCAAGAGCTAATTTTAAAATATACACATCTGTTTTGACCAGTTTTCTGAACATACATATTTTTCACCCCAATGCAGCATTTTATGCAAATCAGTTCTCATTGCAGGAGGCAGGGACACTCTTTCCTCTCCCATTTAATAGGACTGTATTTCAAAGGTTCTTCCTCTGACAACTGTGTTAACTCATGCGATTTCTCTCCAGTAACTCTGATTCATGAAAAGAAATACTTAAAGACTCAAACCAGGAAACTAGAAAACTATAATGAAATACATTTGTTAACCATGGAAATGACACAAAGAGAATTAAAAAATAATTTGTGCTACCTAAACTTTGGAATGCATCTTTGTATGTGGCTGTTATAATTCTATAACACTGCCATAAGAAAGCATTGCAAACTGGTAGCACACACTGTGGAGATCGAAGCTTAGGACAGTATTAGTTCAAGGCCATAGATTCAGCAGGATAGATTCCTCTAGGTCGAATGTCTTTGGGCCCTTTCCTAGATTGCACAGTGACTTCTGGCAACTTGGCATTCTTTGGCTTGAAGATTAAACACCTCGACTACGACTAGTCTATCCCAGGTGCTTCTTGTGTCTCTTCGCTTCAGCTTATTTTTCTTTTGGTCTTTTCAAAACCCAAAGTTTTAAAAATGTGTAGACATATGAACCCTGCATACAGATATATAGATTATACATATATGTTTAACACTGGATTTACACTCTGAAAACCAAAGTGTTCATAGTGCTTTCCTGAGAGAATAGACTTCATACAATAAAACCTCAGGGAACCATTCATCGTTCAGCATTATGTACTTCCACTATTTTTGTTTTGTTAAAAAGGACTTGCACTACCTTGGCATAAAAACTAAATTAGGTAATTAGGTATCACCTGTACTTGTCTCCCATAAAGAGACTTTAAAAAAGAAATTCTCACTGACTACCTTCCCAGTCTTGAGTTACATAAAATTTTAATTACCATTTGATAAGAAATATACCTAAGTGCAGAATACAGTTAGAAAGTAACTCATTTAGATAATCTGGGAGAAAAAAAAATGAGATTAAAATAAGCTTGTGTCTAACTGATCCTCAGCAGTGGCTTCCTCAGCAGCGGGTACAAGCTTCAGGCTGCACAGCCAGATCGACTTAAGAAGGAGCTGCAGGCCAGCTGTGGGGAGTGAAGAGAGCAGCAGGCTCCAGATGTCACCTTCAAGATCTTCCACAGCTGCAGTCTTCAGGGCCCAAATAATGCCTTCTTGAAAATAGTCAGCATCTGGCCAGGGGAGGGAGGAGGTCCTATTTCACCTTCAGATGGGGCAGTTCTGACAGTCAGCGCTTGACCCTGCCACCATGGCAGAGACACTATTGATTTGCATCACATTTTTTTTCTACCCAGTCCCATCCTCTCCCCATTCCCCTTGTAGACACTGATCTCAAACCCCCAAACCCAGGACATTTATTCTCAAACACACCCGAGGATACTGGTTATGCTCCTGTATTTATTATGTCCTCTAAGAACACAAGGCAGCATGGTGAGCATCAAGACTGTATTTGCTCATCTACCACTGGACATTCGATAAAATTAATGGCAGCTTGTGTGCTTACGAATGAGACTTTGTTTCTCTTTCTGTTGCTCAATAACACCAGCAGCTGCACAATAATTCAAAGCTTCTACAGCTCGTCTCCCCATTATGCAGAAAAGAAAATATTTAATGAAATATTTTACCAGAAAAGATCCAGGACAAATGAAAACTGTGCAAAGCATAAACAATGTGGGTGAAATATTGCATCAACCAAGCAGTTATTTCATTGAGACATTGTACCAACCACCAATTATTTCATAAAACGCTGCATGTAGCATAGACAATAATTTAGAAACACACCTCACTGGATAATTATTCAAGACTGTTCAATAAAAGTTTACTAAAAACTAGCAATTATTTCTTTAACAATAAGGACTTATTCAGAAGGAACTTGCAAAACCTGCCCTGAATAGATACACTGAAGGAAACCCACGCATGTACCATTGTCTGTATTTGAAAGGATTTTAAGAGGGCAAACATCACAGACAGAAATTCTCTTTTTATTGAACAAGATGTTTTCTCTACATTTATTTATTTCTTCATTTGTGCATAAAATATCTATACAACTAAAACAGGAAATAATTTGGTGTTCATGTGTGTGTGTGTGTGTGTGTGTGTGTGTGTGTGTGTGTGTGTGTGTGTATTGTATGACATGTGTACATGTGCATAAGGTTACATATGTTAATGTACACATGTTCATATGGAGGCCAGAATCCAATGTTGGGTGCCTTTTTCTGTTGCTCTCCATCCTACTGTTTTTCAAAACTGTTTATTTATTATTGTTGTTATAAATGTATGACTTTTGCCTGCATGTATATATGTGCACCATGTATGTCCACTAGACCCATCTTACTGTATATTTTAAGACAGAATCTCTAAAACATGATGATTTTAAATCTCTAAAACCAGAGATTTTAGACAAAAAAATCTCTGAACCCAAAACTCACTAGGACACATGGCCTGGCTAAGGAACTCTAGCAATCAACCTGTCTTTGTCTACATAGACAATGACTGTTGTGCTTAGCATTTTATGCAGATGCTGGGGGTCCAAACTCAGGACTCCATACTTGCATGTCAAGCACGTTACTGAGACATCTGCCAGGCTTGAAAGTAGGAAATATTTATGGTACATTTAAATCCTTCTTGATTTAGAAGGGAGTTTTAAAACAGTTGGAGGTGTACTATGCAAAGAAAGATCTCCATGTTTTTGTGTGTGCTTCAGGGAGCTAAGAAAGGCTTCATCTGTCATTCTTTCCAACTTCACCTATGATTCATCACTCTGGTCCCATCTACTCTAGACAGTGTTTTCTCTAACTCTCCAAATTCGGCAAATTTTCTTTGTTCTCTCCTGGCTTTTGTAATTGTTCTTTGCTCATGAGGACTTAAAAACATTTTTACCTTGAATTGAAATATACTGTAAATTGATAGATTTTCCCACACAAAAAAGAAATTTAAAACAAACCATTAAATATTTTTACTATTATATGATAAAGTAATACTTTGAACATAGTGGACTCTGCAAAATATGTGATTCAAATTCAGTAACCTGGTGGCTAATATGGCTTCTAGGAAAAAAATGCAAGTTGTGTATGTGGCTGTATGATGTTTGAATAAGACCTCTGTTCACAGTCTGGTATCAAGTCACTGTCTACTCCTAAGAAGCTTTGCCTATTTTCCATTTTAAGGAAGACACACTCCTCCAGTCACCCAGCCATTCTCTCTATACCCCTTTAACACTGTATGAAAAGAAATTGCATGAGCTCTGTGAACAGATTTTCTGGTATGGAGCACTATGTTGTTAACTGTATACACATCATACACCGGAACACTGGAAGATTTTCATATTGCATGCCTGGAACTTGGTACCCCTTCAACAACTGGCTCGTCTTCTCCTTCTCTCTAGCTATTGGTAACCTCCTGTTCCTATTAATTTGAGTACTTCAAATACTTTGAGACACCCCCATATACTTCACATAACATATATGAGTAGAACCATAGTTAATGCTTTTAAGTGGCCATCAGGATTGTCTTGACAAAAAGTCCCCAAGGTTCATCAGTGTTGTTGAGTATTACAAGATGTCCTTGTACAGGCAAAATAATATTCTGCTGTACGTGTGTGTACATGTTTTCCTTGATCAATGTATATATAGGCTGTTTCATCTCTGAGCTACATTAGGGGAAACAGGATAAAAGTAGGTTAAAATAGAACTATAATCTTATCTGAAAATCTTACTTCTGAGTATCCAAAAGAATTGAAATCAGGATGTTGAAGAGATATTTGCACACTATGTAATTTGATTTTATTCATAAGATTTATTGTTATTTTAAATTATCTTGCACACAGGCATAGTTGCACATGCCTATAATTCAAGGGTTTTGGAAACATTCAAAGGGAGGTCAGGGGTTCAAAGTTATCGTTGCCTACATAGGAAGTTTGATGGCAGGCTAGAAGGCAGACTGGGCTACATTAGGACCTTGCCTGAAAAAGAAAACAAAATCATCTTATTGACTTATTTATGTCCTTAATTTTGTGTTAACCTTACCAGAATATAAGCCCCTGTAAGCCCTCTTTACTATTATTAAAATAATGACAGCTACTTAATAGGTGTTAAGTAACCATTGAATAATCAAGTTAATGAGCAAGACAGGCTAAATAAAGGAGGCTCCAGGTTGACCTAAAAGGACAGCAGGAAGCATTTTGGTTGATGGCAGTCGACTAAGTTCACAAATCCAAAGAGTCCGTCAATCTTTCTACCTAGATACCTAACTCTCAACCTTTCTGCCAACTACTCATTTACTTAGAAGACATTTTGAAAACATTTCTGGTTCCCAGGAACTGTTCTAGTTGCAACAGTGCTCAGGAGAACCTGCAGGTCTCCCAGCCTCTGCCACTGTGCTGCACACAGACAAGATAAAAAAGCCAACAAGGTGTGGACTACAAAACAATGACTTAATTATAGATGTGGTAAGTGGTGAGGAGTGGAAAGTACCTAGATAGCAAGAAAAGACTTCTCTGGGTAGTCAACACCTATGATGAGACCCGGGTGGTAAAAAGTAAGCCCTAGATCAGGGGTTCTCAACCCTTCTAATGCTGCAACCTAATACACTTATTACAGTTTCTCATGTTGTGGTGACCACCAACCATAAAATTATTTTCATTGCTACTTCATAACAGTAATTTTGCTACTGTTATGAATAATAATGGAAATATATGTGTCTTCCAATGGTCTTAGGTGACCCCTGGGAAAGACTCCTTTGACCCCCTAAAAGGGTTGTGACTCACAGGTTGAGAACCATTTCCCTAGAGAGTCAAGGAAGAAAGAGGTTCACAAACACCTGAAAATTTAGTTCCACTGAGGCATGAAATGTGTATGTGGCACAGATAGAGTAAGCTAGCATGGAAGTAGATAATTTTGTGTACATATACCTATAAACTAAATAATTATAATTTTGATGAGTAGGACTATGTCAACAATGACCTTGAATATTGAGGTTAATGCTACGTGAAACTGGGCCAGTCATGGAAGTCAAGAACACCAGACTAAAATGAATACTGACCCTTATATGAAATGTCAGTCATTTTCCAAGTCATACAGGTATATGTTATTTTATTTTATTGAAATACTTGGAAAATATCAGTAAAAGAAAGTTAATATTATCATAGATCATACTTTCCAACCATAAGCACCATTAAGATTTTGAGTCTTCCACTTGAAGTGTGTTTTTCTCTATGCATACATGTACATATGATTTTTAAAAGGATTGAGTACAGGAATGCTTGTGCTTTTAGGAGTCCCTCTAAAAGAAGAACAAACACAAAAATTATGGGAGACCTATAAACAAATCTCCTTTTGCTGGAAACATAAATAAATAAAGTTTAGAATATGCTTTTAATTACCAAACTCACTCCTAAAATGTATAAAGTGAAATCACTAGCTTTCACTTCATTTTCACAAAACCAGTCATGTGACAGGAAGGTTTTGATTTAAAAACAACGAAAGATACTTTTCTTCCTAATATATGGTCAGACAGTTATTAGAATATTATGAAGTCTTCCTATAAATAATTAAGTGTATCTGTCAACGCCCCTGGTAAAATACATGAACTAAATGTATTTATGGGATGCAGTACCTAAGCTGATTACCATGTGCTTATTCCCTTACCTAATCAGAACTAGTTTGTAATTCAAAACAAATGTCACAATCCTAGAGCAAAAGAAAATTAATGAGAGTGAATAGTCTATAATTCTCGCTTTTAAGGAAGCCAAATCAACTGTTCTCAAACAAGCCATAGCACCTTATACTGGCCACTTTGAAGATCAAAACTATCTTGATAAAACTCTGGGCTATGTTCCACACAAGTATGAAAAATCTAAAATGATAGTGTATGACCAAAAACCTTTTCTCTTCTCTGTTGGGTCAAGATAGAGGATTAATGACTGCCTCTTTCATTCATCCATGCCACATAATTTCCAGTGTTCTACTCTCCACAGTAGATGTACTGCACCACCCCTTTGACTCTAGTTCAGTCACATCAGTGGGCAAATATGAAGCCAGCAGAAGGCTGGAAAAGTGCTTACATATTTCAGTTCATTCTATTGCTTCTCCCTGATTGCATGAACACATGCTTGAGCTAGCTTGCTGGAGCACAGCTGAACAGCTCCAGTCCTCTCAGCCAAGACTATCTGAGATCAGCCAAAAGCCAAATGATGCCCAGGTGGGCAAGTAAGCCTAGCCTAGACTCAAAGAACTGCCAATATCAACATCCAATATCAGCCTTCATGGCCAACTTGCAGACACGTGACCAAAATAAATAGTTAATTTGTTTTAATCCACAAAGTTTAGAAGAAATTAGCTACACAGTATTATGGAGGTAAACACACAAAAATCATATCCTGAAAGAGTAGATAATTTCTATAGTATCACTGTTTTCTTACTTTTGCAAAGTTAAAATGTATTAGAAAGAAGTCTAAGTGCACCTGCTAGCATATGCTTCTAATTATAGAACCTGGAAGCTAAAGCAGGAAGGTCCAAAGTTTGAGGCCAGCCTAGGCTACACAGTGAGCCCCTGTCTCAAAAGCATTACAAAATCAGCACAATAATGCTTTTCCTTTATTTCTAAATATATTTTCTGCAAAAGCAATATCAAACTATGCTTTAAAATTTTTACTATTCATGGTATTTTGATATTGCAAGCTTCCATACTGAAGAAATATACAGACTGGTGAAGTTATTCTGGTAGCTGCTGCTTTCATGTTGGTTTCCTTTAAAATCAAAGCTAACAATTATCATCCAAAAGGAAGTTAAATTTGTTCAGCTAGAGGTTATACAAGATGTTTATAACACTTCCAACATATTGAACACACACTATAAAGAACATGACACCGGCATAGAGCTGCGGCAGTCTACTGGGACAGTAAAGAACATGGGCAGGGGCAGCACCGTGTAGACTGTAAGTTCCTGGGGACTAAATGCCACCATTTGTCTTGTGACTCTTTAACCCCCTGCACTCCTTACTACAGTGTAGGGGAGATTCAACAACACACCAGTGACATAACATTTCACTACAGTGAATGCCACAAAAGCATAAAAGAGTCAATGCCATGACATCGAAAAAGGTTCCAGCTTTGTCTGAGAAAAGCAGAATGCTAATGACTATTTGTCTATAATGATGTCAAAATTCATGGTGTAGAGTATCACTGGAAATAAGTAAGATATTTAAAACAAAGAAGTCAAAAATTAAAAAATAGAATTAGAAACATCTGAATAATGTATAATGTGATGGTATAAGGAAAAAAACTTACAGTGGATCAAGCGAACAGGAAGCCTACTAATACACTAACACTAAAACCTAACTGCAATTATAGACAGCTATTACAATTGATAGCTGCAAAGGTAGTCAAACAGAAAGGAGAAACCCCCTTTTATAGACTTGGACGTTTTATATAAAGACATAGAAAGGTAAGAAAAATGTAGAACTCCCTGCCTACAAGGCTCAGGGACCATCATAAAAAAGAGAGCATAAAAATTCTAAGAGCCAAGGCCTGAGAAGGATCCAAGTGAAACAATGTCTTCTGGATGGCAGAACCCTGTTTCCATGAAATCACAGCAGCTGTGATCACCTGCACAATACATGCACAAGACCAACCCAGTCAACATTCTAGCATAATGGCTGGAGAGACCTGTGATCTGAACCATTAGCTGAGGAACTATTGACAGCTGATGCCCTCTAGGGGAAGGAGAGTCCATTTTCTTTAAAGATAACGGACTTTGTAAACAGATGATAATGGCCTACACCCATGAATATATGGGTATCACAAATTGAAGTTGGGAGATTATTTTTTTAAAAAAAGGGAAAAAAGTTGAGAAGGGAAGGGAATAAGGGATATGGGGGAAGAATTTGGAAGGAATTAGAGTAAAGAGAGGAATCTGGAGTCAATATTAACAAAACACACATATTTTATATTATATGTATGAAAGCCTCAAAAATTAATAATAAATGTGTGGTATGTGGTGTGTGTGTGTGTGTGTGTGTGTGTGTGTGAGATGTATCAGACATCTGAAACTAAAAGGTAGCTATTTAGCAAGACTTAAACCAAAAATAAAGGTTTTAAGGCAAAGACAGTTGTTAGAGATCAAAGAGTGGGAAACACCATTTGAAGAAAAGAATTAATCTACCATGAAGACATATTTTGTACACATTGTGTACAACAAATAATGGAATAGATTAAAATGAATAAATAAAAATTTGGAATTTTTTAAAAAGAAATTTGTGTGTAACTCCAGTGGGAAACATTAATGTACTCTTTTTCAGTAACAACCTTAATAAGGGTGGAAAATCCAAACACTGGCTAAAATGTATGATCTAATTATAGACACCATCCTAACAATAGCAGAAGATACTTTTTAAAAGTATACAAAGAAGATGTACCAAAAACCAAGGTCTTATAATAATATTCAATTTTTTATAAAATAAAACATATGAATTAAAACATGTTCTTCAAACAACCCAGAATTTAAGCTAGAAAAATTCACAATTATTTGAGAATTATGAAAATTCTAGGTAAAAACAAATAGGCAACAATAAATCATAAAATTTTTTGGAAGTCTGTGATTCAATTAGCATCAATGTACAATGAAGCAAAATGGAGCCTCCTTCCTACAGGCTAGACAAGGCAGCTGAACACTATATGAAACACCCCAGTACCAACAAAACAAACTCAGATCTTGATTGATCTTGATTGATTCAGCTAAATCAATACACAGATGTGCCAAACTATGAATCAGAAATTTATATATAAAGAAAACCTTAACTGCATAAATTAAGACAGAAAGATTTCTAAAAATCAATAGTTCTAGTAGCTATTTCAAATATTAGTGAAATACCAACAATTTAACCACAAATACAAAACAATCATTTCATAAGCCTGAGTGCATATACTAACAACAACAACAATAAAGGTTCATTTGTTATTTTCTCATTTATTTAACCAAAGGTTTAACCAGAGGTAACTTACAGGATTGGGGCTTTACTTTGCTCACAGTTTGGAGAAATAGGATCCATCTCCATCACAATATGAGAAGGCACAGTAGGTTTAGGTCACTGGGGTGACAACAGGAACCTGAAACCACTGGTTGTGTCTCAACTGTATCAGTAGGTGAGGGACTGGTCTGTGAAAGGAATTTGGAAAAGTGTGGAGCTGTGAGCTGGAGAAACCTGTGAACTGGAGAATGTTGTAAACCGAGCTTAATGAGACATCTGGTGGGTGTGGAAAACCAGACTATCAACAAGAAAGGCCAACATGGAACATTGTTATAATGGGGTTTCAGAGAGAAACAGCACTCTGCTGAAAAGTAGGCTAGGAACCTTTCATATTATATTCTGGCAAGGCTCCAATTGCACCATATCCTACCATCTTGAATGAGCCTGAATTCATAAGTAATGGGCTGAATAGTTACGCATAGGAACTTTCAAAGCAAAATAAAGTTGAGGCTGTGACAAGGCTATTGTTCACTGTTTTTGTTGAGGTCTACAATGAGAATTCAAAGCAGAAAGGTGTGAAAATAAGCAACTTGATGAGGAAAGGAACATGACAGTGTTCATACTGGCTGTAGGTGATTGGAAAATCTCACATCTCAACAGATCAGCAAACAGAATGGAAATGCTAGTATTCAACTGAAGTCCTCTTTTTCCCCTTTTTATTTACTCAGAACTCAGATCTCATATAAAGGTATCACCCATACTCAAGGTGAGTTTTCCCTCCACTTCTCTTGAAATCCACTCAAAGATGGACCTAAAACTATCTACATTTCCTAGGTGACTCAACATATAGTCTATTTGACAATGAAGATAACTCACTGTGAGTTATCTGATGAAGAAAATCAATGCTATCAATTATCATTCTGTATAAAAATTAATGAAAATAATAAACTACCAACAAAACAAGAAAAATAAAAAAGCACAAGTTTCTCAAATTAGAAGTGTAAGGGTTATAGCTTAATCAGACCCACACTTTAATGTCTAAGACAATCTAATTCAAAACATGACACAGTGGCATACTGAATATTTTAAGATAAATGAATTTGAGGGAACAGTAGAAATAGGAAGACCCTCATTAACATGTTTCTCTCTGCCTCAAAAGGATCATGTAGAAATGATTTCTTGACCTCCTGTGAAATGGGACATAAAACCATGATGCTAGTGTGCCTCTCTTATCTATGAAACAGGGGAAAGTTTTATATCTGAAAATAAAGAATGAAAAACAAAACTCTGGGCAGAATGTCCTAGCTGCATTTCCTATTAGAACCACTAGATCTCATCCCATGACCAACCACCCTGGTCCACAACTCTACAAAACTTTACTCAGTAAAGCACAAATCATGTTTCTTAACTATTTCTACATGAACTTATTTCCTTACAAAAGTTTTCATGTTATATAAAACTTGAGGAAATGTAGAAGATCTTATTTTAACCTGTCTTTTGTTACAAGAGTAACTCTGTCATGATACTACTATGAGTAAAAGGAAAGATATTTTCCCTCTCCTATACAAACTAGAAAGAAAATAAAAAATAAATTTCACATAATATTTCTGAAATATTTTATGGTTTATATGTATATTATGCTTCAACCAGAAGCATGGTGTCCATATGCAAAAAAATACCTAAATGATATGGCATTCAAGTAGTTTATTTCTTTGCTACTAAACTCTTAAGTTCCTGAAGGTGGACATGTTGCATTATTTGTACGTTACTGGGTGCAACAAGGCAAGAAAAATACATCTCTGTAAAATGTTCTGTTTATCAGCTAGTCTCCTCTTTTCTCAATTAATGGAGTATGAACAGAAACATTCTAGTTCAATACACTAATTGACTCAAGTTCAATAACAACTTTTTCATATATCAAATTTTATAAGCCACACTCATGCATCAGGAAGCAATCATGTGACAGTGTTTTGGTCACTAGAAACTAAAATGGAAAAAATAAAGAAAGCCCTAAGATAAATGCTGCAAAAATACTCTTTTCATTCAGGACCACAAAGCAGGTCCTCAATCATGCCTTTCTTATTTCCATAATCTCCACAAGGGTAGAATATATACAGTTTCCTACCTGGTCCCTGAAGCCTAATAGCCAAGGACACTAAATAAGACTTCAGCAAGCATTCGTTCTATAACTGAATGTCTTGCTTTGTGAATCTGTGCTTTAATGCCCATTTCTAATATTGAATGGAATTATGTCGGTAGCAATGGTTTGACTTATAAGTATTATATAATTAATTATTAAATCATGATTAAATTCAAGATAGTAGCATTAGAATATTTTATTAGAATTAGAATATTAGAATATTTTATTAGCTATATACTGGTAAATCTATTTTTATTTTATGCAAAAGGGAATTTCTATTCATCTAAGTGGACTTCAGAAATTCCTGAATCTGTTCAATGATTAAATTATCTGGAAAAGAACTGAGATCATATTCTGGGACTAGGTCCAAGTTCAAGGTTGAGTTGTTTTGTCAATACAGCCATAGAAATACATAGCACTGATGCAGGTAGCAAGAGTTCCAAGAAAAACTGAAAATCAATTGGAGTAAACTATTTTCAATAATATTTCAAAGATTATCTGACTAATGTACATTTTACTGAAACAATTTACCATCATTTTTATCAGTAATACAGTGATTAAATTATTCTGAAGGAATGCATGACCCTTGATGCTTGCACCCCCAAAGAAAAATTATAGCACAACTTTTTCTAAGAGCCAACTATATTAGATTCATTATAGACAATACATATTTGTCATGTACATTGACATGAAAATATTTTATCTTAAGCAAAGTCACCATGTGAAAAGAAATTATATAATGCGCCTGCAGATACTTTTTTCTCAGAGATGTACTGTGGGTTTTTTTTAAGTAAAAGGGAATCAAAATTTATTTACATCTGATTATTACTTTAGATTAAGTTTTTCAGAAATATCTCTTGTATCACTAGTTTTATAGATGTCTGTGTGTGTGTGTGTGTATGTGTGTGTGTGTATGTGTGTGTGTGTGTGTTACTTCCTGAGTAGCACATGTGCCTTACTCTTTGAAGACCTTCCTTTTCTCATGCTTGACACTCAGCAGAACCTTAAAAAATTACCTATCACAGTTGAAAACCATATATCTGGTAAGTGGTTAATATGCAAAATTTATGAGAAATCCATACAACTCAATAATAAAATTCACATTTAAATGGACTAGGCTGTACCTCATTGGGCCCTGGGTTTAATCTACAGCATGGAAAATGGCAAATACCCTGAGTGGACATTTTTACAAAAGAGATATGAAAATAGCTATCATGTATTTGTAATCTTACTCATCATGACTAATTATTGGAGAGCTACTAGTCAAAGCTGCAATGAGATACCTCTCATTAACTGTTAGAGTGGCCATTATCAAAGAGGTAAGAGAGAGAAGTGTCAGTGAGGGTACAGAGAAAAGGAAAGCCTAGTGTGGCTTTGGTGAGATGATCAGTTAGCACAGCCAGTGTGGATAACAAAGTGCGAGCTCTTCAAACCATGAAAACTACATGTGACCAGTCATCTCACTAACACATGCCCAATAAAAATGAAATCAGTATTTCCAGTGGACATCTGTGTTCCCATATCCATTTGCATCATTGTTCACAACAGTGAAGGTAAGGGAACAACCTAAGTGACTGTGGACAGCTAGATAGACAGACAATAAGATGTAGCCATACACTCTGGAATGTTACTCAGCCTTTGAAAACAGGAATTGCCCTTTGTAACAAAGCGAATGAGCTTGAAGGATGTTCATTGTGGTATGAGGTAATCCAGACACAGAAAGCAAAGACCTGTGTCATCTCACTTGTATGTGAAAAACAGAAAGGGAAAGTGAACAGAATAAAGCAGTGGTTACCATGGATCTTGGAGTGGGGGTCAGAAAACAAAGGACCGTTGATAAAGGTGTACAAACTTGAAGTGGTGTAGGATGTCCAAAGCCGGAAATCTAATTTACAGCCTAAACTTTACCTCTATTCATTCTATATTCCTTATAGAAAATTTCCTAATAACATAGATCTTAGATACCTTTGCCACCTACACACAAAAAAGTAACTCTGAGACGTGATGGATAAATTAATTTGCCTAAATACAGTAATGATATCACTGTCATTATATACAGAACAACAGAATGTTGTACAACTTAAATGCATCCAATAAATAAGAAAGTGAAGAAAGGTACCTGTCAGAATCAGTGAATTGTGTGTGTGTGTAAGGGCAGCCTGGCAGCTCGGCTAAGAGGAAATGCTTTCAAATCTGTGCCCATGCTTTTCTTTCCCTGTACTAGCTGCTATTCAGTAGAGACAGCCGTTGCCTCGGGAAGAATCAGGGTTGGTAGAGGAGGGAAGCAGAGAAGCAAAGTGTCACTATTCGCTATTTGACTTCCAAAATAGTCACTTGAAGCCTGTTTCAAAGACAATACTGTTGAAAGGCAGACCGCTTAAGTGAGAACTGAAATGTTAAAGAGGTTAGAACGGTTGAAAAGGAGTTTAAGCCCTAAAGAAGCAGAGCATAAAATTCATTCACGAGGAACAGATCAGAAGAAACATAGATGAAAAGCTGAAAAAAAAATCACCAAAAAAAAAGAAAAAAAAAAAAAAACCTAAGGTTGCTCTGCCCAGGAGGGGACAGAAAGAGAGGGCACTGGGCAGAGGCCATGGAGACCAGGAGGGAAAGCATGCAATGGATGGGGGAGTGAATGTGAATATTCCTCTTCTGAGCTGCTCAGCTAAAGGAAAACAAGACCATCACTCAAGCTACCCTCTGTCCTCTCAGTGAGCACCCAGTTGGTCTGGTCACATGACTCCTGGTTCCCCTTTCTGTTGCTAAGTCGGAAAGTGTCTGGTCCACTGTTGCCTATACATCACATATCGATAGCTTTGAAGAAGTATGTTAGTAAGGTGACCGATTTCACTCAGCCATTAGAAAATATCTTCTATTCACAATACCCTTCTCCATGACCCAAGCTGTCTGGAGACCCTACAAGAGATGTAGAAGCTCAATTCTCTGAGTGAGCCTTTTAAGAAAGCAAATTCTCATCATCTACAGCTGGTTGGAACTGACTAGAGCCAGTGTGCCCTTCTTCAAACTGCAAGATAGGGGTGTTTGACTTCCATACCACACTGTTGTGGACATGGACAAATCCAAATAACTCTTAGAGGTCTATAACTGAAGCATGGCTTACATAAGCCTGTGATATAAATGCAGTGATTTTTCCCTTCTCTTATTCTCAGCACAGGTAAAGATTCAAAGCCATACTACTCACCAGGATGGGGAAATTCTAAATAATAAAGGTCGAAAAATAAAAGCTCTGGAGCATCTTAAAGATCATTTCACAAACCATCTTGATGTACAAATTAAGAAGCTGAAGATTGGACAGGTCAAACTACCTGAGATCAAACCCGGGAGCCATTTTTCTGTTGCTTATTTAAAAAAAAAAAATCTCTGGATTTAGAAATCCCTGCCTTGTTTTTTCTGTTATCTTGTTTCACTGTCAACTATATAAATAGCTCAATTAGAGCATTGGCATACTTTGTTAGCTCTGACTTCCTCATTAAAGATAATACCTAATACTAACAAACCCTTCTGAATATATTTGGTGAAACTTTTTATTTGCAGAATAATCTCTATTTCTTTTCTCCTTGGAGTAGAGTGTGAATGTCCTCTGGTTTCCCATAAGCAACTGCCCTTAACTACAGTTCCCACCTGCTTGTCATGATGGTCTCATATAGGTCAATCCATTACCTCTTCAATCCCTAACCTCACAGTTGTGTCCTTAAACACTATTCAGAATGATTTAACCTCATTAATTTGTACCAGTTACATATTAGTATTTAATTGATATATTTTAAGCACAATCCATGTGGGGCATCATATATAAATAGCTATATGTCATTTTGCAAAATATAAGATGATTTTCTGTGTACATTTTCTTCATGAGTACATAGGTACAAACTTATTACCTGAAAAAAAATTATGTAGCATCTAGAAGTCATGAACATAAGGGCCTGTTAGACATTAAGCTGGGAAACAGGGACTCATATTCAAGTTTGTGATGCATTTTTTTTCATGTTTCTCCTTCTGTGTTAATGTTCCTTCAGGTAAATAGCTGGGCTTGGAGAGTTGGAATTCACAGAAGCTAAACTGAATCACCAGTAAACTTCTGGTTTGCAAGAATGAGCAGGCTAATCATAAAGCTAACTACTGTTTTATGTAGGAGTGTAGTTGGTGGTATCTGGGAGTCAGTATTGAGTAACCTCTCAGTATTTACATAGAAAGAATGATAGGCAAGCCCTCAAAACTCATAGAAGTTGGGTGGGAAATTGACTGAAATCAGAGAACTACACACAGAGAGACATATAGTACTCTGCAGGGAGAGAACAACGAGAGATGGTATCAAGGCCAACACTCCCTGGTCATTGGAAGCATATAGAGGAGAACTGACAGACCATTCCACACCTGAGGATGGCTCTGAAGAGAGACACTGTCCCTTAGGGCCTCTTCATTGTCTCTCAGATAGGCATGGAGTGGATTTAAGAAAGGGGACTATTCATCAAAACTAAAGGAATGGTATTTTCAAGCCGTCCCCACTGGCCAGTAACTTTTAGCAATTCCTTTTTCATGGAAGTAAAATCGGGAAGTAGAAGAAGTAGGATTACTCGTGGGACAATCTTCCTTGATGGTGCAGAGTTTATGAATTTGTCTATTTATAGTCACCTCACACTGAACTGAACTGGCAAAGAGCCAAAAGACTCCTTTATTCTCTTAAGTTCCATTGTGGAATCTCAAGTGTGCTATGTGCTTATATCTAAAGGTTGCCACGTCATTCTAGAACTGTAAAATCATAGTGACATTGTTTTAAATTCTCAACATAGGGCTGATATAAACAAATCAAAAGGAGAAAACAACATTTCCTTTTCTATCAAAGTTTTGAAGAACTTTCCAATAAACTCTTAAGAAGCATTTTGAATTAGTGACTGGGCTCCCCCAACTGGGAGTTTCAAGTATTGCAATTTTTCCTTGCTGTCTGTCATCATTTAACCCAATGCTTGCAAACTAAACATTTGGTTTTTTTTAACTCTGCATAGGAAAATGAGCCTCATTCAGAGATTTGTAGGCTTTGTGTTTTTCCATTCTTCTTACTTCCTTTACTGATTATGTCATTGATTCATTTATCCTCTCATACGTGTTTTCTTTGCAATTCTCTGCCCTGGGCTTTATGTTAAACTCAGTTGGAGCACATATGGGAGATTTTGAAAGTTTGAATTCGTAATTATGAACAAGACTTTGATAAATTAAAGGGTGTTTCAAGGAGGGACTCTGGGGACTGCACCTTGAGAACAACAGTTGAACTAATTACAGATGTAATTACAAACCAATTACCACTTTTAATTGATTTACAAATATTTAGCTCAAAGAAGTAAAACTATGAGACTGCAAGTGTCTTCATATGTCAGAAGGCCTGCCTCTCAGTCATCAGAGCACTGGGAATTAGTTACATTACTCTGAAGAAGGGATTCTCAATTTAGGTACTGTTAACCAGCAAGGGTAGAGACACTTCTTGTCACAGACAAGAATTGTAAAATACGTATCAGCATCCCTGCCTTCCACCCACCATGTGCTAGTAGAATCCAGCACTGTCTGAGGACATTGCCAAATATCCCCTGGTGCTAGACGATTTCAACTGAAAGCCACTGTCATGAAATCTATAGCAATGGTTTCTGATTGAATTTCTAGAGGAGGTTTCAGTTGACCAGGACACTCACTCTCTTCCGTAGTGGCTTACTTCCTTTTTTTTCCTAGCTGAGATTTTCTTTTTTAGAATTTCATAAGAGTCTTCAATGAAACATTCTATACATGCCTTTTTTACCATTTCCAGTGCTCCCTATATCCCTCAATAGCCCGCACCTTCCCAACTTCATATCCTTTTACAGTTGTCCATATGTGCATGGATATGGGACCACCTTCTGGAACATTAAAACTCTACCAATGGTGCATCCTTAGACACAAGTGATTGCCCCTTCAGTATCAGAGGAGAAATAGCCCCTACCAATAGCCCCTCAGTAAGAGGTGGAGACTGAAGATCATTGACCATCTATGCTGAAATGGTGACTGGCTTAACCCTGTGCAGGTCTCACACGGGTAACTACAGGTACTGATAATTCATGAGTGTTTTAGCTTTGTCATGCACAGAGATAGTCTTTCACAGCCTTCCTCCCCATCTACCAGCCCTTGTAGTCTTTCTGCCTCCTCTCTCGTATTGTTCTCTGAGTCTTGGAGGTGGCAATGATAATATAGATGCTTGCTGTAGAGCTGGGCACATGGTCTCTTCTTCTCAGGACTTTGACCAGTTCTGATTGGATGTTGACTGATGTCAACTTCATAGAGAAGCCTCGGAGGTTTGTCAGTGCTAGGAGCTGAGCAGATGGTGGGAGTTTGGGCAGGCTCTCTTCTTTTTTATCTTCATATGAGGTGAGAAATGCTCTTCACATGTCACATTCATATTATTTTAAGGAAAACACTGTGCTCCAAGATCAAAAACTGAGCACAAGTGCAGTTGTGAGGCATGGATTTAACAAGTTGCCCTTCCTGGAGAACCTGATGAAGGGTGGTAACATCAGCAGGAAAATCTGTGAAAAAATAATCCTGTACCATGAGGAGATGCTGAGAGGAGTTATTTTTAAGGTTTCTATAATTGTAATTTCTTGGGATAATTATATATGATTCTGTAACCCAAACAGAGAGAATGTAGCCACCTAGAATATCATTAATTAATTAGCTACAAATTTGATCAGCTTTCCTCTTGAGGAATTTAAAACATTTATAGGGCCATAATTAAAATTGTACTATTTATTTTTGTACTGATCATCCAAGATGCCTAATCCTTTTTAGAATCTGTGATTAAAACCCATCTGCCTTCTTTTCATGATATCCAAAAGCAGTAGAGACTCTTTTTCTGTATCAGAATGTATGTTGGAATAACAGGGAACATTCTGTTCCATGATTACTGGGTAAGGACTTGGGTGGCCATCAGTGTGAGCATGTCTTAGATAGAGTATACTTTAATATCTTTGGCTACTCACTATTAAATTATTTCAGAACATTGCTATTTCTGCTTACACATCTTCCCAATGAGAAATGTTTCTATTCATTTGACAATGCCTGTCTTTTATACATAAAATAAAACTAGTTTTTCTTGTTTCTAATTTTATTCATTTATTTATGGTGTGTGTGTGTGTGTGTGTGTGTGTGTGTGTGTGTGTGTGTGTGTGTGTGTGTTTGCTTTTATGTTAGTGTTTGTGTGCGTGAGCTCACATGTGGAAGTCTATGGTCAACTCAAGGTATCTTCCCCAGAAACTTCCTCAACTCCCTTTCTGAGCATCACTCAACTAAGCCAGGATACGCTGATTTGGAATCCTCCTAATTCTACCTCCCTAGGGCTGAGATGACACATCTGTGCTACCCATCATGTGCATGGCTTTTTTGTTTTTTTTAATGCGGGTACTAGGGATCCAAACTCTGGTCAGCATAACGAGCACTTTACTGTTTGAGCACTCTCCTAAACTCCCGTTTGCTTATTTTTCAATTGTCCTCATCTCAATGCTACTTTTAAGAAATGCATGAAACGAGAAGTCTGCCAGCATTTCTTCACTACCACTCAGCTCAGAGAGGTCAGGGAGAACAAAGGGATGAGGACATTGTTGACCAATATGTTCATTGGATCATAAACACAGTTGAACAGGCTTTTGAGAGCTTTCTAGAATTGTACAGAAATGAGCCATTTTTAAACTGATAATTAGAAGATTATCTGCAGTCTAGTATTTTCTTTTATTAATTTTAAGCTCCAAGGATTTATTGAATGGTTGAGTAGACCTATTAGTGAGCTTTCTAATATCTTGGTTATAAGATTTTTTTTACTTCAAGATACAATGAAGTCCACTGACCAGACTTGTATTAGTTCTCCCAAATGTTTCTAACTCACAAACATTCCTAGATTAGGTTGGCTTTCTATAAACCAAAAATGATTATTCTTAGAAAATATGAATAAAGTCTATGTGGTAACTTTGAAGCCTGTTTTTTTTTTCTTGTCCTAAACCATGTGATATCTATTGAGATATTGACAAAAATGTTCATTCCATTGGTTCATTTAGTAAGTCTTCAGATAGTACCAAGATACTCAACACAGTAGGAGAACTCAAAAGTAAACCTAATATCTCACAAAATGATTTTGAGAGAGATGTAGGTGGATTCTGTAGTTAAAGGTGCTGGCCCAAAACCTTGGTGACCTGTATTCAGAACCTGGAACCTGTATTCGGAATCTGGTACAAAGCCAGATTGTGTATCCTGAATCTGTAATCCCAGCACTCAACCAATAGGAAACATTCTGAAGAAGAAATGCTGAAGTACATTAATTTTGTTGTTGAAACAAATTCTTCACCACTGTGACGGAAGCAAGACTCTTTTCTAGCTTTGCTGCACCCTACATGCTAAGAGGAACTGACTGCCACAAGCAGACTTCTCCTTCTAAGCCACATCAATTATCCAAGACGTGTCTTCCCCTACAAAAAGGTTCTCAGCCCAACTTCCCCAAGTTCAGTCACACCAGTGATGTGTAAATCCAAAGACTGGCGAGGGACCATGCTTTTCAGGGTTTAGGCGGAGCTTAGAAGCACAGATTCAGGTGTTTGCGAAATTAAGGTTTTGCAAAAAGAGGTAGACAAAGCAAAACTTAGGAAGACAACTTCTCACTGGGTCCTGGAGACAAGGAACTCTGCACACCAACAAATTTCAACCCAGACTTTTGACAAATCTAATGTTCCGATTAAATCTGCCATTCTAGAATACTGGGGAGTTATTTATAGGAAGAGACAAGGATGTATGTTTTATGTAAATATGTGAGCATGATTTATAACTTTTAAAGCCTTTTATCTTTCAGACCTACATTTATATTCTTGCCGTGGCACAAGGATAGGCTTTGTCATTTCTCCTACTTAAGGGAATATGCTCCAAGTGCATTAAAGAATGAAGTCGACTTTAGCCACTGAACTTCCTGAGTGACTCCACAGGGGATTCTTGTGGTAAAGTCTCATCAAAAGCCAGATGATGGTGACCTCTTACAATCTCATTGCTCAGCTGTAACTGGAGAGTAAGTAGGGGATATCACCTGGCATTGTGTAAGAACTGTCATTTACATGACGCTTTGGTGTTTACTTCAATGGAAACAGCTGTTTCGTTGATTTGCTTCAATGTTCATTAACTTGACACATACGATTATGGTGTGCTGTCTACATGAAGTCAGAACAGCCAGATGATTTCATCAAATTCAGTGCAATGAGCAGACAATTTACTTTAAAAGAGAAGTCACTTCACCCTGTTTTACATGTCTGGCTTCTTTCATTACCTTTATATTCAAACATCAGTTCTATTAACCAGGAAATCAGTCATCCCTGGCTGCATCCTCTGAACTTCAGCCAAGGTAAATCATGTCATGTTTGTTTTTAAAGATAGAAATTGAAGCAACCAATCAATATTGGATCCAGTGCCTTTCTCTGTCAAAATCTAAGTGGATATTCTATATCGGTAAGTCGTCATCATGGAGACGCCACATAGCACAGGTCAGGAGGCCAAAGCCATGGATGGCACAACTTCTGTCAGAATAGAAGGATTCTCTCAGAAGGAGCCTGATTCACCAGGGCATAGTACATGCAGACTGAGCTTTCATCTCATTCCAGCCTTTCTAGCAAACTTCTACAAACCCCTAGCATTTCTCTAGTGCTGGAACATAAGAGATTATTAAGGATGACCTCACAATGATCATCTGTACTGTCACTTTTAGTTGAGGAATCATCTACCTCACACCTTTTCCTTCTTGGAAGAAACGGGGCAGGGATAGAATGTCCCATAGCAGAAGACAGATACACAGGATCTGAAACTGGGACTTCAATATTGTGCTGGAGTATTTTCACTCACAACACACTATAGTGCATTAATAAACTGGCCATCTAATTGAAACCCATGTGAGAATCCACCGGATTCATTTTCCCTGGTGGTTGCTAGAAGCAGTACAGAGCAATTGGAAGTCATTAAACAGGTACCCTGTGCTGCCACGGCAGTAAGTGCCACTAATTTGAGAAAGACTTCTTTAAGAAATAAAGTTTCCAACCTAGATGCCCTTCAACTGAAGAATGGATAAATAAATTGTGGCACATATACACAATGGAATACTACTCAGCAGAGAAAAACAACGACATCACACGGTTTGCAGGCAAATGGATGGATCTAGAAAAAATCATCCTGAGTGAGGTAACCCAGACTCAGAAAGACAAATATGGTATGTACTCACTCATAGGAAGATGCTAGATGTGGAACAAGGATGACTAGACTGCTACTCACATCACCAGTGAGGCTACCTGGAAAACGGGACCCCAAAAAAGACACGGAGAAATGGACAAGATCTACATGAATAGCCTGGTCATGAGTGGGAACAATGAAGGGCGACAGTCGAGGGAAAGAGTGGGAGATCCTAGCTGGATCAAGAAAAGAGAGGGAGAACAAGGAATAGGAGACCATGGTAAATGAAGACCACATGAGAAGGTGAGAAGGGGAGGAAGCAGAGAGCTAGGGAGGCCCACGGAGATCCACAAAGATACCCCCTCAAAAGACTGCTGGCAATGGTCGCGAGATGGCAGGAACTGACCTACTCTGGTGATGGAATGGCCAGACACCCAAATAGTGATGCCATAAACCCCATCCAAGGACTGAGGAATCTGAAGGCAGACATCCACGGCTGGGCCCCTGGTGGAGCACTGGGAGTCTAATTAGTGAGTATGAAGAGGATTTATATGAGCGAGAATTGTTGAAGCCAAGGTTGAATAAAGCACCGGGATAAATAACCAAATGAATGGAAGCACAGGATCTATGAACCAAAGGCTGAGGGGCCCCCAACTGGATCAGGCCACCTGAACGGGTGAGACAGTCAGTTGGCTTGATCTGTTTGGGAGGCAGCTGTGCATTGGTGCCAGGTCCTGGGCTCGTTGCATGAGTTGGCTGTTTGAATCCTGGGACTTATGCAGGGACACTTGGCTCGGTCTGGGAGGGGGGAATGGACCTGCCTGGACTGAGTCTACCAGGTCAACCCCGGTCCTCGGGGGAGACCTTGATCTGGAGGAGGTGGGAATGGGGGGTGGGCTGGGGGGAGGGGTGGGCGAGAGGGGGAGAACAGGGGATTCTGTGGCTATTATGTTGAACTGAATGGTGTTGTAAAATAATAATAATAATAATAATAATAATAAAACCAAAAAAAAAATACAAAAAAAAAAAAAAAAAAAAAAAAAAAAGAAATAAAGTTTCCATCATCACTTAGAGATGGAAACTCCTACTCTGACCAGAGAGATGGAGTACTCCCAATTTAGTTCACAAGTCACTTGGGGCATCATATAGGTTTGGAAAGTCACATACAAGGAGTAAATTTCACTAAGCATGTTCTTTCCTAAGCAGCATCACTTCCCAGGGCAGCTTTGTTAAAGCACAGTAGATCACAGCTTGTGGTAGGTAAGGCCGCAGCCCAAGCTAAATGATTTCATTAGGCGCATGCTGACTTCGCCCAGATTGTTCCCTTCAGGTCCTGGATCCTACATGGAATTGAATCATCTTCCATCATAATTACCGGAAGCATTAGAAGCAGCTGTTGCTTCCTCCCACGTTGCTCACACTGGACAGCAGACAGCCGGAGGGTCCCATCATCTGATAATGCTACGCTTCATTACAGAGTGCATGTATGTGCATTCCTCTTTGGGAGCCAGGAGCCATCACCTGCCCACTTGCTGCTGAATGTGGTAGGAAAGTTCTGTCTATAGCAGAGCGTTTCAAAGTACACCCTCCACATACAGGTTTACAGACACTAATCTTCACTGAGATATAAATGATGGACTACTGGGACTATTAGTTATCAGTTGCTTGTTCCCACCATGAGGCAGGCACTGGTCTAAGCACTCTATAAACATAAATTCACTTAATCTCTCTAGAGTAGTTATTTGGAGGTGAGGCACAAAAGAGAAGCTAAAACAAAACTTGTTTTTCCCAAAAATTTTAATTATTTTTCTTTTATTGTTTTGTAAGATTGTTCTGCCTGCATGTATGTCTGCATACCCCTGGCATGAAGAGGCCATTGGAACCCTGAGACTGGAGTTATATAGTTCTCTGAGCCACCACGTAGCTGCTGGGAATTGAACCCAGGTCCTCTGGAACCACAATCTCTTAACCACTTAGCCAATGAGCCATCTCGCCAGCCCCAACCAGAACCTCTTTGTGCAAAGTCTATGGAAATATGAAAGAAGGAGCACACATGGATGCTCTGATCTAGACACTCAACATAGACAGAAGATGATTATCGGTGGTGACTAGACACTTACAAAGAGCTACCATGTGGGAGGCCTGCACTAGATGCTGGGGGTGCAATGGCAGCCATTGACACTGGCATTATACTCGAGAGGTTTTCCTTCCATGTTTAAGGGCAAGAAAACTGAAGAGGGTAAAGGGGTGAGCAAGGCTTTGCAGGGTCCCCAATGGAGAACTTCAGACTAGAGATGAAAACTTGCCCTCACAAGGTATAAAAGAAGAATGAAATGACAAGAAAAGTAGGAAAACAAATTCCATATGTAGGTGTGCTTTTTTAAATACACACTAGACCAAAAGCAAGATCCTTTAGTTCTTCAAGAGCCTACGCCTACATGACAGTTACGGGATGCCAGACACCACTGCTGTGGATGATGCTGAACATTTTGGACAGCAAATAATCTGAGAATCTGACAAACAATATCTCAATTCATAATAAAAAATACATATACAGATACATGTACATACACACATTCTTAAATTTTCTGATGTCCCGTCATGTTCTAAGAACTACAGGACTAAATAACTGAGTAGGGATCACAGATCAAACTGATCTTAAGCTGCTCACAGACCACCAGAAGCTATGAAGACACACAAAGAAAGACATCGGCTCCAACATTCTTAGTACTGGAGGGAGGGGAGGGGCGTTCTAGTTACAGAGATGATTCAAGAAGGGTAGGTACCTTACAGAAATAAAAGACTCAAACATCACCCACTAACCAAAGTGAAGGAAAAAAAGCCTCAGAATAGCCTAGAAGATGAGCTGGCTTTGGAGTTTTCTGAAAACAAAGTTTGTTGACAAAAAGCTCTGTGTGTCCCAAACCATGATGAGTCAGTACAGAAGCAAAGACATATGTCAGTTCTCATTTCGAAAAAACAGGGAAAAGGTTCAACTGGAAATCTCTTTTATTATACTGTCCCAGGTTTTCTGGAAAGAGTTTAGGAAGACCTAAAGGAACTCTTGGAGAGCAACTCTTGACTGGAAGGGCTGGCTAAGAATAAACAACAACAAAGCAATTTAGTCCTGTGAAGACAGGAATGAGATCTTCAACTCAACTTACCAACCTAAGACTACCTAGCTGGCAAATGTGAGTGGAGGCAATCTCAGGTCTTCATGTCTCCAGAACCTGTTTCATAGCCACTTCACCCAATTGTCTCCTAAACAAAGAAGACTCCAAGCAGGTAAAACATTACATTGAAAGGATGAGATAAGAACCTTACTTAGAAAGCACATGCTCTCCTCTGTCCTTGTCTCTTCTGTGGAATAGGTGTGCCTGGGGCACTGTCCTCACTCTAGAAACACTCCTCTACACTGCTGCACAGCTACCCTACAGTAATACAAATCATGGTAGCATCCCACCTTCGCTAGATTATTTCATCTGTCCTTCCTTGGTTTTTCTTTTATTCTCTTTTTCCCTTTTATTGAAAAGAGATGCTTTTCTCGTATAATGTATCTGATCAGAAGTTCCTCTCCCTTCACTCCTCCCAATTCGTCCCCTCTCCCATCCACTCCTGACATTCTCCTTTCTGTCTCTCATTAGAAAAGAATGGGCTTCCAAGAGATAACAACCAGACATGTCAAAATAAAATATAATAAAATGAAGCAAAAGTTATTATATCGAAGTTGGACATGGCAACCCAGCAAGAAAAAAAAAAAAGAGTCCCAAGAGCAGACAAGAGTCAGAGACCCACTCATTCTCATCAGAAGTCAAATAAAAAGTACTAACTTTTTATTTGTAGCTAACAGCTACAATACATACACAGAAGACCTGGTGTAGACTCATGTAGGCCCTGTGCTTGCTGCTTCAGTTTCTGTGAGCTCATAGGTATTTTTGCTTAGTTGATTCAGAGAGCCTTGTTCTCCTATTGTCCTTCACTCCCTCTGGCTCTTAGGCTTTTGCAGCCTTCTCTTCCTTGGGATTCTCTGAGCTCTGGGGGTAGAGATTTGATGGAGACATACCATTTAGATTCTCTCTCTCTCTCTCTCTCTCTCTCTCTCTCTCTCTCTCTCTCTCCATATTATCTGACTGTGGATCTTTCTATCTGTTTCCATCTGCTGCAGGAGGAAGCTTCTCTGATGATGACTGGATAAGTCATTAATCTATGAGTACAGCAGAATATAATTAGGAGTCATTTTATTGGTATATTTTTCTTTAGGCCAGTAGTGTTTGATTTACCCTAAGTCTCTGGGCTATGGCTTCTCTGGTTCTTGATTATCCAAGTAATAATGGGTATGAGTTCCTTCTCATAGAGTAGGCCTTAAATCAAATCAGACTCTGGTTGGCTATTCTCACAGGCTCTGTGTCATCATTGTCCTTGCATATTTTGCAGGCAGGACAGATTATAGGTCAAAAGTTTTGTGGCCGAGTTGATGTGCACATTTCTCATTCAGTATCCCACAGAGTACCTTCCCACACCAAAGAGACTAGAATGTAGAGGTGAAGGCTCCTTGTAGGCAGCAGCTCAACTTCTCCATATTCAATGACTGCTGTGGATATTGTCCTCAGCAATGGGGCCCCACTGTAAGTTTTGGGGAATCAACCCTTTGTCTTAGCAGCAGCCTGGGTAGTTGGGAGATTTCCATGGGGCTCACTTGGCCAAAAACTCAACTGAATGTAACCAAGTCCTGAAAAAAGAGATGGCCTTCAGAGACTCCATATCTCCCCATTACTAAAAATGCTCATTAGGATAATCTTCATAGATTATGGGAAGTTTCCACTGTATTAGGTTTCCATACCTCACCCCAAAGGGCCCCCAATTCCAGCTGCTGTCACTGCCAGCACTCAGTCACTCCACCCCAACAGCCCCACCTGATGCCCTGGCTCCCATCCCCACCTTCCCCTAGTTCACCTGTAAAATCTATTCTATTTCCCATTCTTTACCTAACCTCTCTGAATCAAAGGATCACAGCTTTGTTATCCTTTACTTAACAGCTAATGTCCACATATAAGTAAATACATACCATACTTGTCTTTCTAGGTTTGGGTTACCTCACTCAGGATGATATTTTTCTAGTTCCGTCCATTTACCTGCAAAGTCCACAGTGTTATCTTTTAACTA
This sequence comes from Peromyscus maniculatus bairdii, assembly GCF_049852395.1. NCBI lineage: Eukaryota > Metazoa > Chordata > Mammalia > Rodentia > Cricetidae > Peromyscus > Peromyscus maniculatus. The sequence continues at coordinate 77,343,347 of NC_134855.1, forward strand.
CTAAGTAATAATCCATTGTATAAATATACCACGTTCTCTTTACCCATTCTTTTGTTGAAGGATATCTAGATTGTTTCTAGTTTCTGGCTTTTATGAAAAAGGAATAGTTGAGAAAGTGTCCTTGTGATAGGATAGAGCATACTTTGGGTATATGCCCAAGAATGCTATAGTTGAGTATTGAGGTAAATTGATTCCCAATTTTCTGAGCAACCACCATATTGATTTCCATAGCGACTGTACAATTTTTCACTCCCACCAGTGAGTGAATGGAAGAATGTTTCCCTTGCTCCACATCATTGACAGCATGAGCTGTCACTTGTATTATTGATCTTAGCCATTCTGACAGGTGTAAGATAGAATCTCAAAAAGTTTTGATTTGTATTTCCCTGATGGCTAAGGATGTTGAGCATTTCTTTAAGTGTTTCTCAGCTATTTGAGATTCCTTTATTGATAATTCTCTGTTTAGATCTCAAACTCATTTTTAAATGGATTTTTTTTTTTTTTGGTATCTGGTTTCTTGAGTTCTTTATATGTTTTAGATATTAGTTAGGATGTAGAGTTGATGAAAATCTTTCCCATTCTGTTGGCTGCCGATTTGTCCAACAGTGTCCTTTGCCTTAGAGAAGCTTTTCAGTTTCATGAGGTCCGTTTATTAATTGTTGATCTTAGTGACTGTGCTACTTGTGTTCTGTTCAGGAAATTGTCTCCTGTGCCAACACATTCAATGCTATTCCCTAATTTCCTTTTTATCAGGATCAGTGTATCTGGTTTGATTTTGAGGTCTTTGATTTAATACAGAGTGATAAGTATAGATCTATTTGCAGTCTTCTACATGTAGACATCTACTTTGATCAGCATGATTTGTTGAAGATGCTGAATTTTTTCCAGTGTGTATTTTGGCTTCTTTATCAAAAATCACATTTTTATATGTGTATGGATTTTAGTGGGGTTCTTCAAATCGATTACATTGATCAATATATCTGTGTTTTACGCCAATACCATATGATTTTTATTGCTAAAGCTTCATGGTACAACTTGAAATTGAGAATGGTGAGATTTCCAGCAGTTCTTTGATTGTTCATTGTTTTTACTCTCCTGGGTTTTTTGTTTTCCCATATAAAGTTGAGAGTTGCCCTTTCAAGGTCTGTATAGAATTGTGTTTGAGATTTTAATGGGGATTTCGTTAAATCTGTAGACTGCTTTTGGTAGGATGGCCAATTTTACAATGTTAATCCTACCAATCCATGAGCATGAGAGATCTTTCCATCTTCTGATATCTTCTTGAATTTCTTTCTTCGAAGACTTGCAGTTTTTATCATACAAGTCTTTAGCTTGTTTGGTTAGAGTTACCCCAAGATAGTTTATGTTATTTGAGGCTATTGTGAAAGGTGTTGTTTCACTAATTTCTTTCTCAATCTGTTTGTCATTTGTATACAGGAGGGCTACTATTTTTTTTTTTAGTTAATCTGGTATCCACTTACTTTGCTGAAAGTATTTATTTTTTAGGGTCACTTGTGTATACTCTCAAAATAAGGGTATTTTGACATCCCCCACTCGAATTTGTATATCCCCTTGATATTTTTCATTTGTCTTACTACTCTAGCCAAAATCAGTACTATATTAAATAGATAGAGAGTGGACAACTGTGTCTTATTCATGAGTTTAGTGGAATTACTTTGAGTTTCTGTAGATTTAATTTGATGTTGTCTGTAGGTTTATTGTATAAGCCTTTATTATATTTAGGTATGTGCCTTGTATCCTTTATCTCTCTAGGACTTTTATGAAGGAGTGTTGGATTTTGTCAAAGGCCAATTAGATTAGGTTAATAAAACCTAGTTTCATTAAAGTATAATGAAGTGATCATGTGGCTTTTTCTCTTTCTGTTTATTTATAAGGTGAATTAAATTTATTTATTTCATATATTGAACCATCCCTGCATCTCTTGGATGAAGCCAGCTTAATCATGGTGGTTGATCTTTTTGATGTGTTGTTAGATTCAGTTTGCAAGTATTTTATTTAGTATTTTTATATCTATGTTCACAAGGGAAATTGGTCAGTAAACCTCTTTCTTTGTTGAGTCTTTATATGGTTTAGGTGTAAGAGTAACTGCAGCCTCAGGAAATGAACTGGATAATATTACTTTTGTTTCTATTTTGTGGAATAATTTGAAAAATATTGGCATTAACTCCTCTTTGAAAACCTCGTAAAAATTCTGTGCTAAAACCATCTAGCCTTGGGATTTTTGGGTTGAGAGACTTTTTAATGATTGCTTCTATTTCCTTGAAGCAGAAGAAATAGATCTGTTTAAATTATTTATATTGTCTTTATTTAACTTTGATACCTATCAAGAAAAATATCCATTTCTTTTTTATTTTCCAATTTAGTGGAGTGCAGTTTTTTTAAAGTATGTCTTCTGTATTTCCTTGGTGGGTATCTGTTGTTATGCCCCCTTTTATTTCTGATATTGTTAATTTATATATTCTATTTTTGCCTTTTAGTTAGTTTGGATAAGAGTTTGCCTATCTTGTTTATTTTCTCAAAGAACCCACTCTTTGCTTGCTTGACTCTGTATTGTCTCTTTGTTTCTAGTCTGACGATTTCAGCCCTCAATTTGATTATTTCTTTCCATCTATTCCTGCTGGGTTTGCTTACTTCTTTTTGTTCTACAGATTTCAGGTGTTCTGTTAAGTTACTAGTATGAGAAATCTCCAATTATGTTATGCAGGCACTTAGTGCTAGGAACTTTTCTCTTAGCACCATTTTCATTGTATCCCATAAGTTTAATTTCCATTGAATTTTAGAAAATTTTTCATTTCTTTCTTTATTTCTTTGTGGACTCAGTTATTTTTCAGTAGAGAGTTGTTCAGTTTCCATGAATTTGTAAGATTTCTGTTGTTTCTCTTGTTGGTATCTAGTTTTAATCTGTTGACATGAGAGGATGCAGGGAGTTAACTCAGTTTTCTTCTTGAGATTTCCTTTGTGGTGGGTGTTGTGTGTGTGTGAGCGAATAAGTGTGTGTACGCAAATAAGTGTGTGTACATTTGTGTGTGTGTGTGTGTGTGTGTGTGTGTGTGTGTGTGTATGTTTCCCATTTTTTTATTTTTCTGGTATGAGATTATTTATTTCCCGTGTTTTCATGGGTGTAGTTAACCTTGTTAGTTTGGAGTTTTCCTTCTAGCACCTTCTGTATGGCTGGACTTGTAGACAGATGCGGTTTGTTTGACTTTATAACAGAATATCTTATTTTCTACATCTATGGTGATTAAAAGTTTTGTAAGGTATAGTACTCTGGGCTAGCATCTGTGGCATCTTAGAGTCTGTAGCACATTTGGCCAAGCTCTTCTGGCTTTTAGAGTCTCCACTGAGAATTCAGGTGAAATTCTAATAGGTCTGCCTTTATATGTTACTTAGTCTTTTACCCTTGCAGTTTTCAATATTCTTTCTTTGTTCCATATGTTTAGTGTTTTCATTATTATGTGGCAAGAAGACTTTCTTTTCTGACCTAGTCTATTTGGTGTTCTGTATGCTTCTTGTACCTTGACAGATATCTGATACTTTAGGTTAGGAAATTTTTCTCCTATGATTTTGTTGAAAACATTTTTTGGTCCTATGAGCAGGGATTCTTCTCCTTCTTCTATTCCTATCATTATTAGGTTTGGTCTTTTCATAGTGTCCCAGATTTCTTGTTTTGTGTGAGGAGTGTCTTAAATTTAACATTTTCTTTGGCCAATATATCCAATTCTTCTATCATATCTTCATTGCCTGAGATTCTCTCTTTTATCTCCAGTATTCTGTTGGTGAAGATTTCCTGTTCAAATTCCTCAATTTTTCATTTCCAGAATTCCCTTTCTGTTTTTACTGTTTGTGTTTCTGTTTTTTTTTCTGTTTGTGTTTTCTTTATTGATTCTATTCTATTTTTAGATCTTGAATACTTTTATTCATTTCCTTTAATTGTTTGTTTGTGCTTCCTTGGATTCTTTAAGTGATTTATCCATTTCCTCCATTTTCTTCCCTGGATTTCATCAAAGGATTATTTCATTTCCTCTTTGAGGACATCTGTCATCTTCATATGGTTGGTTTTAAGGTCTTTTTCTTGTGCTTCACCTATGTTGGAATATTCAGGACATGCTTCAGTAGGATAGCTGAGCTCTAGTGAGGACATATTGCTGTGGATATTACTGATTATGGTTTTATGCTGGCATCTAGGCACATGGGTTTGGGATGATTGTAAGTCTAAGTGCTGATTTCTGAATTTTTCTTTGTTGGGTAGATATTTAGTTCCCTGGTTTCTGTTTCCTCTGGATTTTCAGAGAATATGTTGGCTATGTTTTACTGGCCAGCTAGGCTGGCTTGTTCACAGGGAATGCCCACTGATGTGATACTAGGGTGAGGCTGAGATACTAGGGTGAGTTGAGGGAGAGAAAGCTGGAGGAGATCTCTTGGGGATGGAGTCAGAAAAGAAAAGGAGACCACAGCAGGTTCCCTGCTACAGAACTGGAAATGAGGCTGATGGGATTGAATTTCAGGAGAAGTAGGAGAGACATGGGTCTACCTTCAACTCCCTTGTTACCCTGAGAGGAGCAACCCTTGGGTTTCCAGGGTTTGCATATTGGGAATCTGAAACTGGGATTAAGCAACAAATGGGGGAAGAAAAGTTGGAAGGGCAAGATCTGTGTGCTCCATAGATGGTGGGAAGAACAGGGCAGAGAACACCACCAAGGGTGTTCTACTGCAGAGCTGTGGATGAGACTTGGGGGTTGCATTTGGGTGAACAGAGAGAGAAGAGAATGTCTACAGGCAGCCTAACTGGCTTTCTGGCAGGCCTGTGGATTAGCAGGGGGTACCTGCTGGAGTTGAGGATACAGTGACTGTGTGGGGGGAGGGGTGCTAGGAGGCTATGGTATGTAGGATCCTCAGGAGATGTGGGCAGACTACAGCTGGTGTTTTGTTTCAACATTAGGGATGAGACTGGGGAACTGGATTTGCAGGGTCAGAGGGAGTGAAAAGGGTCTTCAGTTAACTTACCTATTTCCCTGTTCTGTTTAGCTGGTGTGTTCCCAGTGAATGCCTGCTGCTGTTCAAGGCTGGAATAATGGAAGGGGTTGGTGGAAGAAAGGTTGAGAGAAAAATATCTTTGTGCTCTGTTTGGGATGAATCAGAGAGGGGAAAAGGAGACTGCCTTTTTTTCTTTACAAGAAATGTTATAACTAATGCAGAAATTTATTTACTTTTTAGACTTATTGATTCATTAACTTAATGCATGGTGTCTACCATTCAGTGCTATGTAAATAATAAAATCACCATATCTGGCCAGAGGTGAGGGTTTCCATGTTCAAGCTAGACATAAATCAAGCTGACTTAAGCTTGACTATTGCATGTTAACACCTCTATCATGCTATCTCGATTCTTCATACATGGTGATCAGAGGTGACAATATACATGGTGGCTGCAAAGACAAGTTGAGACACCATCAGGGATGCCCTTTCTAAGGCCTGTCACATCTGACAAATAAAATAACAGTAGTCTTGCCCAGCATTTGATAAGAGAGACCCTCGGGAGAAGCTAAGGATGCTTGTGCAAAGTAAATCATTTTATTAAAAAACAAGAACAAAAACAGGTTGACCCAATCATATCATCATGCATTAGAACAAAACATAGAGAATAATTATGGCTTTGTCCAAGTTGCCTTCGTATTTCTTCAGGCCCTTGTGCACCCAACATCATTAAAAGCTCTTTTATCATATAACATACTTGTTCAGGATGTGACCTAGTACAAACAAACTCAATGATACCTTGAGTCATCAAGAGTGTGCAATTAGGTATCATACTTATTAGACTGGGATAGACAGAGGCATCACCAAGAGTCATATATATGGAAACAATCTTAGAAAGAGAGTAGTTAAAGAACACATTTTAGAATCAGATACACCCATGTTAATATATCTACTCTGCCACTGGCTTGCTATATGATCTTGAAAAAGTAACTAACTGTAATTCTTTCCTTATAAACTAGTGATAGTATCTTCCATGGATGGAGTAAGGATTACAGACAGAGAAGAGGTAAACCTCCAGTTACTCTCTGTGATGACAATGAATCCGCAAGGCATCATTGTCATCAAAAGGCATCACAGAAAGGAAACATGGATCTGAAGTCCAAGGGATAAACCAGAAATGTGAACCAAAGAACAAATGAAGATGAACAAAGGAGGCATAAAACAAGCAGTCTTCACAAAGGAGGAATGCAAAGGGCTTGCCTTTGCCCTTCTCACAGGTGGTGCATCGTAAAGGAGGCTGATTACCTTCTGCATCTCTCTCACGTGACATTATCAAAGAAAATTCTAGTCATTCTAATGGCAGGCAGCACATGGGCCCAGGAGCCCATCAACATATGTTTTTTCCTCTTGAAAGCAGACACTTCATTGTACTGATGTTCCAAAGAACAAATGCACAGACCTCTGAGTTTCCCTGCTAAATGTCAGAGGCTTTAGCCAAAAGATTTTAAGTGAAATCTCTTGCACATGGCTTAATTTCAAAATCATCCCTGGGTCAAAATGTTGTTATGTTATATCTCTATATCATAGCAGCACTTGTAGCTATTACAAAAGTAGTTTTTGTTCTTGTTTATATCTTGTAGGAAATGTAACCATAAGATATCTCCTGAGACACGACAAACTTTAGTTACACATCTGTCTATTCACAGAACTGGAAATTCCTTGAGGGCAGAAGAAATATTGTTTGCCTGGGATGTAACCAACCTTCTAAGATAAAGTAGGCATGTAATAATATGATTATTACTGCATGGATTAATTTTATGGACCAACACATGGCAATGTTGTAATTTTGAAAATTTATGTCTTGTGTTTTTTCTTTCAAGTTAAATAGCTAAAGATAATTTTATGAATTTTTTACATTCTCTAGACTTAAAAGTATTAGGGTGAGAATATTACCACTTTCATCACTACTATCAGCTCACGCCCAGAGAGCTAAAATTGTACTTAAAAGAGATAAAGTGGTAATTTATAAAAAGCAGGGTTCACAACATTCTTACACTAAGACCATCCACGTGAATTATCCTGAAATGTCTGAATGATCTAGAATGCCTTTATAAATTCCTTGGCAGTTTCTGTTGTTTGCCCTACTGATGAGTAGCAACTCAATCCCCAGCTAAAATTGTTTAAATTCAACCTATTAAAAGCCTCACACTGTATCCTTCATCAAAACTAATTGCTTATAGGTAAACTAACAAAAAAGATATTATTAGCCGGGCGGTGGTGGCGCACGCCTTTAATCCCAGCACTCGGGAGGCAGAGCCAGGTGGATCTCTGTGAGTTCGAGGCCAGCCTGGGCTACCAAGTGAGTTCCAGGAAAGGCGCAAAGCTACACAGAGAAACCCTGTCTCGAAAAACCAAAAAAAAAAAAAAAAAAGATATTATTTATTACATAAAATCTACATCTATATCTGTGGATAAACTTCACACAGATGATCACATTTGGTCCTCAAGCCAACTCCCCAAAAGCAGTATCCTATATCACTATTTTATGGAGGAAGACACTGAACAACAAAGACACCCTACCACATCCAACAAACAAAAATATGCAGATGGTTTAGTCCCAAGCTTGCACTCTAAATAGGACAGAGAAGCATGTTTCAAAAAGCAATGTGACTGTGGCCACCTTCATTTCTATGATTTGGTTCATTTCATCAATAACACCTGTTTTGAGATTTGAAATAACACATAAAAACATTCTCATCTGGAAGAAATGAAATGATGGACTTTAATAAAAAGTAGTCGCACATCATTAGTTGTTGCACTTATCTATGAACACCACAAGGGACATATTTTATATTTTTAAATCTTCAAAAAACCCTACAAGACACATATACCATAGAGGAGGCAAAGCATATAAATCCCAGACCTTGCAACAGAGTACTTTGTCTTTCGTGGTTTGGTTCTGAAAATCTAGACCTTGGGTGATGCAGGATGTGGGAAAGGAGAAATGACAGATACTGAAAAAATGTCAGATACACATAGGGAAAAGCATGTGGGATGTAAGGATGGAAAGGTAGTATAGAACTGCTTTGGGGAATCTCCAAACATTGAACATTAAAAGACCCTTAAATTATGTCCTTAATTTAAAAGCTTGAATCTGACCTAACCTGGTTCACAGTAAAATCACATGTAAAAATGTCTACTCATTTTAGATAAGTACTCATAATATATTGCCTGTTAGTACCTCCTTTCTTCTTGCTGACCCCACAGACACTGCTCCCCATCTTCCTGATGGCCATTCCATCCTTAGATGAGTCCTTACGTGTCATTTGCTTTCTTTGACCTCTTATCTACTGACAAGGAAAAGATATGACAAAATTAAAACCTTGAATGAGCAAGGAAATGTGATACAGAGACCCAGTGTCAAACTCAGCCCAGGAGGCAGCCAAAGAGCTGTGTGATGTCCAAGTCATTAGTTGGATATCAAAAAGCCAAATGTCAAAAGTTCTGTGGAGTAAATGAAGGATGGACAGGATAATCAAGAGCCTAGATGCTACAGCAAAGGCTGATTTGAGGAGGAGATTCAGACAAAAGGAAACATTTTGACAGATGGTTTTTAAATTAATGATAACAACACAACAACAAATATCATTTGTTGTGTGCCTGTTAGATGTCAGTGATGGCTAAGCATTCCACACACTTAGGTGATGTAGTCCCTTTCTTAGCTCTGTGAAAGAGAAATTTTCATAACTTAGAAGTGAGAACAATGAAACTCAGAGGTCCAAAGAAACTTGTCCAGAGTCACTCAGCTCTCTAATGAGAAATTAATTGCACTCCTGTCAGACTTGAAAGGCAACGATTATTAATTCCCTACAAAGTTCTTCTCTCCTTATCATCAACAATGAGTTTTTCTTTTTAAATAACATCTGTGAGAGATTTTTTTCCTCAAAAGTGCTACTGCCTATTTTCAGGACTTAAGAATCCTTCACCTTAGATAGATTGTTTAACCTGGTCACATTGACAACTGCATGGTTGTTGTGAGTCTTATTTGTTTGTTTTCACTTTCTGTCATTTGTTCAATGGCTACACCCCAATCCATCTCCACACTAACAAATGCCACTTTCTCGGTACGATGGATTGCTCCCGGTTCCCACTTGCTGGTTCCTTTAGGGATCTTTTCAGCATGTTATTTCTGGATCAGTTGTTCACTGTGACAGTCTATAAAGACTCAGAGTGTCCACCAGCTGCCTGCCAGATGGCTTAACTCCAGTAAATGGCCACTGACCTTTGGGGTACTGAAGAATGGCTGAATTATTCTGCTTAATTCAGAAACTCCCACAAAATCTGTACAATCAAGAGTTCAGTTCCTCTCTAGGCAATGCTAAAGTTTCAACAATAAAAATAATATGCAGTATTCTCATGTGCTTCTGAATTCTTCCAATGTTATAAGCACGTTGGGGGAGCATCACTTACATTCTTCACAGCAGCTCTATGAAGTCTGTATTATATTAAAATTAAGGAACTAAACCATAAAAAAATTAAGATTTGAATTCTGAGAATCCAATTTTAGGGTTTCTGTTATCTTCTTTATGTTCTGGTAACGTAAGTTTAGATTTTATGTGTTACTTTTCTTTGTACTCCAAAAGAAAGACAGGAAGTAAATCATTAGAAACAAAACATCCCCCACAAAAGCCTCATCAATGATGTTTTGTTCACCCTAGAAAAGGAAATAGTAGCAACCAGCTCCTCTGAGACACTCATGTACATCCTGTTATATGCTCATAACATCCCTATGAGATGATGCATTTATTAGCATCAATTAAAAGAGGAAGAGGTTTGGAGATATAATTCAGTAGTTGAGTGTTTGCCTGGCCGGTGAAATGTTCTGGACTTGGACCCCAGAATGACATGAAGAAGGGGGAGAAGGAGGCAGGGAGGGATGAAGGGGGAGAGAAAAGTTTATAATTCAAGAGGTCTGTTGCCCAAGGCCACAGATGATAAAAGACAAAAACTGTAAGATATCTAGCACAATGATTCTGCCCAGCAAAACACAACAAAACTTACTACCCTAAAGCAACCATGCTTTAAGTATCTCATATTATTCAGCTTCATATGTGGACTTCATTTGGCGGACAAGTTCCTCTGTTTTTGAGATCCCTCATACATCTGAGATCTACTGTGAGTCAGGTTGGCAATTTTGCCGATCTTCACTGGGCTCTCATGTGGAGGAATGAAATCTAATAATAACCAAGCTGACTCAGCCCCATTTCACATCACAGAAATAGGATCTTGACAGAGTCCATAGTCATGCTCAAGACCTCAAGCACCATGTCCAATGTGGCTCCCTGAAGCAGGTAAGGCCAAAAGCACTGGGCTATTCCTTAAGTGAAGAACTCTGACATGCTCAGTAGTATCCTGACCCAGAGAACCCTGAACCCAGACCCCCAAGATGACAACTGCTGACATATGACCCAGAGCCAACCAGGAAACACCACGACAGCTGGAAGCAGAGCCCACCAAAAACTACACACATACATACCTCACTCCTTTATTTAATAAACAAGATTGCTTGCAACCTCCTAGACCTTGTGCTGTTGGTTCTGCATCTATTCACCCTCTGCCCCCAGGATCAGAGACAGTGGGATTCCAACTGCAGAGTCAGCAACAGCTCCCCAGCCCTCCCAGCCTTTTTCTTTTCTTCTTCCTTTTTTAATTAATTAAATTTATTCATTTATTTTACATATCTACCAAAACTTCTCCTCCCTTCTCTCCTCCCATTCCTTCCCCCACCTCTTCCAACCCACTCCTCCTCTGTTTCTGTTCAGAAAGAGGCAGGCCTCCAATGGGTGTCAACAAAGCATGGCATATCAAGTTGAAGTAGGACTAAGCTCCTCTCCTTGCATTAAGGCTGGGCAAGGCAACCTAGTATGAGGAATAGGTTCCTGGAAACCAGCCAAAGCTTTAGGAACAGGCCCTGCTTCCACCACTATGAATGCCACAAGTAGATCTGAAAGTCCCTAACCCTTCAGGCTTACACCCCCCCCCAAGCCCCAGGAAATAAGGAACTAAAAAAAAATCTAGTTCCAAGGGCAACCTGACTCAGCCACTACTCAATCACCCCTGCCACAATGTAACAATGTAAAAAGATTTCTGTTAAGAGATGTGCTCAACTGTGACTGGGATAGTTGCAGGTGTTCCAGGAAGGACCACTGTGACCTTTGTGTAAACTCCACTCCAGCCCTGATCCCCACCCCCCTTGAGGTTTCAGGAAGAATGTACCTGTTGACTTAACTGTACCCCCTCTGTGATCACTCTGTAACCAGACCATGATCTTGTGAAATGAAATTGTATGGGAATTGTAATCTTATGGCTTTTGTGGGTTTTTCCTTTAAAAGCCCCCATGGGGCTGCAGTAAGATGCAGCTCTTGCTCTTTGGAGCAGAGTTTGCCCTTCTGTACAGTCGCCAATAAACCTCTTGCTATTGCATCAACTGGACTGGAGTCTGGGTTCTTGGGGCACCCACTCGAGAAGATAGTACCCTGGGTCTGGGGTCTATCAAATCAAGTTACATAACTGTTACACATATGTAGAGGGCCTAGATCAGTCCCTTGCAAGATCCCTAGCTGTCCATCCAATGTCTGTGAGCTCCTGAGGCCAGATTAGTTGTTTCTGTGGGTTCCCTTGTAATGACCTTGATGCCCCTGGCTTATACAATCCTTTCTCCCTCTCTTCAACAGGATTCCCAGGGCTTAGCTGTGGGTCTCTGTATCTGCTTCTATCAGTCACTGGGTAAGGGCTCTCTGGCCTCTCTGAGGCCATCGATTGTAGCATGGTTATCCTTTACTTTACAGCTAATAACCACTTATGAGTATGTACATACCATCCTTGTCTTTCTGGATCTGGGTTACCTCACACAGGATGTTTTTTTTTTCTAGTTCCATCATTTGCTTTCAAATTTCCTGATGTCATTGTTTTTAGTAGCTGAGTGATACTCTATTGTGTAAATGTACCACATTTTCTTCATCCATTCTTCAGTTGAAGGGCATCTAGGTTGTTTCCGGGTTCTGCTTCTAGCCTTTTGTAATGGTCAAATCAAGTCACAATGCCCATTCAGATTCCAGCATTGAAAAATAAATAGGGGGCCACAAAACCATATCATAAAGGGTATGGAAGGATGTAAAAAGACGATTTGATGGTTTGTTTTCTAGCCATCTACCCAAAAGGCAGAATTAAAGTCCATTTCTGACTAGCTTAAGAGTCCTTCCTCCAATTCAACATCAAAGTCTGTATATTCCTAAATTCCACAGTCAGAAAGTACATTTACAAATTTTCTGTCAATTCTTTACATATTTCACCCCACTCTTCTTCTTATGTGGTTTGTGAATAGAATCTGAGCTAAACTTGTATATGCATCTCTCTATTGAGATGGTTTCCCTCCAGGTAATGTATGGATTTTTATCTTTTATTGGTGAAGTCTGAAAATAATGCTTAATGGTAGCATTTCTTTGCCTTCATCCTCCAAAGTGTTGTCTGTGCTTCCCGAAAATGCACTTTACTGTCTGACCCTAATCTGGAAAAATCCGTTGTTGCATCAAATGTTTCCTCTGTCTCTTCTCTCTTCTTCTCATCTTCCCAGGACTAATATGCCACACAGTTTGTAGTTGTCCCTGCATCCTTGGATACATTGATCTGCTTTCTTTCCTTTGATGATTTTTCTCTTTGTCTTTTAGTTTGAAACTTTTCCATTGGATTGTCATCTCTCTCCATCCCCATCAAATCTAAATGCCACCAAGGTACTTGTTTTGTTAAGTGTTTTAAATTACAGCATTTCCTCTTTGTATTCTTTGAAAATTTTACATATTTACAATTTATTTTGCTCATATGTACCTCTCATTCTTCACCTCTATACATCTTCCTCTCAAGTTCACATTTTCCCTTTATATTTTGTGTAGACAATCATTTTCATATGCACATGGGGTGGGATCATCTGCTGGGACATGTGGAACCCACCAGTGCCCACACTCCAAAAGAAAAATAATCCTCTCATCCCAGTAATCATTAACTGTCAATAGCTACTCAGCTGGACATGGGGCCTCAGGACATCATCCATGATGTAATTTTTAACTGTTATGATACTGCTCAGGTCTTCTGTAGGCAACAACACCTACTATGAGTCCATGTATGCAGCCAACATGGCCTGTCCAGAGGACAGCATTTCATAGAACTCCTCCTCACCCCTGGGTTCTGACACTCTTTCTTCTTCCTCTCTTCTGATATGCCTTGAGCGTTACAGGAAAGGATCACATAGATGTCCTATCTATGGTGATATTTTATTTGTACTGAAATGTGATTTTATTCGTATGTTAATAAATAAGTTTGCCTGGAGATCAGAGGTCATAGCGAGCCAAAAGCAGAGTCAGGCAGTGGTGGCACACGCCCTTAATCAGATCACATGGCAGGCAGAGTCTCTGTGTGGTCAAGGACACAGCCAAGCATGGTGACACGAACCTTTAATCCTAGTACCAACCATAGAGACCTGGAGGTCTGCATAGACAAGCAGTGACAAGGAAGTCATGTGGTTGAGTTTAGAGGCGATGAGAAGGCAGAACAGAAAGGCAATAAAAAGACAAGTCAGACAGGAAGAAACTCTCTCTTTGGGGAAGCTACTTCTGGTGGTAAGCTAAAGTTAATCGTGGCTATTGCTCTGATCTCTTTGGCTATTTACTCTGTATTTAGCTCTGTGTTTCTTATTCATTAAGACTGTTTAGAATTTCGTCTACACCCACCCATGCCTAAGCACCCACGGCTGCTTACTCTCAGAACTGTGAACTGTAACATAGCGTCACGTCACTTTCTAGTTAATTCTCAGAAGCTCTCCCTCTGTGACATCATCCATCGTTTCTCATATGCTTTCTAGATTCTTCCATCCTAGACTTTAAAATCTAAATCACTGTTTAAAATTCCTCATCTGACATTCTAACATTCCTACACTATCTAACCCTTGCTCTAATGCATGTTCTCTGCTTATCAAGTATGGGTTGCTTTTTATTACGCCTTGAAATTTTTTTTTTTTTTTTGATTTTTCGAGACAGGGTTTCTCTGTGTAGCTTTGCACCTTTCCTGGGACTCACTTGGTAGCCCAAGCTGGCCTCGAACTCACAGAGATCTGCCTGCCTCTGCCTCCCGAGTGCTGGGATTAAAGGCGTGTGCCACCACCACCCGGTCATGCCTTGAAATTTTTTACTGAAACCTGGAGAAAAACTATAAATACCTCAGTGAATTCTATACATGTATTTTAGAATGGCCTTTCTTAAGACGTGGAGATTCACTTAGGATTTTACATACAGAGAGTTTTATGTGTGTAAATTTGACAAATGTTTGAGTGACTTCTCTAAACTAGCAGAATGGTAGTTTGATTTGTTGGTTAATTAGAATAAAGAAATTTTATTTTTGTAAGTTAAATATAGCAGATGACCCTTTAAAAAAAAAAACTCTGTTCAACAAGACATTGGTGATAGGGTAAGAAAATATGTGAAGAAAAGGAAGGCTTTTGGTGCCTTGAGTCAAACTCAGCATGTTGGTGAGCCTGTACTCTTCCTGGTCACTTCCTAGTGCCTCTGCATCCTTCTAATATACCTGGTTTGCATGGGACAGCATAGTTAACGGGGTTAGAGTCCAGTATTTCCCTTCTACTGAGTCCATAATCACACCCCGATGACTTAAGTTCTAAAAACCATATTCTCTGGAGAGTGGGCCAGGTTAGGAAGAGAATGTTCTGACATATTCCATTGTGGGCCTTTTGTCCCTGTCTCTTTGCAGGTGCACAAGGCTGATTCCCTCTGATATTTACTGTTAAATCCTGACACATCTCTTAGTGCCAAGACCCACAATTGTAGGTCCCAGTGACTTAGCCATCTGAGCTTCTTAACTCACAAGACTCACCTGCATGAAGCCTACAGACATTCATCAATTAAAGTTTAGCGTTTCTACCCCAAAATGACTTCCTTAGGTGATTTCTACTCCATAACTCATGGTGATGTGTACTTGCCTGTCTCCCTTTTGAGCAAAGTGTCTTTCCCTGACATTTCTCTGGCAGATCCTGAAAAGACTGTTGATATTTTAGTTTGCTTTTTTCCTTTTTGAGAGGAAGGAATGACAACTTCCTTCCAAGTCATTCTGGAGAACAGATGTCCAAGACTAGAAACCAGGAGCTACCTTTTCAATAAATATTCTTCACGTTTCTTCTTTTTCAAAGAAACTACATAGCTAGATTTAGCTTTCAGTTGGCTTATTGAAAGACCCAAAGGAAAGTAGAAAGTAAGAAATAACAGCAGCTCCAGAGGGGGAGACTTCCAATGTGCAGAATGAATCAGAGAGCTTTTCTGTGAACTTTGCATGGTTTCTAGAAAAATCATCCGGCTCCAGACAACGAGTGAATAATGAGACTCAAAGCAACCTTTACTGGAAGGGATTTAGTCCAGGTTATTGAAGAGACCAAAACATCACAGTAATTGAAAATCGAAGGTCACACAACTCCTTGAAGCTTAAACAAAGAAGTCATAAAGATCTTATGGGACTTCCAGTTTCCTTTTTAACATCTATGAGAAGTACTGAGAAAAGATATCCATGTCTGGCATTTCAATTTATGCTTCATTTTTTAATTTTTATTTTATTTTAAATATATTTCAATTGAAATATAATTATATTACTTCCCTCTTCCGTTTCTTCACTCCAACCTTCTCAAACCCCATCTCCCTGCTTTTCAAATTGATAGCCTTTCATGTTCAGAAAGAGCCCCTAGATCCTGCAAACTGACCAACATGTGGGTTTTGCATGATTAAGTTCTTCATTCTCCGTAGGTTTTAAGAGTGCCAAGCCCTAGCTGCGGGAGCACCAGGGAGACGTTTGCTATGGCTGGAAAAGCTTCAGCTTGCACCATCAGCCCTGGAGCTTCCCCAGGACTGCGTCTACATTCTTGAGTAAAACAAGAGAGAAAGGAAGGCGATGTGCTAATTTTTGTTTGGTTCATTTCCATTCTATTCCCTTAGTATTATAATTATTCTTATTATTTATACTTTCACTGAAGAGTTCTCCACAAGAGAAGGCAGGCTGTGATGAAAAACATTCTTTTGAAATTCAAAATAGTAAAAAAAAAAAAAAGCAACCAGTGAAGGAGATGCAGATCTCAGCCAGCCCAGGAAACAGCTTATCCAATACAACCTGCTTTTTCTCTCAAGTTTGTGCAAAGTCTACCTCAGCTGACAAATATCTTCACGCAAGGCAAAGAACATTTGTTTCAGGTAATGTTCTTATTCCTGGAGGAGAAAGAAAGGTAAATTCCGCAGTGAAGTATATCCCGGGGAAATAGCTCTGCAAATGATATGACATTTTTCTGTTCCTGCTTAATATCATACAGGAATAAATATGGGTGATACAGAATCTAGTGAAAGGAAAGACTCTTAGAATAATACAGAATGTGAAATCAGAAGAGTTCCTCGGAGATCAGCTGCTCCAGCGTCCCTATTTTCCTGATGAGAGCTGAGACCCGGGAAGTAAGTTTCATTGCCCGAAGTAACCTAAATGGTTCATAGCAGAATCAAAGCTGAAACTAAAAATTTAAAATCTCTGTTCACTGTCCTTTGTAATCAATGTTTCATGACTCGGTGAATTTTCGACCTATGTCTATTTCTAACTGACCATGCTTTTTATTTTTTGGTTTTGGTTTCTGAAATCAGGTATTGAGATGGGACCACAGTTTACACAGTATTTGCCATATACCCTGGGCTGGACTTTACTTTAAACCAGAGTCTCAATAAGTCATATAATGTACTCTGTAGCCCAGACTGGCCTTGAACTTGTGATCCTTCTGCCTCACCCTCAGAAATGATAAAGAGTTGACGCCTCCACCTCCATATTCAACTCAGCTTCAATATTTGATGCTAGCTACTTTTTTTTCCACAAAAATTGTTCATTGATGTTAGCTACCCATGGGCCACTGCTCACACAGTCTCTACTCTCCTGTGACTTGCTCATCTCTGAATGGCTCAAAGCTTCCATTCACACTGATTCTATTGCTGTCGTTACTATAGGGAAAACCTTATCTTTTGTGATACAGGTCTCTCTTGGTAATATCTCTCGCTGAAGTCATTTGAGAGTCCAAGATGAATTTTCCTCTGATGAATTGTCTTCCTCTACCTCTTCCTCAGCCTTCATTTAAAAATACATACATTTTAGGGCTCAGTGGTAAAGAGCAGTTGCTACTTTTCTAGAGGACGTAGGTGTGCTTCCCAGCACCCACACAGTGGCTAACAACTGTCTGAAACTCTGGTTCCAGGGGACCCAATGCCCTGTTCTAGCTTCACAGGCGCCATAAGAACAAAGTACACACACACACACACACACACACACACACACACACACACACACACACACGCAGGCAAAACACCCACACGAATAAAATATTTTATTTTTAAAGTATATACATTGTGATTTCATTAATACATTTTTAGTAATTAGTCTAATTGTATATAGTTTACTCTGGAGCAGGCCTTTATGAGCAATTATATGGAGTTGTAGGACAGTCTTTCCCAAACACCTAACAACACCTGGGTCTAGTTATATTTCTGTTACAAAAGTAGCCTAAGACTCTGGAACAGAAGTGAGTGTCTTAAAGTGTAGGGGAATTGTCAGTGATATGATCCCCTGAAGCAAACTTCTGTAAGGAAGTAAGAATTCTGTTAAAATCCACCAAATTTAGCACCAAAGCTTGAAGTGAAGTTCAAGCTAAGTGTGATAGACACAAATCAAGACTGTTATTATCAACTTCTTCTAAGTAACCTATTAGCATTCACAAATGTCTAGAAGAGGAAGTTTAATGCTTGGTGTCTTTGGCTGCCCGACCGACTGAATGATCTCTGGTTTTTATTCCTCAAATGTTTGTTCAGTGAAGACAAGTTACACAGTGTCCCTAGAAGAGCAGTCCATTGTATTGTACAGTATGAAATGGTTTTCTAGTATACTTTGTGAGTTGCTTCATACTTTTCCATTTAGCATTAGCATCCCAGGGCTGGTAAAGAGCCTCATAAGTAGATGCTAATATTCCCAGACATCTAATCACCCACTAACTCAGAGCCAAAAGGCTTGGGATCCCAATTGCACCTGAAGGTTATGTCCCCCTTCTTTGACACTCTAACACACAAAATTTTAGTCATCAAAGAAGACAGAAAATTGCTAGATTGAATTTGAGGATCTGTCTGTCTATAAATGGTCAGATATGAAATTTTTTGAAGTTTTAGAAAATATTTACTAAGAGCCGGTTCTGTGAATGAAATGCAGGCTGCAATGTTTCACTTCTTAGGCACCTTAGTCTTAATGACAAAACAAACATGAACAAAGGCACTTAGATCTTCTTAGTTAAGAAAACATTTATGAACTGATCATGGTGGCACACTCTTTTAATCCCAACACTCAGGAGGCAGAAGCAGAAAGATCTCTGTGAATTCGAAGACAACCTAGTCTATAGAGTGAGTTCTAGGACAGCCAGGGCTGTTACACAGAGAAATACTTTCTTGAAAATAATAATAATAATAATAATAATAATAATAATAATAATAAATTTATGCATAGCAGCACAGAGCAAGGATGAGCTGGAAGCAGACCACTGAATGTCATAGAAATGGACTTGAATTGAACTTTTCAATGTATCAGAAACTTTGTTTAGGATGAGTAAATAAAAATTTGAGGTCTGGGAAATGGCTCGGTGGGTAAAGGTGCCTGCTGCATAAGCATGAAGACCTAAGTTTGGATCTGCAATACCCATGTACAACTGGACGTGACTTTACATGCCTATAGCTGGGGATGTAGAGACAGGAGGATTTCTCAGACTTACTGGTGAGTAAGCCAAGCTGAAAACTGGAATGCCCCCAACAGTGTAGCCTGTGGGCAAGCCCTGACTTCCCTGGATGATGGACATATAAACTCTAAGGTAAAATAAACCCTTTCCTTCCCAAGTGAATTTCAGTCATGATATTTGCTCACTGCAATAGAGACCCTAACCAAGACAATAGTTTAATGTGTTAAGATATTTTAGTGTTCCTAAGGCACTCTGGTGGTCTAAAGCGCTAGAGTCAGTATGTTTTATTCAAATAACTTTCTGAATAAGAGGGATCTTCATCTATATAAATCTACTGCTTCATTTTTTACATCCATTCTTCATGGAATGAAGCCCTGGATATATTGGGATCATGTCCTTCATATGGGATGAATAATTAAGGAAGCATATATAATAACTACTTAGCAAAAATTATAGTATTGTCCCTTCAATTTTCCTTTGAAGACTCCACAGTCCTATTTTAAGAACTTTTTTTTTTTACTAGATTGCTATTGCATCAAGCAATACATACATACCTAAGTCTTTATGTGTAAGGCCAAATAAATAAAGTGTCATTATTTATAACCATCATTTCCAAGATGGGAAAATTGAAGCTAAGAGTAGCTAAATGTGTATTTCCATCAAGTTACAAAGCCAAACTTAAAACATGAACATAGTAGATTTAATTATTCCCCAGCATGAGAGAACAAGGCATTTAACACACTTTCCCAGATTTTTTTGTGCCTTGTTCTCCTAATTTTTTTTAATAAAACTGTGCTGGGCCTCACTATATAGATCAAACTGGCCTTGAACTGCAACTCTCAGTGATTCCTCGATGAAAATGTTGGAATTATAGGAATGTGCCTCCACACCTGGCTCAATTGCTTGGTGGGCCTAAGGAGAAACTATCTCTATACTACCAAATTCTTAGAACACTCTTAATTTCTCTGTGAAAGTATGATGAGCCATCTGATTAATAGTAGCAGTCATTGACCTCTGTGTCTTTAATGAATGTGCTGAATCCATCAAATAACTTGAATATGCTAGAGTTAGTCACTGGAATCACCAAGAGGCAATAACCTGTATCCAATATGTTCACTTTTGCTTCAGGTGGACAAATTCAGGGTAGGTTTCAGCAAGCTAATTTGTCTTTCCAACTAAGATATATGTCCCTACCCCCACCCAAAAAAAATGCTCTTAAAATCAGCATAAGAGTCTAGTTTTTTCTCTTTTTTTCTGTCTTACTTTTATGTTGATTCAGAAATCGATCCAAGAAGTACATACTAATTTGTAATTGATTATAGTGTAATGAATAATCTCAGAATTCACCATCTTAAAAAAAACAAATGATATAAAATTATATCCAAAACCTGGAAAGTATATACAAAATAACAATCACTGTAGATATATCTACAAACAAGCAAAATATGGGTAGTCTATGAAATTAATTGCCATAAAGTCTTCAAAATTATCTAACACTCATTTAAAACTTTTTTTTGCCAAGCAAGCCCAAAGTGCCATTAAAAAGATAAGCCGCATTCTGAAAGAAAGTATTGGTAACATAAATCTGCACATTAATAAGGAGATTACTACTGAGATGTATAAAGAACACCAATAAATGAGTCAAAGTAATTTTGCTAGGAGAAAGGCAAAAGATATACATATGCATTTTTCACATTACAAAATAAGCATGACCAACAAATATATAAAAAGCATGTGTGTGGTTTATATTGTCAACTTGCCAGGGTCTAGAGGCATCTTGGAGACACATATCTGTGCATGTCTGTGAAGAACTTTTCTGTATGAAGTTAACTGAAATGGGAAGCTCCACCCTAAATGTGGAGGGCACCATTCCACAGGCTAGATTCCCAAAATGAATAAAAAGAAGTGAACTAAACATGAGCATCCCCAGCTCTCTGCTCCTTGGTACTGGGGCAATGTGACTTCTCCCTCAAAATCAGTCATCATGACTTCCTGTCATGAAGGGTCTTTCCTTGAACTTCAAGTTTAAATGATCTTTTCCTTTCTTGAATTTTTTTCTTGTCAAGTTTTTGGTCACAGCAATGAGAGGAGTGCATGTGGCCACAACAGAAAATAGAAACCAAAACCACAGTAAAATAAGTATTTCTCTCTAGATTGGAAAACATTTAAGAGTAAACAGTACCAAGGCCAGTGAAGAATGGGGGCTTTCATACATCCCTGCAAAAAAATACCTCAAACTGTTATAACTGCCATGCAGATAATTTATTACATAACATACATAAAATGTTCACCTTTGACTTCTCCATACTTTGATTGCTTAATCTGTAAAATGAAGTTAACAATATTCACAAGAAGATTAATTGTAAGCATCAAAGAGAGATAATAAATATTATTTGTTGCAATTCTGGCACACATAAGCTCTCCATTAATATAAGTCGCTGGTTTTGTTACTAATATTGTAAAATAGGCATGTCTTTAGTAGATATGGGTAAACCATATGTCAGAGATACTAAAATAAAACAAACCCATGGAAACAAACAACCATAGCCAGAGGAAAGGAGGAAAGTCACTGCTTTGGAGACGGGAGAAGAAGAGCAGAAGGAGACAAGAAAGTGGGAAAATGTTCTAGTCACTTACAGAGAGAAGGAGCTTTCTACCAATCAAAAGTGAATTTAGGGAAGAGGTGTGTGCCATCCAATGGGAGAGGACCAATTGAAAATTTTCTATGTGTTAGGAATATGTAAAGTGATAAAGAGCAAAGAAAGTCAATTTAATGAGTTGATTCTCCAGCAGGCAACTGAACAAAGGAAGAAGGAAAACAAGCAAAAAACAAGCAAACAAAACTCCGAGACAAATTGTTCACTGAAGGGAATAACAGATTTAAATTTCTTGACCCTCCCCCTCCAGTAAGAGGCAGAATCCAGGATGGACTTCGGAGGCTGTCAACAGTTGAGTACCAAAGTGATGCCCTGATAGCTCTGAACTTATTCCTGGGAGATCTGACTTTTTCCTCCCTTTTCTCCTACCTGGTATCTTGATATGACATGAAAAAAAAAAATAACTGCTATTGTGCTGGAGACAGAGACAACCTGAAGAGTGTGCAGGTACCTGTTCGGAGTGAAGAAGCCATGAGGTCCAGCACTGTTGAGCCTCCAGGGAGTCCTACCCATAGTTGTTCTGGGAGTAAAATCCCATGTGTGAGCCAGAGCAAAAATCAATCTATTCAACCAACCGATCCATGAGAAGAAAAATAATGTTGAAACCACTAAGTCTAGAGGAGTCGCGTGAAACATCAGTGGATAAGTAGAGTCAGGTGGTGGTGAAGAGCAAGAAGACATTCTAGTAAGAGGAGACAGAGAGCAAAGTTTAGCAGTGCCCAAAGGTAGCACTCGTATCATTCTGGAGCTCTTAGAGGTCTTTTTTTTCCATCTGTCAGATTCTAAAAGACACTTTGGGTAAATTTTCTTAATCTCACAAAGTGGAAAGAGGACCAGTCCAAACAACTTTTGTAAGAGATGATGATTACCAACAGTGAGTCTCTTTCTCCTGGCCTCATTAAAAGCAAAGCCAAAATAATTTAGAGGTTTTTTTTTTTTCCTACATGATATCTCCCCCATAAAATTCTATTGTGTTCCCACAAATATTCTCATTAAAGTTTCAGGATTCAATTTCCATAATTGAGGCTGTCCAGCTAATTTTAGGAAAATTACTACTTTGCAAAAAATAACTGTAATACAGTAATTATGGCAGAGATGTTCTGCTTTGTGTAGGGCACAATGAAATCAGTAGGTTTAAAAATTAAGAACAAGTGACTCTACACTCTCAATGTCATTTTAAAAATGAGAGAAAGCTGTTAAGAAATAGCTTTGCATGTTAATCGAGGAGCTGGAGAACAGTCTGTGTTAAGATATATCGTTTCCAACTTCTTAAAAGAAATATTGAAAGAGGGAAATTGATTTTTTCCCAGAAAATTTGCCTGTCACACTCCAAGATAAGTTGCTGTTATGTGTGTCCATTAAATAAGTATATTATATGAAGAGTCACACTCTAGGGGAAAAAAAAAAGCTCGGTTAGCATTGACCTTAGTTAGGATTTATACAATCTTTTGGTTCACAGAATCAGGATCAACTGAGTAGATTCTCCTCAATGTTCAATTAAACTAGTTATGAAGTATACTTCACATAAGCTATAGCTGCTTTTGGGAAATTGTGTTGATTGCCTCAGAAAGAGATTCTCAGAAATAGTATATTCATAAAAGATGTAGAAATATTATATGTATTCAATATTGAGTCAACTAACACAGTATTTGGTAAAGGAAACCAGAAAATGATCATTTTTTAGGTAAGAAAAAACTTTCGTCTAGACATATTCAAATGTTTCCAAGAGAGACCATGTTCCATGGAGATGCTGGGATTGGTGGAGGATGAGACTGAGCAGCTAGGTTCTACTCTATTCCACCCTCAGCTGAATTTGCATGTCCCAGCCTCATTAACAATGGCAGCTCCATTTGCATATGTTTTCTGTTCTGAAAGGATCATAAACTTCCACTTAAAACAATATAAACTAATCATTATGTAAAAAATCCCTTAGGTTAGTTTTTTTTTAGGGAATCACAGCCTAGAAGTGATTCCCTAAAAGCAACCAGTAAAAAAGAAGCAAAGGGAGACTGCAAAGAGTCAAAAACCAAAGCATGGTGAGGAAGGAAACACGTGATACTTTGACAGCTAAAGTTCAGTTTTGCTCTCTGTGACATGAACACATCACCAATGAGTGATTTACTTCACACAGGTGAAGAAGTTGGCATAGTTATTCACAACTTTCTTTTATGGCTGAAGAAGGACTGTCGCCATACTAAATTCTTTCTCACCAATTTTAGGCTGTAGGGTCAATTGGTCAAGATTTCACTTTCTTCTCCCACCTCTCTTTGCCACATGCAAATAAGCATCCACACTCACAGACTCATTAAAAGAAGAAAGTCATGACCCAAGATACATGCTCAATACTATCAAAGACATGACATCCCAAAACAAAGGGCTACAAGAATTAAATGGCTCTAGCCAGTTTTCATAGACCCTTTTGAAAGAATAAAATGGTAGGGAGATGGAGAGAGGACTCCGTGGTTAAGAACACATACATTCTTGCAGAAGACCCGAGTTCTATTCCCAGCACTGATCTCAGGAAGCTGACAACCAGCTGTAACACCAGCTTTATGATCACAGACTTCTCTGGCCTCTGTAGCCACTTCTCCTCATGTGCACCTGGCATCCACTCATAATTAAGATGAATATAAATATTTATAAAGAGAATAAAATGCAAATGGGAAGAAAGAAAAACACACTTTCTAAGGGTGAAATTTCAATACATTTTCAGAAATATATTTTGAGAAAGCTGTCAAAACACACACTGGAAAAAAGATAGCCTCTTTAATAAATGGGGAGGGGGACTGGAAGAATAAAGGAACATTCATATCTCTCATCCTGGACAAAAATCATCTCAAAATTAATCTTACTCAAAGACACAGAACTTTGAAATTGCTACAAGAAAATGTAATAAAAACACTTAAAGATATAGTCATAGACTGAGATTTCTGCACAGGCCTCTAATAACACAAGCAATAATTCCAAGAGTAGACAAACAGAATTATATGAAATTTAAAAGTTTCTGCACAGCAGAGGAAACTATCCCCAGTGAATACATAGCCCATAGAATGAGAAAAACCCCAACAGAACTGGGCTTATTCGTAAAACTTTCCAGAGAACACTATAGCCTCACTTTTTGTCTGGGGATGGTGAATTGTGGTTTATATTTCAGTTCTATCATTCAGTGACTGAATTGATCATGTTATTTAACTGACATGATTTTGTACAGTACGTTCACAAGAAGTGCTTTTCAGCAAGGTTTGGTGAGGATCAGATGAGATAAAGTATATAGCACAACTGGAAAAAAATGACTGGTACATAATAAATTCCCAATAGTGGTATTTGCTTCACCCTATCCTCCCTCACTATGAAGTGTTCTTCGAGTCAGTCAGCCCAATGCCTCCAAAGCTTTTCTATTTTTCCTCTTATTAGCTTTAAGTTTGAAGCCTGGTGGGGAAAAATGTGATGGAATGTTATCTCTAGCAATACCAGATGAGAACGTTTTTTTTTTAGTTGTTTTGTTTTGAGACAGGATCTAGCTTGTGGCTGAGCTTGGAACTTGTGATCCTCCTGCATCAGTCTCTCCCAGTGAGATTACATATATGTACCACTATGCCAAGTAAGGATTTCATTTCAGTGGAAAAAAATAGTTATTAATCTTGTCTTTCAGAACTTGCATTTGTATATGATTACCTCATCCTAAAGCTAACTATATGATTATGTGACCAGTTCAAAGAGTAGTACCCCTACCCAAAGAGCCCTTCCCTGGAATGCCCTAGGAAAGGAGAAAGCCTCTGGATTGATTCATGGAAGATCAGGTGTTACTCACATAACATGGATCCCCCTTTGTCTTTGACCTAGGACCACAGTCAACATTCTTGCCTGCCATCAACTTGCAATACTGTAGCTATTTCCTCACTGAAAATATCAGCTTAAAAAAAAGCAGGGGATTTGCCCTCCATATAAATAACCCTCTACAGTTCATCCACAAATCGAGATCTCTGTGGATTTTATAATTCCAACTGCATACATTTTAATCTTTCATAATGAATCTTTATCTCTTCTTCATGATTCAAATATAATTTCTAGTATTGGAACAAAAACTGAAAATTCATATTTTATCCTTCCCTAGTGTAAGTGCATATTTGTTGTACAAATATTCTTTGCCTAGCAATTCAATTAATAATATACAAATGCTATGCCAATTATAAAACTTTTCCTAAAAATGCACCAGTAGCAGATTATCAGCTGCTTTGTATAAAATCCTTATCATATTTTCAGTGTGTTCTTACTACAGCTAATCCTTCTCAATTCATGGGATACAAGTTGGTAAAACCTCCTAACATGTAATTCCAGGCCTTTTACATAGCTCACCTTTTGATGATGCTTTCTGAATTTAGCTAGAACCAGGAGATAACGAGTGGAAAGAGGACACAGGGGTTGCTAAGAACTCATTCCGGATGAAGCATTATCGCACTAAAGTGCCCTCGTTGGATACAAATCCTCATGTTTACCCCTCTAGCGCTGAGCTGTTTGATTTTCTGTCTATCCAGTGCTGATTAGTGTTAGAAGACTTATTCAGGGATAATTCAATCGCCTGCTTCAAATGCCTGAGTTATCTATACCAGTAGTGCACTTGGACTGCCGCCCACATTCAGGGAAGAAAAGAGCTTTATCCTCTTCCTCGGGCTAGAAGTGGTACAGAAGTGCTCGAGACAAGTGACACTTTTCAGGATGTTTCCCATCTTTCAAAGGGAAATTGTGAGACCCTCAAAATACATATCTACTGTGCGCCTTTCTTAATGACTAGAATAAATATATTGAGGTTGCTATTTAAATTACAGGCATTTTCCCATACTGATCCATTAAACTGCTAATACAGACATGAACTGGTATTTTTGAGGTACTATCACAAGAAAAGAAAGGCATCATCTGTTGCAACAAACACAGGTTTTTGTCTTCTGGAACACACTTAACCAGATGTGTAAAGGACCCTCTCTTCATGGGGGAATGTCTTTCTGTATACTGCAAATATGTGTTGCTCTGACTGGTTGATAAATAAAGTTGTTTGGCCAATGGTGAGGCAGAATAAAGTTAGGTGGGACATTCTAACTAGAGATACAGGAAGAAAGCAGAGAGAGAAGCCAGCCAGCCACCCACGGAGCAACATGTAATGGGACTCAGGTAAAGCCACAGAACATGTGGCAAAACATAGATTAATAGAAATGGGTTAATTTAAGGTATAAGAGCTAGCTAGCAAAAAGCCTGCCATGGCCATAGTTTAAAAATTATATTAGCCTGTGTGTGTTTATTTGGGTCTGAGTGGCTGCAGGATGGCAGGGCCGTGGGAGCTCGGAGGGACCAGAAAAACCCTTCGACTCTGCTCTATGCAAGTGGTCAATGCAGGCCACTGATGTCTTTAAGGTTTAAAGAGTTGCCAGTGCTTTACAAGGTATAACAAGAAAATAAAGTAAAACCAGCAGGGACACCTTCAAGTGTTCTACACTTGACTCTGTTCTATAAACAAACACCTTATGGCAGAAGAGGCTGCCTGTGATTAGCCCCATCAGAGGAACAATTGGAGATGGTAATTGAAGTTCAAAGTGTCAGCCTAGCAGGAGGCAACTCCCTGATGGGTGAATCTTGGATAGGCAAGACTCTGAGACCACAAACCCCAGAATGCCTTTTGTTTCTGTCATGCCTTTACATGTTTGCTACCGCCATCTTTCTCTGGTATCTTGTGTGGTGAGAATAGGTGTGGGGAGATCCCCACTCCCTGTGATGCAATGTGTTTATCTCATGAAAACATTCCATTCTACTGGGCATTTTTACCTATGGATTACTATGATGATTTCTTCTTATGCTGTACTCTCTAATTGATAATAATAATGTTAGTTTAACTAATGTGTTGATTAAAAATATCAACAAGCAAGTGTCACACAGCTAGAACACATGGGTTTCTATTGAGGAGCCATATAGACTGTGGCTTAGGTTAATTATTAAGAAAAACAGTTTCACCCCAGTAGCCCAGCTATCTTAAATTCTTTTAACCTTAATGTTGGGAGATGTGTTCACAGGTTTCAAAGTGTATATTAGCTGAAACAAAGCTTTG
Source organism: Peromyscus maniculatus bairdii (assembly GCF_049852395.1). Classification (NCBI taxonomy): domain Eukaryota; kingdom Metazoa; phylum Chordata; class Mammalia; order Rodentia; family Cricetidae; genus Peromyscus; species Peromyscus maniculatus. The sequence continues at coordinate 77,370,941 of NC_134855.1, forward strand.
AAAATAACTTAAATTAGACTAAGATGTTTTGCCAAACAGCTTTGAGGTAAAAGACCCAAGAAAACAATCTAAAGTTTTAGAAAGGCACATAGTTGAGTGAGGAACTCGTTAAGGTCAGGGAACAACATGCCTTTCTTACTAGGATTGGTTGATGACCAAAGGTGATGATTAATTCCTTTTACCCATTTTTGCCCTCAATCTCTTGATAGAAAAAAAAAAAAACTAATGAGTGTGTATATAGCCTGAAGATTTAAAGTAGTGCTGAATGATTCTTTTTCATATATAAAAGTTTAGGTTTGTGATTCCTTCTAAGATTACCTTTCAAGATAAGTAAGTAATCAGTCCTTTCTTTATAACTGCAAAACACAGCCTGCCAGTAAAAAGCCTGATGGATAGCATCTTTTTTGCCTACACGGTTAATCTATAACAAGTTGCTTAGGTATGAATGTATGTGGGTTCCTGGGATTATTTGTTTTTATCTGTAATACATAAAATATTTAATCATTTAAGGGATATGGGAAACGTACTGTTTTTTTTAATTTGTATTCATTGTAATCACTCACTTGAAAAACAGAATGTAACCGCATTGTAATTTTTATAACCTGAAAGATTTTGCTGGGATATGTAAGGAACTGTAAGGGAAAGAATAAAGATAGAATTAAAATAGGTTAGAAGGAAAGCATAAAGAATGAGAGAATTAGAAGGGAAACATGAAGAATAAAGACAGGGTTAGAAGGAAAACATCAAGAAGGAGAGAATTAGGAGAACAACATCAAGAGAGTTAGGAGGAATTAGAAGGAAAACATCTAAAATGAAGATAGAGTTCGAAGGAAAACATCAAGAGAGACAGAGGGACATTTCTGGATAGAGATAAGAACAGGGAATAGAAAATGCACAAGAAGAATAAAGAAAAGATCTGAAGGAAATCATCAAGAGTGTGTGTGTCTTTTCCCTTTACCCCCTCAAATAGAAAAGTCTTAGTACATGCTGACTCCATGGATTCCCTTTGAGCCTTGCACTGATGGGGGCTAGCTGCCCCAGGCAGGGCAATGAGGCATCTCTAACTGAATGCTTAAATGCCTCCCAAGCCCTCATGGGTCAACCTTCTCCACTGTCGACTTCATTCATTTCAGCACCAAAGCCTATATAAACTCTTCGCATTTCACAAACTTCTTATACATCCACCCAATTTCCACCTCTGGCACACTTCTGTGCTTTGCTTCAAAATCTAAACAAATGATTGTGCCTTGGGATCCATGAATGTTTCACTACTCCCTTCATCCCAGTATGCTCCCATTTCCGAAGCACATATTGAAGGATCCTCTCCCTCTTCTGCATAGCTGAGCAGAGACCCGTGCTCTTTTCTGTCACTATAGGACATGGGCAGTATCTCCTCATGTTGTCATCTCATGAACATCATGAGCACTGCAGCAGAAACTAAAAATCTCTCCACCTCCATCTCTTCTTTATTTATGAGAAAATATAATGCATGGAACTCAAAAGTAGATGAAAATGTATTCTGCAATATTGTCATTAGAATAAGAAGGAATATAAAGAGAAATAATAACCCCAGGTGAAAGGGATGGAATTTGCAAATGTGGAGCTAATAGGGGTTCATTTCTGCATGTCTTGGGGAATGAGAAGAGGGTAAAATGGAGAAGGAATTGGGAATTAGGTAAGTTATATTATTCCCCACTTTAAAAAAGAAATTCATTATGATTTTATAATGTTTAATCTTTCATGTAATCCTACAATGTGACCTATTACCTATTACATTGCCGGATGCTTTATTTTTTGTTTTTTCGAGACAGGGTTTCTCTGTGTAGCTTTGTGCCTTTCCTGGAACTCCCTCTGTAGCCCAAGCTGGCCTCGAACTCACAGAGATCCGCCTGGCTCTGCCTCCCGAGTGCTGGGATTAAAGTAATACTCTCTTAAAATATAACTCAATGTAATTTGCATCAGTTTTTCCTTACCACCCTTTCTTCAGCATCATACTGACAGTAGTCATTGGTTTGTGTATTGGTTACACATTGGTGAACAAAATACCCTAAGAACAAGTCAGGGAAGAAAGGGCTCATCTGAGCTTACAGTTCCCGAGTGGATACAGTCCATCAAGGCAGGGAAGGCATGGCAGCATGAGGCCAGCCAATCACATTTCATCTGCACACAGGAAGCAGAATAGGGAGAACAATTGGGACCAGACTATACAATCACAAAGCCCTCCCTAAGTGACATACTTCCTCCAGCAAATTTCCACCTCCTAAGGTCTCCAGACCTTCCCAAACAGTACCACCATGTACAAAACAAATGCTCACATAAATGAGCATGTGGAGGATATTTCCTCCTGAAATCACAACACTCTTCCTGAGACCCTAGAAGGCTCTAGGGCATCTCATGATTAAAAAAATAATTATTATTATTTTAATTCAACTTCAAAAGTTCCCATAATCCTTCAACAGCCCCAACACTGTTCAAAATTTCAAAGTTCAAAGAAGGCGATATTTTAACTGATAAGTGGCTTTGCTATGTAAACGGGAGTTATTTAATCATTTGGATGGTTCATGAGAGCTTATACGGAGTAGAAATTGCTAAGGTAATCTTTAAAGAAAGAACAATCTATTAAGTAAAGTGATGGCTGCAGTAGCAATATGAAGACATGGAACTGAAAGGTTATCATTGTATCCAGCATGGGAGGAGATAATGGGAAGGAAGAAACAGACACACCTACCCGTAGGCACCACCAGACACTTGAACTGCATTAGTAGTTCAAGTAGGATAAGCATTTGGAAATGTGTTTCATACATATACTCACTATTCAAGAGTACATTTGAAAGTTCACATCCCAGCCCTTAGATTTCACTATTCTGTTCTGTATTTCTTTAGTTCCAATGTTTTAGTTTTCACTGAAAAGTGAGCTGCTATTTACCTTCCTATGCCTTATTTCACAAAGGGCAATGTCTGAGGTTCACTCCTGTTGTTCAAAATGACAAATTTCCTTCTCTGAAAGACTGAATAGTATTTCAGTGTGTGCCTTTGTACATTTTATTGATCTGTTTACCCAAGATGACTGAAGTTGACTCAATATCATAGTTACTGTGGATAATTCTGCAATGAGCCTAGAAGTGGAGGCACCTCAACATATTGATTTCATTTCCTGATGAACGTATTCTACAACAAATCTATTATCAGTGGAAATATTTTAAGTTTCCAATGCAGTTCATGTCTAAGCTACATTCCATCACAATTTAACAATGCAGATACATCATTTGCCCATTTGATCACGTGGATAACTGAGAGTTATGGTACTGATAGTAGTGCACAGACAGGGAAAAAGTCAAAACTCAAACTAAAAATGTTTTCTACTAAATGTGTATCGCTTTTGCACCATTATAAATTCCAAACTTATGTCATCTATAGTCAGATTTTCCTTTGGGCCACCAGCTCACAAAAAAATGACATGGAGACTTATTATTAATTATTAATAATGAAAGCTAGGCCTTAGCTTAGGCTTATTTCTAACTAGCTCTTATACTTTAAATTAACCCATTTCTATTTATCTATGTACTATTACATGGTTCATGGCCTTTACCTCTCCTCTTGAATGTCTTTTCTCTGTGTCTGGCTGGCAACTCACCTTCTTCTTCCTCAAGACCTCTCTGTCCCCAGAAGTCCCTCCTGAACTCTTCCTGCCTAGCTATTAGCCATTCAGCTCTGTGTTACCAATCACAGTAACACAGCTTGATATAGTGTAAAGGAATATTCTGCAACATCATCTATCATATTCAGAGCCTGTACTTTGTTTCTATATTACACATAGACAATGAAATTAGAGCCTACTTGGGAAAAGGGGATGAATTATTAAAAAGGGGGGACTAGTGAGAAATTGTGGGTAAAGAATGTTGAAAGTGTATTGTGTAATTGAGTGAAAAACAGCTTTGTAAAACTCATCACTAAATATTCTGCATAATAATTAGGAGCTAAACCATTGTGAGTTAAGAGCCATCATTATACCAAGTTGTGGGATTTCTGGAGCATATACTAATTTTTAGTTTTAGGGGGACAATTAATACACTTTTCAATGCTCTCTATATTAATTTAGCATCTCATCAGTTGCCATGGCCAGCACAGCTGTGGGCATCACAGAGAGCTGGAAAGTAGAGTCATGGGAGGCTAAGATACAAGACTCTGGGTTTGCCTGAAAAATGGACAATTTTGTTTTTCTCACTGCTGTTTATATATCACTTAGCGAACTACCAGAGTAGCATTGTAAGCAGAGCTTGAGCCAACAGTGTCTTTGGCCCCCTTCTCTTGTTTAACCATCTGCATTTCTCTGCCCTTGTGGCCCTGTTCTGCCCCAGAGAAGGTTCCTCCTAAGCCTTATCTCATGCCAGCAGTTTTCTGAAGTCACAGGGACACAGCTGGCTTAGGACAGGCTGGAAAAAGAAACTGCAGACCATCTAGACCCGAGCACCTTCCTACGTCTGATTCTGTGGCATCATGGTGACATATGAGCAGCCTCCCTCCCTCCCCCCTTTTTCTTCCTTTTTCAGATTGTTTGCATTCAGGGGCAGCTTATTAAAAACCCTGTCTCAAAAAAAAAAAAAAGAAAAGAAAAAAAAGTAAAGGGACAAAAGAAAGGAAAAGTAATACAATAATAATAGCAAATATTAAATTTATCAGGCTTCTAGTAACTTGATCATGTAAAATATGAAAGGGATTTTCATGTTGTAAGGTACTTTGCAATTTCTTCACAAACGGTTGGACAGAAACTACTGACAAATGAGAATGCTCTAATAAATACAATTCTAGGTGTAGTCATCCAAGGTCAATAGTATTATTGTGTTGAGACCATACTCTGCCTAGATGTTTCTTAACCAATACCCAAAAGTATTTAGATTAATTATAAGGTAAAGCAGAGATACAAATATAAGTATGACTATCCTGGCAATTAATGGTCAATTGATATTTAATGGCTCGTACATCTTTGAGAACCAATGATCATACCACACCAGCAGTTTTGATTCCAGTAAGTGTTAGGATGCCAGAAACCAACAATCCTCTAAATCTTTTTAGTAGTATCAATAATTTCCCCAATACAGCATTTATATTTCTCAACACCATTCTTCTTTTAGTTTTACAGGAACCCATTTGAAGGAGGGTTGTTTTAATACCACAAAAGTAGAGTTTAAGGTATTATTAATACACTGAGTAACATGACAAGCAGCACACAAAATATGGTCCAAGGTGTCAGTAAAATTCATGTCTGTCCTCAGCTAGGAAGGCATGAGGTAGATTACACAGGGCAGGAATTAAAATTCCCATGTGAGTTATAGAAACAGTACAGTTGGAAGTATTCATGGAAATAGTTCCCTCATGAAGTTGAATAAAACCAGAACTTGCAACTAGAGGCTGGACAGAGGTGAGTATGGCACATCAAAATTGTAACACCAATACAGACACAGTGGATCCATGGCTAAACATAACACTTTTTGTGTTGCTTGGATTCCTATTTCCCCCATTTTCCCTTTCTGTTTTTTTTTTTCAATTGTAATTTTAGCTGCTTGAGGGCACGATTTATGACACCAACATTCAACAGTATACAGAGACAATGTCTCCACATCTTGGCTGGTTTTATTATCACCTGTCTTTCTGATAACAGCTACCCTACCAGGTATGGGTGATATTTCACTGTGGCTTTAATTTGTACTTCATGAATAATTGATAATGCTGAACATTTACATGTATTTTGTGTATTTCTGTATCTTTAAATGTTTTTATATCTACTTAGTGTGTGTGTGTGTGCATACATGGACACCAGAGGACAAATTGCAGGGGTTGTTTTTTTTCTTTCATCATGGGGGCTCCAGGGATTGAACTCAGGTCCTCAGGCTTGGGAGTAAGTGCTTTTACCTTCAGAGTCATCTTACCAGTCCCTGCCCCTGTATATCTTTTGTTGGTTAGTTGGTTGATTGGTTGGTTGGTTGGTTGGTTGGTTGGTTGGTGGTTGGTTGGTTTGACAAAGATCTAAGAGATGGCTCAGAGGTTAAGAGCACTGGCTGCTCTTCCAGAATACCTGAGTTCAATTCCCAGCACCCACATGGTGGCTCACAACCATCTGTAATGAGATCTGGCTCCCTCTTCTGGTGGTGTGCAGACATACATGTCAGCAGAACCCTGTATACATAATAAATAAATAAATCTTTTAAAAAAAAAGATCTATTAAGGTATCATCCTAGTTATTTTTTGTCAACTTGATACAAGCTAGAGTTATCTGAGAAGAAGAATCTCAACTGATAAAATGTCATCAGCAGATTGCCTGTAGGAAAGTTTCTAAGGCATTAATGATTAGTATGGAAGGGTCCAGGCCACTGTGGGCAATGCCACCCTTGGGCATGTAGTCCTAGGTGGTATAAGAAAGCAGGCTGAGCAATCCATGCAGAGCAAGCCAATGAGTTCCTCCACAGTCTCTGCCTCTAGGTTCCTGCCTTGAGTTCCTGGCAGGTATAATGTAAATGAAATAAACTCGTTCCTTCCCAAGTTGCAGTTATAGAATTTTTATCAGAGCAGATACTTTGTCTATTTTTCAGTTGGGTTATTAATATAAAGTTGGTTGGATTTTTTAAATGTTTTTTGGATATTACAGATGCCTAATTTAAAAATTCTCATTGAACAGGCTGTCTCTTAGCCTTTATGTGCCTGTGGCCATGTGGGACAGTTTTATTTTTGTTTGATGTGACCTTTTCTTCTGTTTTCAGTTTTGCTGCCTGTAGTTTTAGACAGCACATCCACATTCTCTAACCAGCACTTTGTAGCATGCTTTGAAACGAGGTAGAGTGGTGCTTTCAGTTTTATTCTTTCCACTCAAGATTGCTTTGGCTGTTCCTGATTGTTGCTGGCACCATATGAATTTTGGAATTGTGTTTTCTGTTTCTGCAGAACAATAATCATTGACACAGCATCTCTTTAGGTAGTGCAGACATTTTAACAAAATGAAGTCTGTCAATGCATGAGGATGGAATATTTTTCATTGATTTGTGTTATCTCCAATTTCTTTAACAATGTCTTAGGGCTTCACTGTACAGGTCTTTCTTCTTGTAGTTTAATTTATTGCTAGGAATTTTTGCAGTTATTGCAAATGGTATTTTTTTTAGTTCTCTTTCAAATAACTTGTTTTAAATGTACAGAAACACCACTGATTTTTGTACATAAATTTTACATTATGAAACTTTACTTCATGCATTTATCATCTCTGACAATTTTCTTCTAAAATTCTCAAGAATACATATATATATATGTATTTATATATATACATATATATATATATATGTATGTATTTATGCCTATGAAGTCTATGAAGAGAGACAATTTAGCTTTTGTTTTCCAATCTGGTTGCCTTTTATTCCTCCCTCTTGCCTAATAGTTCTGGCTAGGAATTCCAGAGCTACATTGAACAGAAGTGCCATAATTTGTAAGTCTCTCCCATTCCAGATCTTAGAACAGCTTTTAATACTTCACTGTTGGAGATGATGTGTGCCAACCATTTGTCGTATATGGCCTTGAATGGGTTGAAGCTTGCTCCTTCCATAACAAATGTATTGAGAGCTTTTATCAAGAAAGGAGATTACATTTTATCAAATGTTATTTCTGCATCCACTAAGGTGACCATATTTTTCCTTCATTCTGTTAATGTGCTGCTTTAGTTCTGTGTATGCTAAATCATCCTTGAATCCCTGGGGTAAATTTTACTTGATTGCAGTGCATGATCTTTTTAATGTGCTGTTGAATTCAGCTTGCTAGTATTTTGTTGAGAACTCACTCACCCATGTTTATTAGGGATATTGGCCTGTAATTTTATTTTCTTGTAATGTCTTTCCCCAGCTTTAATATTGGAGAAATTCTGGCTTTCTGAATTGAGTTTGAAAATGTACCTTCTTCTTCAGTATTTAGGAAGGCTTTGAGGGTTGGTTTTATTTCTTTAAATGCTTGGTAAAATTCAGCAGTTGAGACCACTAGATGCTAGGATTTTCTTTGATGGAAAACTTTTTTGTTACAGATTCAATCTTCTTACTCATAATGGGTCTGTTAAGATTTCAATTTCTTCATAACTCAGTTTCTGCCAGTTGTGTATGTCTGAGAATTTATTCATTTCCTCTAGGTTATCCAATTTGTTTGCATGTTATTCTTCATAGTAATCTCCTATAATCCTTTGTGGTTCTTTCTTACTAGCTATAATATTTCTTCTCCCATTTCTGCTTGTATTGATTTGACTCCTCTCCCTTCTGTCTTTATTTAGCTAAAGGTTTGTCAAGTCCCCACCCCCTAAAAGAAAAGGAAGTCTTAGCTCTGCTGTTCTTTTCTACTGTTACTTTATGCCACATTTCCATTTTTGTTTTCACTGTTGCTTCCTTGTGTTCAACTGAAGCTTCCTTTGTCATTCTTTACACACTAGTTTGTCTGGAAAAAGACAGACTGGCTTGCCTCCAGAGTCAGCTGGTAGACAAGCATGGAAATGAATAAGACAGTCCATGTCTTGAACCTGGGACCCTTGGATGAGTTTGGAACTTAGAGCCTGTCCACTTGGAACCTGTTCTAAACCCAGGATCCATGGGAGCAGGTCTCAACCGTGTGCCTCGCAGGACTAATTGTGTGCCATTTTCCTCTGAATTGCAGTGTTCCCTCCAAAATGAAACAATTGCTCCAGGAAGGAAGTGTGTGTGTGTGTGTGTGTGTGTGTGTGTGTGTGTGTGTGTGTGTGTGTGTGTGTGTTGGGTAAGTGGGGTACTCATGTACCTCAGGAAGTAAACAAGAGGTTACCTGTTGGGAAGAACAGAAAGTTGGAAAATTCTTGAGGGCTCCTATCCCACAGTATAAAAGGAAGTATGACAGTTGCTACAGTGGAACACTGACCAGTCAAAATGCAAAAAGACATTTGTACTGTGGAGATTCTTACAAGCTTCAGAGAGCTCCAGGCTGAAGGTTTTCAGAAGTTGTCAGTCATGTTCGGGTGATGCAGCTGCTTTGAGTCCTCCCTGATCCTTTTAAGTAACCCATCATCCACTCTCTTGTTAGCAACCGCAGTAAAAATGCATTGGTCTGCCAAATTGCACTTTACTTTTATCTCTTAGGGACTCCCTTTCTAGAGTTAATAGAGATATGTGTGTGTGCGAGTGTGTGTGTGTGTGTGTGTGTGTGTGTGTGTGTGTGTGTGCATGCACATGCGTGTGTGTGTTTTGGGTGTATTGTATCTCCTCAGGAAAAATCTATATCACAAAATAGAGGCAGGTCTATATATATCCTGAGTCCATAGAAACAAACCAGCAGCCAATCTCTCCCAGAGTAATTCTGTCTACATCATTGATTAATGGGACCTTGTGTGGAGCCTGTATCAGATGATATAAATCTGGAGACTAGTGTGTAGGTTCTGGCTTAAAGGCTATATTCACAGTGGTTGGCCTGGTTTCAGGAGTATTAGAAGCCTCTATGAAACTCAAATACCTGAAGACAGTCTTGGATCCTGAACCACAAGGACCAGTCCAGCCCTGGAGTCTATTGGAAGAGAACTGGATTCTGGGTCTACTGGTGTGTGGGGCCTCATGAACCAACTTGGCATTAAATAAACCAATGGCTTTTGTGGATGCCCACCTAGTACTGGAGATAAAAGGTTCTTTGTTGATCCAAGAGGTAAGCCTAGTGGCTGGGCCCTCAAGAGAGAATTCTGTGACCTCTATGGCTTAGAAATTGAGCTAACTGGGATGATGGTGGATAAAGATATGACAGACACAAGTACAGAAAGGCTGTGATCAGGTATACTCTGTGCTTATTATATACAGCATGAGAAAGGAGGTGAGTTAGCTAATTTTGTAAGAGGCATCTGTAGGGCAGAAGTCTTGAATTGCAGTCATCCAGAAGGAGGAAGCTGCAGTTGATGATGCTTTTGGCATTGTAACTTGTACCTACAGCTGCCAACCTACAGACTGGATTCCCGTGTCTTAACTTGTTGATTGGGTCTGTAACAATTAACTTAATATATAGGTAGGCCTGATACTAGGGTTCAGGAAGCCAGTCTAGTTCTGAGGATACACCAGAATGTAAGCCTGATAGGGTGGGTCTGGTACCAAGGGAAATCTGGATCCTGGACCATTGAAGTAAGCTAGAGATTAGATGTAATTTTAAGGTTGAGAGTTAGTGGCTATAGATCTAACCTAGAGAAGAATAACAGCCCAGAGGCCAGGTCCACGGGGACCAGCCGAGAGTATGGGATGATGAGGGTCTTGCTGATGTCCATTTAGTAGCTGAAGGGTCAAGGCCAAATCAAGACTCACTTCTCTCTCCTTTTCCATAGTTTATCTCTGGAGATACTGGGCTGCCTGGGCCAGAATGTTACATTGTTTTGACCTAGCTTCTTGTTTCTGTGCTGCACCAGGTACTGTAACCTCTCACTTCCTTTTTGAAGCCCTTATAAAAAGACAGCTTCACATACAGATAGCTCTTTGCATTGACGTCTCTGTAAAAGGACAAGTGCTGCTGAGTCCTATCCTGCCACCTCAACTCCCCTTCACCATCAAAGCTACTGTTCGATTGCCAGGTTTTCATTTTTGTGGTTATGAATAGCATTTTATTTTCTCATTGTTGTAACTAACATTGCACATTGAACTGCCTTACATAAAAGTCTCTGCTCCCATCTATGGTTTGTTTTTGTAGCAAAAAAAAAGTAATTCATGTTCAACATAAAAGCCTTGAAAAGAACAGAAAACCCTATTGAAATAAAGGCTTCAAAGGTCAGTTGTAAATCCATCTTCTAAAGATAATTGTATGATGAGGTTTTGTTCCACGTCTTTTTAGTATTTGCTTCTTTCTCTTGTAGATGTATGCATAGTTATAAAAACAGTATCAGACTGCACACACATTTTAGCCTTATGGTGGGTCATATCAACTTGACTGGATTTACAACTAACACAGAGATTGTTGCATCAATCCTCTGAGTTTGCCTGTGAGGATGATTCCAGAAAAGGTCCACTGAGGATGGAAGACTCTCCCCAAATGTGGGTACTATCTCATGGGCTGGAGGCCTAGATAAAAGAGGCATAAATAGTATAAATAGTAGCATAAACAGTAGCACTCCATTTTTTTCTGCTTCCTGGTCCACTGAGATGTGAAGGATTCTGCTTCACCATGCCCCATCCTTACTGTGATTGACTAAACTCTCTGAAATTGTGAAAACTGTGATCCAAATTCAATGTTTTCTTCCTTTAGTCTTTTCTGTCTGGTATTCTGTCTCAGCCACACAGAAGTAATTAATGCAAACCTCTGTCTTACTGTCACGTTCTGTATGTGTTAATGGTTGCTCCTCAAATTAGTTTCTACATCTGTTTTAGTGGAGATGTATTCAAGCTTTCTTAGTCCTATTAGTTCCCGTGTCTCCAGATCGATTCTCCTGTCCAGCCCCAGATACTGGATTGGTAAGTAAATACCTGTGAAGTAAACAACCCCCAAGCCTATCCAGCTCTGGATCTCACAGTGCACTGACTCCTGCTTCCCTAAGAACAGTTGGGAATACAATGCAGAAGTGTGTGAGATTAACTCTCCCCAATAGTAATAGTTCTATTCTGACCAGGGGAGTGGACAGCAGACTAGTTGGAGCTTCAAGATAAATTCCTTCTCAAGTCTTTCCTTGGAGGCTATAATCCAAGTCACAGACTCCCTGGTACATGGAGCCTAAAGGGAAAGAGTAGCAACTGCAGCACCAGCACTGTGTTTTCTTATCCTCCTCCTGTGTCTTGTTCCTCTTCTGTCTTGTAGTGGCTGCCCTGGAAATGTGCCTGGCCATGGGGATTAGCACTGAAGCCTTTGCTCTGTGTCTCCTTCCTATGAGCCCTGGTTTACACACCTGTGTGGTTCTGTATGCTAAAAATATTGAGGCTTAGTAATAAGCAGTTAGGCATGTAGCATGAATCTTGAAAGGTCTTATTGATAAGAAACACAGAGCCAAATACAGAGGTAATAGCCAAAGAGATCAGAGCAATAGCCACCACTAGCTTTAGCTTACCACCAGCAGTAGCTTCCATACAGATTCTTCCCATCTAACTCATGTTTTCATTGCCTTCCTGTTCTGCCTTTTCATTGGCTCTAAGCCCAGCCACTTAACTTCCTCATCACTGCCTGTCTATACAGACCTCCAGGTCTCTGTGGTTGGTACTGGGATTAAAGGCTCCTGTCACCATGCTTGGCTGTGTCCTTGACCACACAGAGACTCTGCCTGCCATGTGATCAGATTAAGGGTGTGTGCTACCACCACCTGACTTCTGTTTTATGGCTAATTGACCTCTGATCTCCAGGCAACGTTATTTACTAACATACAAATAAAATATCACATTTCAGCACAAATAAAATATCACATTTCCCCTTTTATTCTAATAAAAAGAAAAAAGTTATAACTAATATAAGAAAAACTATATACAAAAAGTATAATAACTATGTACAATATACACAAGCAATAAATATCTCAACAATGTCTAGTACATTTGCATTTGACGAACTCGGAGAAAATATTCCATTATCTTAGGCATTTTTAGATACTACTTATTATAAACTGTTCTAGCATAATAATTCTTACCTAAAAATATTTGTGCTCACCTCTGATAATTTTCTTAGGATAGATTCATAGGCATAGAATTTCTACAAAGTATTATAAACATTTTTAAGAGCAAAGAGATACTAGAACAAATCACACTGAAGTTCTTTAACTCAGTACTATGTGAGTCAGCAAAGAAATCAGTTGTGACTTACTGAATGTACAATTTGATGGGAATACTTTGCAGTTTAAGATAGTAAACTTTTATAAAATGTGCAGGAAATGTAGCCAGACCTCTAGATCCTTGTTAAGCAAGAGAAATAAACTTTAACACACACACACACACACACACATACACACACACACACACACACACACACACACCAAAATCTTTATATGTTCTGTAGTTTACAGATAGCCCATATCCTATCTGTAGAAAAATAATTTCTTCTCCTCTAAGTAGTTCCTTTGTTTAAGCACACGGTTGGTGCATATGTGCTCGTTTCTCTTACACCTCTCAGGCCTCCTGGAATGTTTTCTGAGAACCGAAACATATAACAAAGTTTCACTTCTTCTCAACACTCAGCAAAATCCTGCCGAAACCCTGATCTGAATGGAAGAGTGAATGGAACTCTTCCTGTGACGTTTCCATTCCTATCTTTGCCACAGATCCATCCTGAGAGGACATAATTTTGTTATTGGAATCTAACAGTTTACATTTGCTCCAGGTACTGTCCATAGCAGAATCAATAAGTAACATACATGTGCTCTTTGCCTCTACTCAATTGTGTGTCTTCGCAGATGAGAGTTACTAAATCTATGTCAGTGACAAGGGAGTATATGAAGTTTGGGGTGTTTATATGTGACCTTTGCATTCTTGAAAGCAAAAGAAACTATTCTAATTTTCCCCCTGTGTTCTATCTTCATAAAATCCAAATCCTACCTTTGACCAGCTACATCAATGTTGCAAGAATTGTATAGATATTTTTAAAATATTTGATCAGGATATCTGTTTTCTTCTTTTACTCAAAATTGAAAAAATAGATGCCTTCCTTGAGAACTAAACTAGTGCTTATCTATACTATAATCCTGATAGCTTGTATCAAAAAGTAATTAATATGTATGAAACTGAAAAAAAAACGTATACTGAGTGAATTAATCAAGAAACAGAAAAGCAAATGCTGCAAATCCTCCCCCATGTGTGGATTCTAGTTTTGAGTCTTTCACCCTTTGTTCAACTTGAAATACCTGCGAAACCCAGAGAACTAAGGAGAGACCATCCCAGGAAGGGACGCTTTCAGGGAAAGAAGATAGAAAAATGTATGGGAGGAATTGTTGTAGAATATTATTTTAAGGTGTGTAACTTATGTTTATGCTCTGCAACATTTGCTTAATGATGCAAAGACGTGTTTGATTAAATAAAATTCACCTGCAGTCAGGAGGCTGAGTCAGCAACTAGCTGACAGGAAGTGGTAGGAAGGAGTCAGGTGGAGAATGCTTTTTAAGTACACATGGGAAGCATGAGGGCATTTTGGAGGATGCTAACATGGGGACAGAGTGAGCTACTTGCTATTCAGCCTCTCTAGCAAGCAGAATTCCACCTCAATCTTTGAATCTGAGGTCTTTAAAAGGACAGAGATTTAGTTAAGTTCTCTTACTAGCTTTGAAAGAAGCGGGCCCAAGAGAGCAGAATTCCCTCAGGCTTCGGTTGGCCTCACCGCCGCTGGTGGCAGCAGAGTTGCTGATTCGAGCAGCTGTGGCTTAAAAGGCTGCAACAATTTTTAAAAAAGGGACAACAAGGAATACTTCAGGTTTAGTAGCTTAAGCAGGGAGGGTGCTAAAAGACTGGAGGAGGTGAGTAGACTGACATGGGACAATGATTAAAAACAAAGGGCCATATAGAAACCCATCACTGACCCAGTTGGGGGCTCCTCAGCTATTGGTTCATAGTTCATGTATTTCTGCTCGTTTGGCTATTTGTCCCTGTGCTTTTTCCAATCATGGTCTCAACAATTCTTGCTCATACAATCCCCCGCTCATTGGACTCCTGGAGCAGGCCCTCTGGATAAATGAGACAGTTGATTAGCTTGTACTGTTTGGGAGGCTGTGGTGATATTTTATTTGTACTGAAATGTGATTTTAATTTTATGTTAATAAATAAAGTTGCCCTGGGGTCAGAGCTATTAGAGCCATAGCAAGAGCATGGTGGTTAGAAGAGCTAGGTAGATTTCTGTGTGTTCAGGGATACAGCCAGTATTGGAGACATACGCCTTTAAGACCTGGAGGGCGGTACTTACAGGCAGTGATGAGGCAGTCATGTGGTTGGGTTTACAACCAATGAGAAGGCAGAACAGAAAGATTATTTAAACAGAGACACAGGAAGTACCTCCCTCTCTCAGGGAAGCTAGGAGCACTGCAGGAGGTAAGATTTTATCTCTGAGCTCTGACCTCTCGGCTTTCTTTTTTACATTGGCTCTGTGTTTCTTATTTTAAAAAGACGATTGGTTACATCTACAGGAGGCCCCCAGGCTGTGGGACCAGGACCTGTCCTTAGTGCATGAGCTGGCTGTTTGGAGCCTGGGGCCTATGCAGGGACAATTTACTCAGCCTGGGTGAAGGGAGGAGGGGACTGGACCTGCCTGGACTGAATCTACCAAGCTGAGCTGAATCCCCAGGGGAGTCCTTGCCCTGGAGGAAATGGGAATGGGGGGTGGGCTGTGAGGAGGAGGGGGGAGGGAGGACAGGGGAATCCGTGGCTGATATGTAAAATTAAATTAAATTATAAAATAAAATTAAAAAAAAAAGAAACCCATCACTATGTAAGCCAGATGACAGAAAACTCAGTAAGAGTTATTGAACAGGAATGCCCCAAATGCCTCCAAACCAATGTAGGCTTTTGCCTTTCTTCTTGGTTGGCCATCAGAACTAACTGATATGACCCTGTTCTGAAGACACCACAACTTTTGTTACAAGATATAAAGACTTCAATCTGGAACTGTGCTGGAAGTTTCTGTCCTACGGAGTTTGGTTTGTAGTGCCAGAAGGTGCTATACATGCTGCTGAAGGAGAAAAGACATTGTTGATCTTCCACATCTCTGAACCCTATGAACTATAATACCAACTTGCCAGGCAAGATCTAACCACCAGTGTAACAGTGGCACAACTGTTGTGGAAGTAACAATTACTCTCTGTTTGGATTTTAGGCCTACTCCACAAAAGGGAATTTATATTTAGTACCATAAAGCCAATCAAAACCACGAGGCTGAGAAGGTGTTAGACTACAGTCATTTATCTTTGTTATTTAGCTAAGTTTACATGGCATTAAAACTAACGTGTGTGTGTGTGTGTGTGTGTGTGTGTGTGTGTGTGTGTGTGTGTTTATACCCAGACAAATGATCCTCTCAGCCTTAATTAGAGAAGCTTTTCTTTGCAATGGATGGTAATGAATGCAGCAACTCATGGCTGGTCAAGCTGCTCAGAATAAGTGCAAGTTGAGTGTTCATCCTTAAAGAAAACATTTTGTACCACCCTCTCTAAGGTTCAGGGAACACTGAGGATGATGGAATGGAAAGAATGTAAGATCCTCAAAATAGAAAGGAAGACAAAATACTCTCTTTGGGACATAGAATAATCATTACAAACATGATCTTAAGACTGAACTTGTCAAAAGTCAATCATGGATTGAGGAAGGGCCCATATAGCCCTACCCTCCATACTGTGCTATTGCCTACTGATGGGTTGTTGAAGGGAATAGCCACTGTTTTCTGTTGCATACTCACTAATGAACCCACCAGATAACTCTAAACTCTTATTCACAGCCTTGGTTAAACTCACTAAGTCAAAAAAACAAAACAAAAGTACATGAGTGTGGGGCAAGGACTTGTAGGGAAGAATGAGTGATAAGAGAGGTAGAGAGATAAAAAACACTGTGAGGTAAGAGTGACCAGAATGCATCATGTGTGTATATGAAGTTATTAGAGAAGAAATTTAATAAAAGTTACAAAATAAACATGTCATTCCATCACCTTGGCAGAAGCACACCTATCTTGAAACTACATTGGTCAAAATAATAAATAATGCCCTTCAAAGAAAAAGTGGTGACATTTAATGAGTCAACTTAGGTTCTAAAGTCAAAACCACTGTATTTAAATCTTTGAATTACTACTATGTGCTTTGACAAACTTCATAATGGTCTCTTTTTTTTTAAACTCTACTTATATAAAATCAGAATAATATTTATATAGATCAGTGGTTTTCAACCTTCCTAATGCTGCAACCCTTTAATACAATTCCTCATGTTGTGGTGACTGCCAACCACAAAATTATTTTTGTTGCTAACACATAACTATAATTTTGATACTGTTATGAATCATAATGTAAATATATGATATGCAGACTATCTAATATGTGACCCCTGTGAAAGGATTGTTCAATCCCCAAAGGAATCATGACCCACAGGTTGAAAGACATTGATTATTATGAGAATTGAAGAAGTTGATATATATATATATATATATATATATATATATATGTTGATATATATGTATATGTTATATATATATATATATAACAATTATTGGCACATTCTGGGCATAAAGTAAATTATTACTATAATGAACACAGAAATAATTTTAATCACCTCACTTATTGCTATGCACTCTGTTATGTTGACCAACTGATAACATCTTACACTATTTGATCTTGTATTTCTATTTTTATGTATTTATTTTGTGGATGTGGATGTGTGTACATTTTAATGTGTGTGAACATGCATGTATGTGCATATATGTGGAGGCCAGCAGTTGGTTTTGTAAGTATTTCTTAATAGTTCTCCACCTTACTTTTCAGATCTCACTGATTTGATTAAGCTGGCTAGCCAGCAATTTCCAGGAAATGGCATTACTGTCCCCCAGTACCAGGATTAGGGGAACACATTGTTGCACACAGCTTTTTATATGGGGATCTAAATTCAGGGCCTCGTGCTTGTGTGACAAGAACACTACCTAGTAAAGCTCTCTCTCCAGCTCTGGTTTTGTATTTCTTTCCAGATTTCAAATGACTTCCAGGTTGATAAAAACAGTGAAAAAATAATTAACACTAATTCAGTACCTAGCGTGTTCCAAAACCCTACTATTATGCAGACTCTTCCTAAGTGTATTAATTTTGGAAGCTCCTCATGATATCATAATTATAAAAATGTAGCCACATTCCACATTCTATAATTTTGGCATTTAAAAGATTGAAATGACTTTTATAATTATAGTCTTAAAATTACTCTCAATTTCAATATTCCAGTATTTCAATTTAGAACGTGAAATGAAAAAATTATCTCATGTCTCTAGCATCTGAAAGGGCCCTTGAAAATCTTACAGACTACAGGAACTTCACATTTAATAGATAATATTTCTCCCTTCACATGTCATAACTTTGTCATGAGAAAATTTCTCTTCTGTTGATGTGGAAACTGAGGCACAGATAATTTAGGAAATTTTGCCACGTTCATATGATAAGAGAATCAAACCAGTCCTGGCCAAATTCAGAAGTGTCTTTGTCTCCATTGTTTCTCTGCTCAGAGTGGGGCAGTGGACTGTGGCTGGCCCCTTGAAACACAAACATAGACTGCCGTGTTCTTCTTCCCCACACTGCAGTGCCGAATCAGAAGTCTGTAGTCTTAAATCCCTTTGGCAGGCAGAAAGCCCAGATTTCTAGGACTTCATTTACCTTCTTGTCAGACTGCCCATCAAGAACTAAAGCCCCAGGCCTTCATGTGGCTGCAGCCCAGAACTCTTAACATTTCATTTTATCTTTAGTTTAAACACCTTTCTGTTTCTGTTCTTATCAGTTCGATGTGTGTTTTATGTTCTGCCCTTTAAGTTTGAAATCTTTGCCTTTTTGGTGTCTTTTCCAGCTACTGGTCAGCCTGACTGTGAGAAATAGCTACTGCCTCTGACCTGTCTGAAACAAATTCTAAAATGAGTCCACAGCCTGGAAACTGAAAAGATAAAAGTTATCCATTATCAGAAGCAAAATACATGTGTCACTTATATTTCGTGTAGATTTTGCTTCATTTGTTTTGTTTACAATTTTTACAAATGAATCAGACATCTACATTTAATGAAATATTTAATCTGAAAATATCTAATCTGAAAGGAATGTTTGTCTTATATGAAGAAAGTATAAAATAACTCATAAAGCTATAAATATATCCTGATCATAGCCATTAGAGGCACCAGATAGTTCAAGGCTAATAATAGCTGTTTATATTTACTGAAGAATTTAAAATGCCAAATATAATTCAAAGCCTTTTGTATTACTTACTTTATATGAACCCTTTACACACACACACACACACACAATCTCCCTCACATGTTAGAGAAGAAATCAAGGCATAGAAGTATTGAAAAAGTAAAGTCCATTGCCTAAAATCACAAATATAGCAAGTGATAAATGGGAATTTCTATCCAGGAAGCCTAACACCAGCTTTCCCAGCCTCAGTTGCCATAGCACCTGCTATATTCATGACAAACTGAAAGAAACCGGCAACAGGGGAAACTGGAGAAGAGAACAAGCATTTTGTCTCTGCTCTTAAGTCTGCAGACTCACATCTGATGCAATAGCACAAACTGTATGAACATTTTCCTAAGAGGTCAGTGTGGCTCTAGGGACAAATTCCACTTGAAGGTAGAGGAACAGATAAAGAAAGATACATTCTCTCCTAAATAGGTCTAGGAAGCCAGCCATGAGGCTCTGTGGTTGCCAGAGCACTAGTCTCAGAAGTGCTTTAAAAATGCTGGTGTTTTCACAGTTGGCACCATCTCCAGTGGCTGCACTAGGTGGGTCCGAGTGACTTGATGGAGAGAATGTATCAAATATTATGGCAGAGTAAGAGAAGTAAACATGCTATGCTGCCTATAGATCATAGCTGCTGGGTTTTGAATAAAAGTGAACGGAGACCTAGAAAGGAAATACCATGTGGGCTGTTGTGGGCTTCAGAAATTAAAATTGAGATTATTATTACGAAGGAAAATTCAGATTACTAATAGATTCATCGCATCTCAAAACTAGAAATAATGGTATCAATAGAAAACATAAAGTTATAACTTTGGAAAAATATGTAAAATTAAAACCAACATTTAAAATTAAGCATCATAGATTATTTTCTTGCATTCCTACATTTTTACTGTTTTGTCTCTTTTTATCATTGGATGGGACTCCTTAGAAAAAACTAAAGACTTAAAACAATATATGGTAGCACTGGAGAGGTGGCTCAGCAGTTCAAAGCACTGACTCTTCCAGAGGACCAGGTTCAACACAGTACCCAGTACCACACGGCAGTTCACAATCATCTGCAGCTTCAGTTCCAGGGAATCCAATACCCTCTTCTGGCTTCCACTGGCTGTGGGCATGCAAGTGTTGCACAAATGGAGGGATTAGATCATAGTTCAGTTAAGTAAAGTGTTTGCTTTTCTAGCACAAAGACCTGTGTTAGATCCCCTTGAACTCATGGGGAAATATTCAGATGTGGGGGCACACATTTGTCACACCAGTGCTGGGGAGGCAGACAGCCAGATCCCTAGAGCTCAGTCAGCCTAGCCCATTTGACATGTTCCGGGCCAATGAGTGTTGTGGGACGGTCTGTATGTCAAATTGCTCTGATTTGTCAATAAATAAAACACTGATTGGCCAGTGGCCAGGCAGGAAGTAGGTGGGACAAGGAGAGAGCAGAATTCTGGGAAGCGGAAGGCTGAGGCAGAGAGACACTGCCAGCTGCCGCCATGACCAGCAGCATGTGAAGATGCCGGTAAGCCACCAGCCACATGGCAAGGTATAGATTTATGGAAATGGATTAATTTAAGCTATAAGAACAGTTAGCAAGAAGCCTGCCACGGCCATACAGTTTGTATGCAATATAAGTCTCTGTGTTTACTTGGTTGGGTCTGAGCGGCTGTGGGACTGGCGGGTGACAAAGATTTGTCCTGACTGTGGGCAAGGCAGGAAAACTCTAGCTACAAATGAGAGATACTGTATCAAAATAACAAAGCAGACAGCACCTGAGAAACAATAACTGAGCCTCATCTCTGGCCCTTTCATGTGTCTCCTCAAATATACTTCATCCAAAGCATCTTTAATGACCCAGCCCCCAAAACTAATGAAAACACATCTGCCTATGATTTTGTTACCAATAACTTCACAGAGAAATATATTCCTTTTCTTATGCCTCAGTTTTCCCATCCTTAGAAATGGACTCAGAATCTTGGTCAAATAATATGTAAATAATAGAAATAAGATGAATTAGAAGGTGCCAAACACTGTGTTTGATCCTTATAACAACTGAATATGTGGTCTGCAGCTCAGATCTTTCTTTTGAGGATGTGAACACATCTGAGTGAGTCACATTACCTTGGACAACTGCACCAGCATCTCATAACAGAACCTTTCAGGGCTGACCTTGACAGGGAAGTCTCATAGAATGGGAATTGGTTCTACTTAAACAGCTATATAGAATATTTCATTTTTAAAGGATTACTGTAATGGGCCTGTGAGTTACTAATTTCCATATTTCTTATGTTAAGGAATATTGAATTATTTCTTGCCCAATTCATTTTATGGTCAAATCACCTAATATCTTCACTATGGATCTGAGCCCTATTTCACTGTGAGATGGCCACACTGCTTGCTCTGTGACTTCATTCTTCTTTGTCAGAGTCCTTCACCAACTATCTGTCTTTCTGAACGCTCTGGAAGCAGGCTAATCTTTCAACACTCCCTTCAGCAATCTTCCCCTCGCCTCTTGTTGTCATCTGCAGCAATTGTCATTTGGCTTAGATCCTGCAGGGGTTCCTCTAACTGCCCTAATTTAATTTAAAAAATCCTCTTTCCCTACTTATGTCTTGCACAATCTACTCTTTATCTTTAATTTATGCCGCTATCACACTTGATAAGACACAAACCCCTTATTTTGGAGATGTTCTATAGAAAACAGTGCCTAAAGCTACATGTTGGTGGTCTGTGGAAAGAGGTCCTGAGGTAGGAAAAAAAACGAGGCAGAAAGGTGAGAAATCAATTGCAAGGTGGCACTTTGCTAAACTGGCCCTCACAAAGTAAGCAAAGCTGGTTCCTGGTGATATAAAATATATATAGAATATCTCAGTTTTAAAAGATCAGAACAGTGGGTCGGTAAGTTACTAATTCCGTATTTCTTATGTTAAGGATTGTCAGATTATTGCTTGCCCCAATTTATTTTATAGCCAAATCACCTAATGTCTTTGCCATCGAACTTGCCCTATTTCATTGTGAGGTAGCCGCATTGCATGCTCTGTGGCTTCATTCCCTTTAAGCTGTTTGAAACCAGTGTTCTGGCCAAGCTGACGGAACAGGGAGAGCAAAACAATATCTGAAAGCTCTCTCTCTCTCTCTCTCTCTCTCTCTCTCTCTCTCTCTCTCTCTCTCTCTCTCTCTCTCTCTCTCTCTCTCTCTCTCTCTCTCTCTCTCTCTCTCTCTCTCTCTCTCTCTCTCTCTCTCTCTCTCTCGTTTCTCCCTGGTCAAAGTCTGTCCCTTGTTTCCAGGATGTGTTAACTGCCTACTCTGAGCTGTGTCTGGAAAACCCGACTCTCACATCCCAGTCTTTTTTGGTTACCTAAGACTAGAAGTGGCAGGAACACTGTCTTTTCAGTGGATTTGTTCAGTTTGTCTGAGGCTCCAAGGCATAAGAGAAACGACACTGGAGCCAAGTTCTCACCTGGAAGAAGAAAATAAGATAATTAGTGAAACTAGAAGACGAC
The DNA here is from genome assembly GCF_049852395.1 of Peromyscus maniculatus bairdii. Lineage (NCBI taxonomy): Eukaryota > Metazoa > Chordata > Mammalia > Rodentia > Cricetidae > Peromyscus > Peromyscus maniculatus. The sequence continues at coordinate 77,393,294 of NC_134855.1, forward strand.
ATAGCACAGCAGTGGCAGCCAGGATCTATGAATAATAAGCAATCCAGGGTGATAGGGACAAACACATAGGCTGAGAAAATTGCAGACAAAAGTAGTCCTGACTAGTATTCCAGATATTTTCTTACCCAACAAAGGACCAGCAGATGAGCTCCTTTGTTTCTTCTAGGTACACAAAAGTCTGAATACAAATTGAAAGAAAGATCCAGTTGAAAAACTGTAAACAGTTAATACAAAAACAAAATTCATCATTAACTAAACTCCTTTTAAATGTTTCTTTTGGATGCCCATTCAAATATCCATTATTAAAAAATAAAACACCAGAGACACCAAGGCAGTTGGAAAGCTCTTCTTAAAATATGTATCCTTTATAATATCACCATTATGTGTACATAATAAATGCAAAACTCTCCAATGCAAATACAGAGTTGTTTCCTTTACTTCCTAGAGCAGAATAACAGTTATCACCAGCATAAGATAGGGCATTTCATTCAAAGCTACCATGGGCCATGAGTGTCAAGGAACAGTAAAGAATCTGTCAGGGACTCAGGAAGCCATAGACACTCAGGAAGCTCTCAATTACACCAACCATTCTAGCCTGCAGCTGAGATGCCCTTAATGACAGTGGGTTTTTAAAGTAGCTCTACCCAGGTGGCAGAGACAGATGCAGAAAGGCACAATAAGCCAGAGCAATTCATTCAGCTGCCACTGTTGTCCACATTACGTGCTTCTCTCTGGACATGTAATGTGAATGGAGAGGCACCTGGGGCTCTCTGCTTAGACTCCTGACTTAAAAATAGAAGGAAAAGTCCTGAGCCCCAGATCTCCTCTCGCTGTCACTCAGCAGGGCAGTGATTAGCTGTGCTTTTAGAGTCACTGTTCTCTAAAGTCTTTATTGGCCATTTTCCATATTCATGTCTGGAGCCTGACTACAAGATAACATTTGTATGCAATATGGGAGCCTGTGCAAGGTCTGGGGTCTTAGCAAGCTCAAGCCTGCATGGGGCATGGTGTGATTTTAGCTGGGAGAGGCAACTAATGAGATGCTCAACAGCAAAGGTTGTTAGCAATTTGGGTTTTGGTGTATTTCACTCCAACTTTGAGACCTCAGTCACATAAGATGTGCTGTAATGTCATAAAGAAAAAGAGATGTTGATTAGTCCATGACAAGGTTGGGCTGAGAGAGCACAAGTATAGGTCCATGAAATCTTCCCTTTCCTAAGAACATTAATTCAAAAATCAGCTGTCCCCATGAAATCACTGTTTCATAGTGTTTGGAGAAAATGTGTTGGAAACAATTTGGTTGAGTTACTCAATGCCTTTATAACTTACTTTCTTCATCTGTGAAATGTAAACAGAAGTTTCTCTTCTGTCAGCAACTCCCAAATACCTGGGTGCTGCTTCCCAAATTACCACACAGAGACTTATATTCATTGTAAATGTTTGGCCAATAGCTCAGGCTTGTTACTAGCTAGCTCTTACACTTAACCCATATTTTTATCTATACTTTGCCACATAGCTTGGTACCTTTCCTAGTACAGTACATTCTCATCTTGCTTCTCTGCTTTTAGCCTCGACTTTGACTCCACCCTTCCCCCTTCTCATCATTCTTAGTTTGGTCACCCTGCCTATACTTCCTGCCTGGCTACTGACCAATCAGCATTTTATTAAACCAATTTGAGTGACAAAACTTTACAATGTACAAGAGGGTTATTCCACAGCATTAAAATGTACGTAGTAATTTTTTTTTACATGACACATGTATGTGGAAATAGATAAATATATTATGAATATGGGGGTATGTATGTGTGATATGTGCATGTTTGTGCAGCTATGCACACCAAGGCAAGAGGAACTTGTTGGATGTCCTGTTCTATCACTTCCTATCTCATTCCTTTAAGAGAAGGCCTTTTACCAAACCCAGCAACCCAGAGCTAGGCCGGTGGCCATCAAGCCTCAGTGATATACTGACTCTAACAACCACAGTACAGGGTTTATGGGTACATGGGACCAGGCCAAGTTTTTTCTTTAATTATTCTTTGAAATTTTCAAAGATGTATGCCAAATATCTTAATTATATTCACCTCCCACTTCCTCCCAACTATTTCCCTAGTACCCTTCTCATTATATCTCCCTTCTAGCTTCATGTCTTCTTTGTTTGTTTTTTGTTTGTTTGCTTGCTTGTTTTTATAATTCACAGAGTCTAATTAGTGTTGTCTGTATATGCATGGGTGTGGAGTCATCCACAGAGGCATGGGTAACCTGCCAGTGGCCATCTCCTAAAGAAAAGTGATTCTCCTCTCAGCCTCCATCAGTTGCCAATGCTCAGCTAAGAGTAAAGAAAGCCTCAGGAGCCCCTCCCTCCACCATGTTAGAATTCTCACTGGCTTGATCTTGTGCAAGTCTCATAAAAATAGACACTGTTGTTGTGAGTTCTTGTATGCAACAACCATGTCATGTCCAGATGACAATACTTCTCCCCACTCCTAAATCTGACATTCTTTCCACCCTTTCTTCCAAAAGTAGATACATATAGATATAATGTGAAAGTAGATATGTATATGTATGAATGTGGTATGTGTGTGTTCGTGTGTGTGTGTGTGTGTGTGTGTGTGTGTGTGTGTGTACCATATGTGCATGTGTGTGCACCTATGCATATCAAGACCCGAAGACTTGTTCCATGAGCCATCAGAGGAGAGGCCAGTATAGGTGGCCCATATACTTCTGACCACTCACATTTATGCAGCATTTTGAACAGTTACAAGCCCCTACATTAACTACAACTCACTTCATTAGAATCTTTCATGATCAAAATTAAGAGCATGACAAACCCATAGATGTAAAGATAAATGTTTAAAACATGCCCAGCTTTTTATGTGGGTACTGGGATCCAAACTCAGGTACTTTTTCTTGAGCAACAAGGCATCTCCACAGCTCATAAGTTCTACCTGTTAAGTTTATCATTAAGGTAAATTACCTATAATGTGCTTTCATATAGAAAGAACAATATAAAGATTAATAAAAAGATTATCAAGCAAGAAAATAAGTAATGGAATATTCCCTGTGACTCTTTCCCATTCTCAGTGGAGAAAATAAGCACTTCCAAACCTCATACAACCTCTTTGTTCTCATCCAACCAATGGGCAATTCATCTTTATTTTGGGGTAATAGTTCTTTTTTAATCCGTGAGACAGGGTTTCTCTGTGTAGCTTTGTGCCTTTCCTGGATCTTGCTCTGTAGACCAGGCTGGCCTCTGCCTCCCAAGTGCTGGGATTAAAGGTGTGCACCACTACACCTGGTGATAATAGTTCTTTTATGTCATGGCCTGAGTATGTAGTGACCTTCCAGACACTCTATCCTTCTCATTGAGTCCACATGATTTTTGTTGTATAGGTTCAACCACAATGCTTTCCTCTTTTAGATTTATTTTATTTGTATGAGCATTTTACATGAATGTATGTATGCACACCTTTTGCATGACTGGTGCCTGTGTAAGTCAGAAGAGGGTACTACAGCCCCTACAACTGGAGTTTCAGAAAGTTGTGAGCTTCTGTGTGAGTTCTGGGAACTAAACCAAAGACCTCTGCAAGAGGAACAAGGTTATTAGCTGAGTCATCTCTCCAGCTCCCACAATGATTCTCTTAAGGTAGGTATTTAGATAGACCTAATTTCATGTCATTATTGTTTTGTTTTAAGACACACTCTTATTGTGTAGCATAAACTGGACTTGAACTCATGGCCATCTTCCTGTCTCAGTCTCCTAAGGGCTGAGATTGTAAGCATGCACCACCTTGCCCATCTTAGACGGTATTGATTTCAAAGTAAACTACAGACTAAAGTCACATTCTCACTTAAGCGAAAAAGCAATAAAGAAAAGCTTGTTGATTATACGTCTCAACTGAAGTAATCTGGATTTTGATTTCCTGGATTCTGAATGCTTACCTTAGCCAAGTTCAGAACCACAAACCATCTTCTCACTGTCTCCAACCATCACCATCCACCCCCGAGCCTTAATTTATTAACTAGTTTATTAACACTAGTGCCTCTACAAAGTGAGGCCAGTAGACCTGGCCACCAGGCTTTACCTCCTAAAACTTACATTGCCAAAAGGCTACTGTGAATGCCATTATTTGAGCTGGATATTTTGATAACTGAGGGAAGACACTTTTTTTCATAAAAGAGAAAAGGTGAACAGACAATTCTGTAGCTTATTGTGAGAGTCCCTTTTCATATGGGGTAAAATAAATGACTACTTCCCTTCTGTTCTCCATAGCACTTTGTTTACACGTTTGTCACAACATTTAAATGTCCTCTAGGAACTGTGATTGTGTCTTATTCAATATTGTAGCCTATGCATCTAACACATTGCTTCACACTCAAATACTTGTCTGATGCATAGTTGTATCGCTAGAGAAAATCACCTAACACATTTAAAAAAATCTTTTTTTCTCTCTTTAGATTTGATATTTTGCCAGAAACAATAAATATCTGAACCCCTAGGCTTATAATCTGTGTTCATTTTTGCTAAACTTTGACAGTGTATTAATTTAAGAACTCCATTCTCTGGCCAAGCTCACAAGAAATCATTTTCTTGACAAACAGCAGAGGAGGGGTTGGGAGTGAAAAATATAACCATTTCCTCATTCTGAGCATTCAGGGAGATAGTCCATTCTTCCACTTTGTCTTAAATATGGAGATAAAGATGATAACTCTTGCCAAGTTTGTGCCTGATATCTTATTATGCACATTGTAGACTGTAAATACCAGCTTTTAATGTTGTATTTATTAATAATTGTAGTGTTTTTTCAAGTTTGAAATAATTGGATACTTTCAAAAATATGAATTGTGGATTGAAGAGAACTGAGAATTATTGAGGACCAATATGCATTCACATACTCTTTTCTACCATGTAGGACAGTGCAGCTGTGGAGATGAATCCTAACGTAACAGATAAGAAACTGAAACCTAATCAACATGCAAAAGACTCTGACAGAACTAATAATTATGATCAAAATATCACAAGCAACCAATTTTAATGATCAGATAAGGAACTTATTTCCAGCCCACAGTGTGAGCAGATAATTTCTCTGTGCCTTAATCTACTGACACACATACTCCAGGCTGAAATAATCTCTTAATAACGAATAATCCTGCTATGGATATAATCCCACAGAACAGAAAATGGAGAATAATAAAGCATTTGGGGAGGAACTGGTTTCTCTTTTCCCTACTTCTTCGCCCTTCAGATGCTTTTTCTTTAAATACAGTTTTGATTGCTACTGCCACCTTAGGTTTTAAAAGGCTATGTACACAGATGGGGAAAGACTATTCAATACTGTCACAAAGACAAAGTTTGAGTAGAGGTGTTAGAATCTAAGAACACTGCTGTGGAGTAATCCTAAATGTAAGGGCTAGTTAGTAACAAGCCTGAGCTATTGGCCGAGTATTTGTAGTTAATATAAGCCTCAGTGTGTTAACTTGAGATTGGCTGTGGGACAGGAAAACCACTGACAGAACACACCAAAACCTAGATTCGATTTCAGTTAATAACCTCCAAGAGAAACAAATTTTAAAGTCAACTTCTGGAGATATAAGATCAAGTACATTCATAACTTCCATATTCTCTCTCTCTCTCTCTCTCTCTCTCTCTCTCACACACACACACACACACACACACACACACACACACACACGGAATTCTTTACACCATAAGCATTAATGAGCTAGCTAATGACTTTGTTTTCCCTGCTGGACTGCTGAGTAAAAGCACAGCTTCTTCAACCATACCTGCTAATGTAGGCCTGGAATCACATCTACTTAGGAAACTCAGTGAAGAGGGTCACAAGTTCCTGCATGGGATGTATAATGAGTTCAGTGCCAGCCTGGGCAATTTTGTGATACCTTGTCTCAAGATAAAAATAAAAAGCAAAAAGGAGGGCTGGAGAGAGTTCAGTGGTAGAGCACTTGCTTAGCCTTTGTGAGGCACTTGCTTCAATACCTTGTACTGAAGAAATGGGGGTGGGTAATGATCTTCTAGTACTGGTAAAGGATGCCTCAGATACATTAGACAGATGGCGCAGAAAATCTGGGATAAAATCTAGGGAATGATGTTCATGAGCCTATAGTTGTGCTCACGAGCTAACTGACCTACTATTCTGCATAAATTATATGTGTTAACGGCCAAGAACAACCCAATGAAAGATGGAATTAAACTTGGGGGTTGAAATCTAGTTTTAATTGGGCCAAAGTTAAACTGAAAAAAATTAAAGGAGAAAAGACTGAAAATATGTGAGGGTATGAGACACAAAGGATCATGTGTTCCATTTTCTAGGGCTTTGTGTATCTGAAGAATCTGACAGAAAAGGAAATATTTGGAAAGAGAGAAAGGAAAAGAAGGGGAGAAAGAAATAGATCTTTTCAATTGTCTGTGCTGGAAGCAGATGATTGAAAAAGAAAAAAGGGCTATACTGTGATTTAGAAATGTTCCTACACAGTGCAGACACACAAGTTTGAGAAACACAGATAAACATACCCAATGCACGCTTACTTCCCTGTTTTAGAGGGTTAATCTTCCCATGAATGAAGACAACTTGTGAAAACCAAATTTCTGCCACATGTGGAAGAAGTTAGGAAAAACTGCTTTCCACTAAATCCCAACAGTGTTCTGTCCTACTATGATGAACCAAGAATCGGAGTGAGATGGAGTAGTTTCAGCCCAGGAGAAAGACAGGACAGCCTCCTATTGCCACTTTCCTAAACCATTATAATTTCTAACTTTATTCTGAATACTCATCCTTGTACTCACCAATTTTTGCAGTAGCATTACAAAAAACCACAGCTAGTCAAAAGCAGAGAACAACAGACTCAAGTGTTACCCAACCCCAATTGATACATCTATAACACAACTCCTGCACTCAAGGATCAGGAAACATTTCAGAAGAGGAGGAAAAAAGGTTGTAAGAGAGAATCGGAAGTCTTCTGTGAGATTGTACTTTCTAAATACAAGGAAGGTACACCCATGAAATCTCAAGAACATGATTGCCAAAGCCTAAATAAGACTGAGTAATTCCAACAAGTTGACATTCTAATGTAGATGGGGAAAATCTCATAGACTCCAACCCTAGATCAAGAGCTATGAGCAATTAACAACTGATAAAAGGGAGAATTAGTCTTCCCCCATGGATGGGTCCCTTACTCATTATCCAATACCAAATGATCAGCCCTAGAAATATATAAATATGCAAGCAACACTGAGTGGACTTAACAAGATGTATTTAATGTTTGTTTGTTTGGTTGGTTGGTTAGTTATGTTATATATGTGTAACAACAACAGCTAAAGAAGGGAAAGCCATGAATTTGTAAGTGATTGGGGTAGACAAGGGGGGTAGAAGATAAACAATGGAATGGAAGTAATGACATAATTAAATTTTAATTAAATTTGAAACAACAATAATAATAAGGAAGAAGCTGTGTCGTTCCAAGTAGACATCTCATAATCATCAAGTAGAACAAAGCTGACTACTTGAAGAGAAGAGAAAATCAACATCAAGTAAACAGAAGCAGAAGCCAGTGGGCAAGTGAACAGAATCTATAAGACATTTGGTAACACATAGAAACATGTTTTAACATGATTTTAATGATGTCAAGGTTGGGTAATAGCTCAATCTTTAAAATGTTTACCATGCAAACATGAGCTTGATCCACAAAAACCTCATTAAAAAAATTTTGGCGTGGTGGTGTACCAGCACTGGGAGGGCAGAAGTAAGACGTCTAAGACCCCTTCATCAGTTGGCCTAGCCTAATTTGCAAGCTTTTGGTCAAGTAATAGATCCTGTCTCAGAAAACAAGGTAAACAGCACCCAAAATCGACCTTTGACTTTTGCATACACTTGCATACGTATGCATGTGTACCTGCACACACATACACACACACACACACACACACACACACACACACACACACACACACACACACACCTGTCTAATGCTCTCTACCTTGGTTTTCCATAACTAATCTTCTAAGCGCTCTTTCTTTTCTTGAACCTTTTCATTTTTAGAAAATTTCATGTATGTATACAATGTATGTTAATCATATCCACTCCACTGCCTCCCTCCAAATCCCCCAGGCCCTTCCCAACATAACGTATACCTCCCAGCTTCCTGTTCTTTTGTTGTTGCTGTTTTTCATACATATATGAATAAAATTTCACAAACTCTAACTAGTGCTACACATGCACATGGGTGTGGGGTCACCTGCTGGGTCATAGACAACCTACCACTAGTCACCTTTCTAAGAAAAGTGACTCTCCCTCCTCCACCAACCATTTACTACAGTTCCTCAGCCAAGGGTGGGGCTTTGGGAGTACCTGTCCAGTGCTGGAAGTTTTAACTGGCTTAAACTTGTGCAGATAACTGCAGCTGCTGCCATCTTGCTGTTTCCAGAACTACTTGGGGCAGGGGGCGGCTATAAAATGGAAAACCCATGGCATCTTCTTTTCAGGTTCATAGGAAAACATGTGAGATCTGAAGCTTCAAGCAGCCAAATGCAAGGCAGAGGAATGAAGCAGCACAGTAGGAAAGACGCAGAGGAAAAAAAACCTGGAGTCTGACTACCAGCACTCAATCGAACCAACAGCTTTCCTGCATCAACTGGCATTAACGTTAATCAGTGTAGAAAACCATCAGCCCAGCATGATATTTTAGCTTTATTCCCTAATGCCTTTTCTGTGCTTCTGTGACAAAAATAGAGAGAAATATGGTTAACTTATGATGCTTTTTGATTTGGAGTTGGAGGGATTTTTCAAGTAATGAAAAAGCCTGGCCACCGGGAGCAAAGATATTCACTCAGTGAGCAGGGGGAAAGGAAAAAAAAAGAAGAAAAGAAATATATATATATATATATATATATATATATATATAGAGAGAGAGAGAGAGAGAGAGAGAGAGAGAGAGAGAGAGAGAGAGAGTCTCAGAGAAAAATGAATTGAGAGTTTGCTGAGACCATTGTACTGAAGACCTACTGTGATGACAATTTCACTGTTAGAACAACCCAAACCCAAATGAGAGAGCCCCAGAGAAGCAAAAGACCTGGGGGCTCTGCCAGCAAGACACATCATGGCCATCTGAGAGCTGGGTGAGCTACTCTCCAAGCCTGAGATGTTTCTTTCCTCTCCCATGTACAGTCTAGGTGATACAAGATGAATTGGTGTCCCACAAATAAAAAATAAATAAATAAAAAATAAAGCCATATGAAGCTCTTAAATCTCCTGGTACCACAGAATGTTATCTTACCTGGAAAGAAAATTATTGCAGATGTAAACACTGAAATTTTTCCAAGCGCCATTTCCATTTTCAGTCATTTCAAGGAAATTCTGAAAAAGAATTATGAAATAATATACAGTCCACAAACAAATATGCTGGTAAAATAAAAACCACATAAGCATATCATTTAATGACAAGAAGATATTCTGAGAAGTGCTTTTCATTGAGTTTGCCATTGTGATAACCCAATAGCATATGCTTACACAAATGTATGTGGTATAGCTTAATCACATGGCAAAGTCTCTGTAATCAGGAGACATGGTACACTAGAGATGCATGAGGCTCTGGCTGGCACAACATACTGTGCAGAGTTACTCTCAACTTTGATTTTTGTTTTTGTTTAAAGATAGAGTCTCCTAACACAACCCAGGCTGACCTCAAACTTGCCATCCCTTACCTGGCAATTCTAGCCTAGAGAATGAGTGAGTTTTGTCATTTTTGTCATGTGAGAAGAATTTCCAAGATTCCCTATGTGGCTCAAGAATGTGTACACTTCAGATTCCCCTGCAGTATTTGTATTGATCTGAGCGGCTGCCCTCTCTACTAATCCAGGTATGAATGAAGCACCACCTTGCTGAAGCCCTCCAGCCTGTCCCTGCCAAGAAACGTTGTAAATTACCTGACCACTGTGAGCACAGAGCAAAAGACAAGAAGAAAGTTCAAATGCAGCTCCTCCAGGAGGACTTCTTCCTGCTGGGCTGCCAACTCACATGATTAGGAAGGATATTTTACAGCAGAGATAAAAGGGAACCTTTGGATCCAAGAAGTCTTTAGTGTTCAATTCTGAGAATTCTTTTAAAGTTTTCAAAATGTAGAGCTCCTCGGGAGTCTATGGTTGACCACTGTGTACTTTGACTTTCTCTTCCCAAACAGGATTTTTTTGGAGTTGTGACCCAAGAGGCAGGTGCAAACTGAAAGGTTGAATTCTGGTGGCCAAATTCGGCTGCAAATTAGAACAAATAAACAGAGGGATTTTAAGATTCTACTCCTCTTCAATCTGTTAGGAATGCATGCTAAATAACAGACTTTTTTTAACTTCATGATTCCAATGAGCAAGTAAATTTAATAACTTCAGGTAGAGATCATTAGAGGAAATGTTATGACGGAAAAGGAAAAGCAAAAACCACCATGTTTTTTTTTTCTCTACTGTAAATATCACAATCGAGCTCTCTTTGTTCTGTCTTCTTGAAAGTTTGTATATGATTTCTCAAACAGCCAATAAAAGCTGAGTGATTTTCAAACTGTGTTTCCCTGCTGTGAAGATTATCCAAAGAAATTTGTATAATAAGATCCAACACTTACACAAAGGCAAATTACTTGTAAAGTAAGCACAGTGAGGTCTTTGAACACTTAGTAAGACTTGATGCCTGGATATCTCTCATTGGATAGTCACAAGTCCCTAAAATCAAGACTAACTGAGGGTTGTACTAGGAATTTCATTTCCCATGGGAAAAAAATAGCATTCAAGTTTTGTTTTCATAACCTACACCTATAACCATGTTATATGACAATACTTCAACTCTGAAAACTTAACATCACTATAAAACTTACATCAAAGGTTATTAAACAATATAGATCCTCTTTTTCTTGCCTGCATTAGAAAGCTTTTAAAAATATCAATTTTTCACAGTAATGACTGGCTTGGCAAAATGCTGTGAGATGGTCTGTATGTTAAATTGCTCTGATTGTTCAATAAATAAAACACTGATTGGCCAGTGGCCAGGCAGGAAGTATAGGTGGGACTAACAGAGAGGACAAAAGAAAGAACAGGAAGGCGGAAGGAGACACTGCCAGCCACCACCATGACAAGCAGCATGTGAAGATGCCGGGAAGCCATGAGCCACGTGGCAAGGTATAGATTTATATAAATGGATTAATTTAAGATATAAGAACAGTTAGCAAGAAGCCTGCCAAGGCCATACAGTTTGTAAGCAATATAAGTCTCTGTGTTTACTTGGTTGGGTCTGAGCAGCTGTGGGTATGGTGGGTGACAGAAATTTGTCCTGACTGTGGGCAAGGCAGGAAAACACTAGCTATAGCAAAATAAGCCCATTATTACAATACTGCCATTAATGCTATAGGAGTAATCAACAGCTTTCTAACTGAACTCAGGGTCCCAAAGGAAGGAGCACATGCCTGGTACTGTAACTGACTAAGAATCTGTAACTGTGGAGGTCATAGACTCTACTATATGTCTACTACTATTGTTTTTCTAAATGAACATTATATCAAAAGGCCTTCTAAGGTCTTATATTATAGACTAGGGCAACCCTCACCCATAATCAGAGAAACTTTTTCACACAGCAAGTGGCAGTTGTTACAGAGACACACAACTAGTCCAAGTGCAAAGAACAAATGACTGTCAAGTGCTCAGCCCTAAACAGGATATATATTATACTCCTGTCCCTCAAGGCTCAGGGGAGCATTGTGGGAGAAGGAACAGAAATATTGTATGAGCCAGAGTTAAGGAATGATTTCTGCAAAACAGTGTCCTCTGGACCCATCATGTCTGGAGTTGCCGGCAGAAGACGTGAACAAATCAAGCTAGTCAACACTCCAATGAAAGGGAGTGGGTTCATAGGGACCTTCCTTAGTAGGAGAGCTATTAGTAACTATGGCTGCCATGAAAGATTCATTTTTCTTCATTGGTATGGCCCATGCTTCAGTAGATGTTATCGTGTACACATGCGCACACTACAAAGCACTAATTGGACCACTGATGGTAGGAGAAGGAGAAATTGAGAGGGGAATTTGAGGGAAGGCCTCCAGGAAGACTTGGAAGTAGGAAGCAGAAGGTAGATATGATATAAATATATTGTATTCCTGTGTGAAATTATTAAGAAGTAAGTATTTTTAAAAGAAATGAAGCCTTTGGGAGAATGGCAAAAGCATGAGCAAGGAGCCCTTGTGAATACAATTAGTGATGAAGAAGCCTCAGTATTTCAAGTAAATATGCACGGGTAAAAAAATGGAGATAGTGTGAGACACATGGTATGCTATCCTGCAGCCATATGAAGATCAGGAAGATAGCATCTCTATGAAAGAACATCTTCACCAGATCCTAAACCTAGAGGCTTGATCTTGGACTTCCCAGCCTCTAAATGCCACAAAACAGGTTTCAATTCTTTATATGGCACCATCTTGTAGCAATGTGAAAAAGTCAACATAGCTAAATGTTTTGATTAAAAAACATTAGCTCATTAAAAAAACAAATTAGGTCATTAAAAAAACAAATTTTAACTTCCATGTCAAATTTATTCATAAGATCTTTTGTTTGGTATTAGGGACTAAATTTTGTGTCTCTCTCCCTCCACTGATCCATTCATATGTTAGATTCTTAACCACGTTGTGCTAATATTTGGAGCTGAGACCACAGGGAGCTGAGCTGCGGTGAAATCATGTGATATTATCTTCATGAAGGGATTTGTGTTCTGTGCTCCCATCTCTGACCTCTCCATCTCTGTCCTTTTTTTCCCTTCTTCCTTCTAAAAATCACAGTGTTGGTATTCCTGCCCCTGGTCTATTTCACTAAAAGGTTCTAGGTCAATTATAGTGGTATACTGACCACTCTAACTAATAATATATTATACAATACAAAATTGTTTTCTCAGAAGGAATAGATTTATAGTATACTTTTGTGAAAAATTAAGTTAGCTAAATAACAACCATGTTAATCATCATCATTTAAATTTTCTATAATGCACATATGGACCACGACACCACATTTTACCTTATATATACACACTGATTAGCATTTCTCGATTTAAAAATAAATAATTTTTAAAAGACAGATATATTAGTTTAATTTGAATTTTTAGCTATAAAGAAATACTAAAAAATATTACATGAATATAGTACATGACCCCTTAAAATAAAACCATTTGTTAAATAGCAATTATTGAATTCCTGCACTATACTATGAAGTCACATTGTCTTCAGTTTTGTGCTTGTGATCCTCTGTCTCACAAGCTTAAGTCAGATGTCTAGAAATGGTAGAGTGGATGCATAAACTCAGGGATGTTTGAATTCAAAGCCTGCATTCTCTGATCTTATTACATTTGCTTTTCTGCAAAACAAGGTGTGCACAATAGATTTTAACAGACGTTGTAAGCAGCCTTTGCTATAAGCAAAGAGGAAGAAACCCTGGCATATAAAGGACTCTACTCAGCCCAAAATATCTCTTTGCATGCACCTGAAATTCCATCTTCATAAATTCACTCATTTACATTGAAAATTGGTTGCCCCTAACATCTCTTCTAACTTGTGAAAATTCATGTAGCAATAATAAAAGAACCTCAAGTACATCAGCTCCTGAGTGTTTGTTCTGTTCAACTAACGAAACATTAAACACCTGCTTGGTGCAAAGGAACTGAATTAACCTATCCAGGAGGACAAAGATACCAGAGATACTCTGCCCCTCACAATGGAGAACTATCAATTGTTAAGGGAGGGAAGGGCCACTGTGTCTAAAAGCAGAAGGCATTTTCAAGTCAATTATACTGAAAATAGCTAGTATTGACAATGGCAAAGAAAATGTCCCATCAATTAGCTCTCAATACAAATGTGAACACATTCAAGTTAGTCATCATTTAATTTTGTTGCATACATTCTACCCTCTAAAAATAAAAAAGGAGAGAAAAAATAAAATTGGATCTGAATCTGAATTGAATCTAATACTCCAGCTGATACTGCTGACTTCAATATAAAATCTTTCTAAATTCCATTTTACTTTGTCCAGTATGTACTAAAAAGATGGTACTTGCACCCTCCCACTTATCCTGAATTTATTTGCTTACTTCCATACTCTTTAGATCTCTAAGAGTACCTGGTAGGGAGAAAGCCTGGATAATACTAGGCATAATAATTTTTATATTTAATTCAAAAAAGCACATCAGATTTGCAATGTGGCATGAGCTAACTCAATAGAAGGAAGGATCCAATCTAATCGGAATGTGACTAGGCTTTGCACTTGCCTCTCATGGAATCCAGACTCAGCTGGGTGATCCCGCCTATAGCCTTCAGCGCACAAAGCCAGCTCCAGCGAGTGAAACAGCCTAAGTACTACCAAGAACTCATGCATCACCCAGCACCTCTGGCTCTCATTTTGCAATCATCTAGGGGAAAGAAGCTCAGATATGCAGTGAATTGAACTGCTCAGAATGACAATGAAAAAGATGTCCTGGGCATGTGTTAATGTCCCCTGTGGGAACCAAAGGAGACAGAAATGGTTATGGGCTGCTGCCAGCAGGAAAAGACGTTTTCCCATTATAAGCAGCGTAGGCAGGTTTACTCAGACATCTGCTTCCGTAGCAAGAGCAGTCCTGCTAAGGTTGAATTTTCATTTCTCCCCGGCACTATCCTCCTGACACTTATTATAAGTCAAATAGCAATATAACACTGTCCTTAGGGAGAGCCTGCTCTCATTTTGACTGTCATGTGAGAGAAGGCAGAGAAAGGATGAAGTTCTCACTGGGAGCTTCTTCTCACCTTCTCCAAGTCAGAGAAGAGCAACCCCCCAGGAGCTTACAAGTGGGCACAGCTGCTAAAAGGACTCCTTGTTTTCTGCCCAAGGATCCACTTCCCTAGCAATTAATTTCTAAATCTGCCATTTATTCATTAGACAAAAAGGCCACCGAAAATGAACACTACTGCACCATTTACATACTTAACTGGATGAGATTTGTGACTTTCAGATCCTGGCAATTAGCTTGTCTCTGTGTCCTGTTCTTAATACTTAAATTATTTGTCTCTCATATCTGGTTGCCTCTGCTTACTTCCTGATATTTTATGTTGTAAAACTAATTGTCCTCTTTCAGCATCATTATATGAGCAGTCTACAGCAAACAAATTTGCCTCTTGCTGTCCTAAATAATAATGACTTCATGAAGAAGCTGTGTAAAGTTCTAGTTAATGAGATATATGTTGATGAGTACAAACACCCTAGTTTCCTTTTATATATGAAATCAATTAAGTGAAATCAAATGAACCTGCTCCCTTTCCATTTATGCAAGGTCAATAGTGAAGGCATTCTACCAACTGAAAATAATCTGTGCTAGGTTGTTGGCTAATTAAACCAGCACATCATACAGTCTTGTTTGCTACCACATACTACCCCAAAATAGCTAAATGTTTTAATTTAGGTTGCTTTTTAATTTGTGCGTATGTAGTATAGTGCTAGTGTGTGTACATGTGTGTGCATGTGTGTGTGTGTGCACATATGTGCATATGTAGGTCAGAGATCAATGAGATCAATGTCGAGTCTCATCCCCAATCATTTTCCACCTTATATTTTGAGACAGGGTATCTCTCTAAACATAGAGCTCAGTGTGTGTGTGTGTGTGTGTGTGTGTGTGTGTGTGTGTGTGTGTGTGTGTGATGGATATTTTGCAATCAATGCTATGATCACAATACCTGACAGAAAAAAACATCTTCAGAGAGACAAGTTTTATTTTAATTCATAGCTTAACAAGATTGTGAAGTCAGTGTGAAATAGAGCAACCCAGGTCACGGCAGGTCACAAAAAAGAGAAAGCAAAATCCTATCTGTGCTGCTGGCTTTCTCCTTTTGTTCCTTCTACTCTCTTCAGGTTACAAACCCATGGAATGGTGCCACCCACATTTAGAGTGTATCTTCTGCTCACTCCTCTCTGGACATTTCCTCACAGCCACCCTCAGTGGCTCATAATCAGTCCCTCAAATCCTTCTTAATCCAATCAGGTTTACCATCAAATTTAACTATGACAGGCTGGGGAGATGACTTAGTGTGCAAAGTGCTCACTACATAAGCATGAGGGCCTGAGTTTGGATCCCCATTGTCCACATTAAAAAGAAAGAGTTGAGCCATGTGTACCTGTAATATCAAGATGGGGGAGGCAGGAACTGGATTCCTTAGGCTTGCCCCCAGCTAGTACAGCTGAACCAGAAAATTCCAGCCTCAGTGAGAAACCGTCTCATAAGATAAAATGCAGAGTGATTCAAGAAACTCAATGTCAGCCTTAGACCTCCATGTGCACACAAAGGTTCACTTGCACACATACAGGTATGTGCACACTTACCTATGTATACATACACATACAAAAAGTTTTGGTTCATGAGAACAGTCACTTCAGTGGACAAACACTAGCTGAGTGTGCAGATGCTTCATTGAGTGTCCACAATTATGACATCAAGTAGAACACAACCATCCCTGAGTCATAGGCTAACTATCAAAATTAAATTAATAATGGTGTCTACCAGAAGGTAGCAAGAAGATCAAATGAGAAAATGTCAGGTGAGAATTTAGTGCCCAGTCTATACTAGGGTCATATTGATGTTAGAGGTTCCTTTGATAACTCATTGTTAAGCTATATGTAGTACTAGATTGAGGTCTGAAATTACCATACCCAAAATAGTGTGATCTGGATTTTAATCTACTTAAATCACAAAACAGAGCATCCACATTCAAAACCATCAATTTTCTTTACCATCTCATTCCAACTCATTATTTTCTGACCTAAAAAATGGAATTTTGAAAAAATGCTATTTCATAGGAAAAGCAAGATGTTGAATTATAGAAGACTTTTGTAACACTAGAGAACCATACTTGACCCAGAGCCAACAGGAGCCACTTCAGAAAAGAGTAAGTCCTAAGTAGACCTTTAACTTCATGCACTTTGGTTAACAAGTATGTTGAGGGCCTATTTTATGACAAGAGCTGGCATTTTCCTTCTTCTTCTGAAGCTCGAAACAACTCAACCTCAATCTAATCAAGCAGAAGACACTATCTGATACTTCTCAAAAAACACAAGTGCCAGGTTTCAGTGGAAGTCAAAAACTAGGCAAATTAAAACAGGGCCAAGGCTTTCAAGGGATATTTAGTGGGCTCCAAACAGGCATGTTTTCAAAGAAAATCACTTTTCTGACTTTTAAAATAACCCATGCTTGCAGTTAATTTTTTTGTATAATAAAAAAGGCATAAGAAATAAAATTGTTAAGCTGGAGAGATGGCTCAGCGGTTAAGAGCACTGGCTGCTACTCCAGAGGTTCTGAGTTCAATTCCCAGCAACCATATGGTGGCTCAGAACCATGCATAATGGGATCTGATGCCCTCTTCTGGCCTGCAGGCATACATGCAGACAGAGCACTCACAGAAAAAAAAGAAAAAAGAAAAAGAAGGAAAGAGGGATGGAGGGAAGTAAAGTTGTCCTACTCCCCAGAAGTATTACTGATGTATATAATCTACAGTGTTTGCCAATCAAATATATACAGACACATATGACTACAAACTACCTTGCAATCTAATTATTCACTAAATACATAATTGTCTTTCTGTAACAGTAAGTGTGGATTCAAATGTGCTTTATCATTTTAAAGGATGCCATTGTTTCCCACTATATTGAAGCTTCATTTCAATAAACCTTTGCACTGTGTATCAAGTGGTTTTCATGGCAGGGAGTGGGTATGTGCCTGTGGAACAGCATAAGTACATATAGAAAGACAAGAGCATATTACGCTAGCCTATTGAAGGATTCATGATCCTTCTAGAGTGCTGTCCATAACAGACAGAACCCCTTCTTACATTTGTCCTGCTTAAACACAAACTACCTTCCTTTGTGATACCATAAGGTTAGGCTGAGCCTTTCAGCCCCCTACCAGCCTTCATATGCATCAGATGCAGACATATTTTTATATGCACTTATATATGTCCAGGTACAGAAATTGAAAGACATTAATTTATATTATTAAGACTAACTCTACTCTGAAATTATTAATCTAGAAAAGATGGTACTCACATGTATACAGTGATTTCCAGGAGAGTTCTCAGTCCCTGTGCCCTAAAATCCTCTCTGAATCCAGCAACAGGATAAAGAAATGAGTTATCCTCAACTCCTGTCTCCTGCTGTTCACACTGGATGTGAGTGACTTATTCCTCAGTCACAGGTGTCCCCACTCATTCTAGATGTTTTCAGGGGGGTTTCTTGTCTATGCTTGGAATAAGAACTTAACAATCCTTGCTTTCTACCAGAACCCAAGCTCCTGTAAATGAGTTTCAGTGGTGTCTGTGAGTGATATTTGCTAGCCACTCACCCCGTACCTTTTTTTCCCTAACAAAGCTCACTGGAGTGCTACCTCTATACTTTATCGGTCCAGGCAGCTCTAATATGCCTGAAATGCCAAGCAGCTCGGGGTTTTCTGTGCTGTCAGAATCTGCAGTGAATTCAAAGATGAGTGCTAATACTGAAGATCAGCAAGGACATGAAGAAAAATCTCTGCTAGCTTGGATCTAACAGTTGTATACTACACTGCCACTGCCTACAACTTCCAACAGTCCATCAACTACCAGAAAAGGCAGAGAGACTTTTTAATGTAACCCTCAAAATCTAAATATATCTGATACCACAAAACAGCAGCTATATTTAATAAGTGACATCTGTGTACTAGGCATTGTTCCAACTACCTTCCATACAGTAACACACAGCATTCCCTGGAGATAGCTTGATTATAACCCTTTTGTAGAGATAATTTGCCCATGTGATGAATTCTAGTCATCAATTCAGGAGTCTGGGTCCAGATAGTACTTGTAACTGCTTCAGTAAATAATCTTATTCACATATATACAAATATACATATGCCACACATTATCTGTGTCACACCACACACACACACACACACACACACACACACACACACACAAACACCTGTAGTTCATATACAAAGATCACATAAACTCATCACACACCATAGACTATATAAGCCCAGGAATACCACATATATGTCTCCCTTTACATATAGATACACACCATGGTCACAAATATATCACATACACATAGCACATATGTATCCACCACACACATATATATGTATACATTCTCTATCCTTCCCCCAATGAAGTATTGTGAAGAAAAGTAAACACCTCTAGTACACTTCTAAATGGAATTTCAAAACACATGAAGGCCTGTTTCTTCTCTATGATGTATGGACATTAGGATAGTTGTTTCCTGGGCTGACTAGGGAAGCATCAATGATAGGCAGGCAAAGACATGGTGATGTGTCAGAAGTGTTCTAGTACTCAGGGGTCTCTGAAAGGCTTCAGGCTCAACACTCATCTCTCAAATGTCTAATAACTCACAGCTTATTCACAGAGCACGTTTCCTGACTGGAAACAAGGTCTCCATTCTTGCCTCCCATTCTGCTATTCCTCCCTGGATGTTTCCCACAGCAATGTTCCCTCTAGCCGCCAGCAGCCTCTTCAGCCTCTGAACTTCTCCATGTATTGTCTGTACCACCTGCTTGGCATTTTGATACATATGCTACCACACTGTTAGCTGTGTCAAAAGATAAAAGTGCTGCATTATATTCTCTACTCATTTATTATTCAGAGGTTGTCATCGCTTTCAAGGGATAACCAAACAGCAATTATTGACTTTGAGGTTCAAAATAGGATTGTGAAACTTGGAAATAAATGGAATCTTAAAAGCCGGGTGCTTTTGATTTGTTAGATTCTATCTTTTTGAGAAAAGGTTTGCTGAGTTCTAAAATCTTGCCTTCAGCTTTTAAGAACTAATACACAGAAGATATATAAAGTTTATTTGATAAGCACAGTTTTAGAATAAATTCATAACGACATAAAGGCAAGTTTGCCATCTAAAATATGGTAAATTTCAATGTCTGGGGAGAAAAGAAACATCACAGACAAGTGCTAGCTTAAACAGCAGGGTAATATCCATGTTCCTTTCAGTTATGAGTCTGAATCCTTACAGAAAACCTGTAAGTCTTGGGGAGAACACACTAATTGTGCCTTATTTTCTCGATGCAGTCATAGAGGTCCTTAAACATGGAAAGAAGGCAAGCGGGCACTGGCATTGCTGGGAGGGCAGTATTTCACCATAAGAAGGACTGTGGCCTTCCTCATATATTCACTGAGGCACTGGAGGTCATGAGGAGGACGTTCTGAGAAAGGTTTAGGAACCAGCTCTCTGGAAAATAAATTGTTTCTGGTTTTCAGGTCAACGAAATTGTTCTCCAAAAGATCTGTGTTCTAGTCTCTAGAACTCTTATGAGTGTCTCTTTATATGGAAAAGAAAGTTTTATTAAATTGAGGGCTTCAGTATTATCATAGATTTCCCGACCCAGCAGGATCACAGGATCCTTATTGGGAGGCAAGATTGCAGGTAGAGAAGATGACAGGTAGGCAGGGATGGAGGAGAGGACCAGTCAGCAAAGAAATGGAGGAAACAGGGGTCTCGCAGACAACTTTGAAGATGACACATTGCTGGCTTTGAACACGGGGATAAAGGAAACATGTACCAAAGAATGCAGGTGGTTCTGTAGCACCAAAACAATGATCTTGATTTGAGCATGCCTTGCTTAATCATGACTGCAGAAATGTTGACCTCCAAAACTGTAACATAGTAAATGTGTGCTTCTTTATGACACCGTGTGTATGGTAATTTGTTGCATCTATTAGAGGTTTCCAAAGATATAAACCAGCTGGAAGGCTAATATGAGTACAAGAAATATGGGAAGAGATTTCACCATCAACCATTGCAAGCTGATTCAGGTTAGTGTCAGCATATGACTGCATGGGTAAACATGTGGAATTTCTTGCATCTCGGGGAGTCCACAGAGAAGCTGAAAGGACTGGCAGCCAGATTGAAACCTTAATCATGAGGAGACAATGCTTCAGCAACTACTGTTTGGAACCTCAAAGCTTTGGAAACACCCACAGAGCTGGAAGACAACACCCAGAGACCAAGCAGCTAAGGCTCTCCCAGCATGGGTGGATGGCAGAAGATAGCTACAGCCAGACGCTCCATGTTACACCCTCTGCCTGTAGATTGCACCAGCTCATCAGAACCTGGGGGAAAGACAGGGTGAGGAAAACACAAGCCTGTTTTCCTTCATTTTTGAGATTATAATACAATTACATCATTTTCCCCTTCCTATCCTTCCTTCTAACCCCATCCACATACCCTTCCTTGTTCTCTTTTAAATTCATGGACTCTCTTCTTTGAGTATATACATATATCCCTAAATATAACCTGTTCAATCAGTGGAATGTTATTCATATGTATGTTTTCAGAGCTGAGCATTTGGTACTGGATGACCAGTTCATGTGTTCTCCCCTAGAGAAGACTGTTTCTCCCACTCTCAGCCTCCCTTAGCTGCTGCACTTCCTGGCATGGGGTGGAGGCCTCACGGGCTTTCCTCCACTCACTTTGGTATAGTTGTTGGTGTCACTCTTGTTTCTGCAGTCACGTTGGTGAAACTATGGGTATAGCTTCTGATATCCCTAGGAGACAAGGTCTTGGAGCAAACTCCCTCATCCTCTGTCTCTTAAAATCTTTTTGCCCCTTATTCCACAATGTACCCTGAGCCTTGGGAGAGGGCGTTGTTTTGTAGATGCATCCACTGGAATTGGGCTCCACCATTTCCTTTCTTTTTTTTTTTATTTAAAGGTTTTTTATTTTATTTTACATATCAACCACAGTTTCCTCTCCCTCCCCTCCTCCTGGTAACCCCCCAGCTTCCTCCTACCCTATTTCCCCCATCCACTCCTCAGAGAGGGTAAGGCCTCCCATGGGGAGTCAACAAAGTCTAGTATATCAAGTTGAAGCAGGACCAAGCGACCCCTTGTATCAAAGTTGAGCAAGGTATCCTACCACAGGGAATGGGCTCCAAAAAGCCAGTTCATGCAC
Source organism: Peromyscus maniculatus bairdii (assembly GCF_049852395.1). Taxonomy (NCBI): domain Eukaryota; kingdom Metazoa; phylum Chordata; class Mammalia; order Rodentia; family Cricetidae; genus Peromyscus; species Peromyscus maniculatus. The sequence continues at coordinate 77,415,288 of NC_134855.1, forward strand.
TAGGGATAAATCCTGGTCCACTGTCAATGGACCCACATACTTCCCAAGCCACACAACTGTCATCCACATTCAGAGGGCCTAGTTCAATCCTATGCAGGTTCCCCAGCTATCAGTCCAGAGTCTGTGAGCTGCAACTAGCTTGGGTCAGCTGTCTCTGTAGGTTTCCCCATCATGATCTTGACTCTTTGCTCATATAATCCCTCCTCCCTCTCTTCGACTGGACTCCAGGAACTCTACCCAGTGCTTAGCTGTGGATCTCTGGATCTGCTTCCATCAGTTAATGGATAAGGTTCTATGATGACAATTAGGGTAGTTGTTGATCTAATTACTGGAGAAGGCCAGTTCAGGGACCCTCTCCACTACATCTTGGAGTCTTAGCTGGGTTCATCCTCTATTTTGATTGGTTGTGGTTTTCTGTAGTGGCCTCTGCCTGTTGCAAAGAGATGTTTCCTTGATGAGGGGTGGAGATTTGTCCTGTGGGTTTAAGGACAAATATTTAGAATGTAGTTAGAAATTATGCAGGTTGAGTAAAGTGTTGGCTGTAGAGAGCATAGAGGTTGGCTATGGAGCAGGCAGGGGTGGTCAGACTAGGCTCAGGCACTGGTTATGAAATGGTGGCTAGATCTGGCAGGTTGAGGAGAAGGCAGAAATGGGTAAGTCATGTGGACTCTGGACTCACTAGGCTAGACCCTGGAGAAATAAATTATAAGTCTGTACATGACTGGTTTTAATTCCTAAATTCACCCAATTTAAGTCTTTATTTGACTGGTGAAATGCTGATACAACCAGGTTACCTAGAAACTACAGTTTCATAGTGTGAGATAGAATGGGGAGGAGCTCAAACAATTTAATTTGGGGACCCAAAGAAAAAATGTAATACCCATGATTCAAAATATCTCTTGCAAATAATATATACACAGGTCAGGAATTTTAGCAGGTCTCCCATTGGCCCTGTGTTGTTAAATCTTAAAGGACATTGCAGCACTGACTGACAGAAAGAAGAACAGAGCCAGTACAATGGCTCTTCCATACAGCCCAGCACCATGACAAACTTTATATTCAGTCCCATAGATTCTGTTTTAATTGGTCTCCACTGTAGGGTGGACAGTGGAAATTTCTTTAATTCTCTGGAGAAGACTCCAATGTATAGAAACCTGAAACCTCTGATACTCTTCCCTCTAGAGAGTTTTGGGATTGACTTAGCCAGAGGTTAGGAATTGGCTCCATGTGCCTCCAGCATGATCCTGACTTGTCATCTCTGGATCCTAGATGAGTGACTGTCATCTCTGCACCTCAACTTCTTGACCTGTGAATAAACTAATGCATGAATGAGGGTATTAATGTGTTCTGTGCACATAGTCTGCAGCCTCGTTTGCTAGCTAGTAGCTGTCGTTTTAGGATGTATAAGAAACTGCCATGTCTTTTTCTAATCACACCGTAACTCTGCAGAACAAGCAGAGGCTTCCCATGCACCCAGGATGAAAATATTAAAAGCACAAATCTTTCTTCTTATATAATTACCTTACTTGGAAAATAAAACGTACAAATGTAAATCTACAGCTCGCTAATGTATCAAAGGAAAAAGCACCTTCTACATAGAAAGTCATGTCAAAGAGCCCCCAAGTCTATTCTCATTATGAAGTGAATGAGGATTTTCCATGGTAGAAGTGATAATATAGTCTTGGGTTTCTGAATATCAAACATCTAAGAGCACTTAGGGACTTCCCAAACATACATTTCAAGGATAAAAACCTTTTATGTTCAAAGAATCCACTTACTATTCAACAAAGATAATCAGAGAATAAGAGAAATAGAATTATTCTGCCTCAAAGATGCTATGTAAAAAATACATGTATATATACCAAAGTGGTTGAGAAAAATTAAAAGTTTTAATAACTTTAAATTGATATCCTACAAAAGGTAAAAATAAAGATAAAGAGGAGGAATCCTGCTACTCTTCTCACTAATAAAAGAAGTGGAGTGTGGCTGGGGGAGGGAGTAGTAAAGCATGTCTACAAATGCGGATGTAATGTTAAAAACCAAGATTCTAGACTCAAATTCTCTGAAGTCTACTTTAAGGTCTGTCCCTCACTTAACCTCTGTGTGCCTTGATTTCCTTATGGGTGAAATTAAGATAAGGACAGTGCTTTTCTCATATGGCTGTTGGGAGAATCAAAAAGATAATAGAAAGATAATATTTTACATTATACATTATTAATAAGGACTAGCTACTATTCTTACTTAAATATTCATAAAGAATAAACTAGAGTTATGCTATCTGATTAAGTATCTGATAGGTATATTAAACCACTTGTATTTAAGTGCAGACTAATAAAGAGTAAGTTCAATTATATATTTGCTCCCTTGGTTGCAGTGGCCATGTGCCCATATAATGCAGACTTCTTCTATGATTACATACACCCTGGTCTCTGCTCTGAGTGGCAGACATCTGACTCTGGGGCTTCTTTCATTTGACCTAAAGTGATAAAAGTTTATCCCCAACAGTTCTGTTTCTTTCCTACAGGGTAAGGAAATATATAAAATAGTAATATCACTCTCCAAGAAACTTTAAAACACACTGCCCCTCAACTCCGACAAGTTTTCTAAACGGATGTTGGGTTGCTTCCAGCTGAGCTTGGTTTGCAGAGATTCCCACTAGTGCCTTCCACTGAACCTTAATAGGACACTTAATACTTGCTCCACTATAGCCAGACCCCACCTCATCAGCTGTGTGTTCTTCTGCTATGTCACTCCTTCTAGTCACTCTAAATGTCTAACTCACTTGTTCTGGTTTTGTGTATGCAGGGAAGTCAGACAATCAATAATAAATACACATCAATATTTAATGCTGCACAATTCACAATAGTAAAGTTATGAAACCAGATTAGATATCTATCAGCAGTAAAAAAAAATGTAGTGTGTTTTCACAATGGAGGTTCTTCAGCCTTAAAGAATGAAGTTATGTCATTTCTAGGAGAATGTATGAAACTAGAGGTGATATTAAGTACATTAAGTCAATCTTAGAAAAATATTGTATGTATTCTCTAGATTGTAGTTTCTAGATTTTACAGAAATGCATAAAATAATGTATTTATACAAAAACATAAAATATACAGAAACTAGTGTAATAAAGGAAACCAACAGGAAAGAGAGGTGTAGGAATGAAAAGGGGAAGGGAAGGAGAGGATGGAGAGACATTCACACAAAGTACATTATTGTATGAAACTTTTCTTAAGTGACCAATTACCATATGCAATGAATGCTCACTAAAAATAAATTTGGGGAGAGAAAATGAGTAAAGGTCTAGTAAGGACTATTTTTTTTCCTTCTTAAGAATGTCACTACACAAGCTTCTCACTGGCCCCAACCTGAATTCTACAGAGCTACATCTTCAACCTATGGAAAAAGCTTTATGTGAAAAATCAGAGAGCTGTGGGGAAGTATGAAGTGATTCTTTAGAAAAGAGTATGAGAAATAGAAAAATAACATAAGAAGAACAAAGAAATATCTCCAAGAAGCAAGGTTGTGAGGTGTGTAAATTTATGCAGATGGGAAATTCCGTTTATTCATGAACATTCTTTAATTCTGAAGTGCCAAGAATTCACTTTCTATATTGACTTCAGTGTACTTAATCATGGTTATGTTGTGATGTGTAACCAAATATACTTTGGAACTATGGATATATTTGCCAGCTCAGGGAAAAGAGATGAATCTGCCTGATTGACATTCTCCTGGGAAGTTAAAGAATGAGTTGCTTGCCAAGTTGCTTTGGAGTGCCTGGGGAATAAATTAATGCTGGCCACAGATGAATCTGTTGTAATTATTCTGCACCACTTACTATGCATGCCCTAGCTCAAAGAACTATGATTACTTTATAGTAACAATGTAGGGCTAGCGAGGATGCTCAGCCAGTAAGTGGGCTTGCGGTACAATCCTGGCAATCCGAATTTGATCCTGGAACCAGTGGTAGAAAGAAAACAACTCCTGAAAGTTGTTCCTTGGCCTCTACATACTTTGGTACAACACACACACACACACACACACACACACACACACACACACGCACGCACGCACGCACACACACACACACACACAAATCAATCAGTCAATCAATTAATGAGTCGATAATACAATCAATAATAGTGCTTATATAGCCCATGGCTATCCATAAAGCCAAGTTTTCAGGAAGGAACTAGAAGACTGTCTTGACTAAAATCCTTACTGTACTACTTAATATCAAATGAGAATTTTAATCAAATACCAAAATTAGTCCAGTGCATAATTTTCTCACCTATAAAATAAAATTATAATAAGCCTAATCTTCTGAAAACATTTTATATAACGACCTTAAAAAATAAAGTTTACCTTCTTAAAATATAAGCTCTGGTGATTTTAGCACATTTCCAGGATTGTGCAAACATAAAAATTTAATTTTAGAATATGGTCATCAAATTCAAGAAAAACCCTGTCACTAGCAAACAGCCTTGCTTTCCATTTATGTTTGTTTGTAACTGCCCATCCTTGCCTTGCATATAAAAGAATTTGTAAGAAAATTACATACTATGTGCCTATGATGATGGACTTCTCCATATCATTGTTTTCAAGGCTCATCCACCACTACATTAATACCTTATTCCTTGCTACTGACAAGTAATATTAAATTACAAGTATGTGTGCATTCCTTTAATGATTTATGAGGTAATAGACATTTAGGCTGTTTCTACATTTTGAATATCATGAATATTGTTATAATGAACATTTTGAAATACTTTTGTGTAGACATATATAATTTCATTTCTCTTAAGTAGTAAGACATACCAGTTAATTTACATTTCCTAATGGCTAAGGAAATTGTACATTTTCTCATGTACTTATTAGTTAATAACAAATATTCTTTAGAGAAATGGCTGTTCAAATCACTTACCTACTTCTAGTTAGATTCTTCATTCTTTAACTGTGGAATTATAGTATTCTAAAAGTATTTTTTGAATATAATTCCACATCTGATATTTTGTTATAGGAATATGTTCCTTCATTCTGTGGGTTGGCTGGGTATTTTTCTGAAGCAAAGTTTTTTATGTTTATACAGAACATTTTATCTGAATTTTTCTTTTGCTGCTTGTATTTTTGTATCAATTGTTGTATCACATCTGAGAAACCACTACATAGCCAAAGTTACAAATATTGATATTTATCTTTATGTTTTCTCCTCAGGGTTTCATAGGTCACATCCTTACAGTTATTACTTATAAGTTAAAGTAGGGTCCAATTTTTTATATGTAGAATTATAATTACACTCTAATAAATTATCATAGAAAATAATTTCCCCATTGTATTTCTTGGAACTCTTATTTCAATATTTCAGCAGTTTCTTGTCACTGTAAATCATTGGTTCTTAGATTTCCAGTTCTATTTACTGCTATCATTGTCTATCATTATGCAAATATTTCTTTGTCTTAATTACAGCAGCTTTGTATTGAGATTTGAGATAATAAAATGTGGGCTCTCCCATTTTGTGCTTTTTTAATGTTGGTTTGGACATACTGAGTCCCTTCCATGACCAAATTCATTGTAAGGTCAGCTTACCATTTGGATTCCAATAGTGGTGTATTAGTTTGTAAAATTCTGTTGAAGAGTAGGAATTACATTGGAAAAGAGCACTGTGTAAGAACTTAAAAAATATAGATACTTTTTTTAATGGAAAAAACTCCTTACATCCTTATGACTTGATTTTTGTCATGTGTGTAATGTAGAAATCAGAATGCATTGATCCTTTTACATTCAAGATTCTGATTTTATATAAATATTGCAGGCCTGAGTTAAAAAAAAATCTGAATAATGATAGAAACACCTTAGAATATTAAAAATTCATCTACTGTAATGTATGAATATTCATGTGCACCTGACAAAGATAATAACTATTAATCAAGACATTAGTTTGGCAGAATTCTTCCCTCCACTAGATTAAATAAAATCTTATTTCAATCAAACAATTTATTAAAACTCTGGTTATTCACTGGCTCTTATGCTATTGGCATGAACATATGTTTTTATTTTGTGTAGTCAAAGTGAAAACTTGCCTGAATGACAAATATAATTGTATTAAGCAGAACATAAAAGCAAAAGTTAATAATATACCAATTATTATTTAATGAATATCATATCTCAAAGGACTAATATATTAATATTTAAACATATAGCTGTATGACCTATTTCCACATTCTAAGGTGGATTCATAATAATGTACATGAAAACTCACAATAACTCCTGCTGATTTTTGGTTTCTTTGGTTTGGTTCTATTCCATTTTGTTACTCTTTCTTCTGTCCAAATAAACACTCTAGGTTGAGCTTACTACATCAGATGCTAAAATTCAGATTTTCAAAGGGTCTACCAAACTTGTATCACACATTGGCATGAAAGAATCAAAGAAAATTATATATAATCTTTATTTTCTAAAGTCTTCACCATCTAATACGCTGGAGAAATTCAATGATCACTGTGCCATATGACAACGGCATTGACGGGAGATTATAAAAACTAAAGGACAGAAAGCAGACACAGGAGTTGTCAGCCTCCTCAGGAAGGCAACCAAAAGCTGGGGAATGATGAGAAATGAGGCAAGACTTCAGAGCTGAAGACACACCTGTGCTGGTGTGGGACCCTGGAAAGAACAAGGATTGTGACTAACTCAATTATGAGTAACATGTTCTATGATGATGAATCTTCAGACAAATTGCTCTCATTCAGACACTGTTTTCATGATGCCAACCAATGGAACAGAATTACATATTTTTTTAAAAAAGCTGCCTATTACTTCTTATATAACCTCAAATAGAAAATGGGATTCTAAGTTACAACTTTGATTTTTTTTATACCTCCTCCAGACCACTGATGCATCGTAAACTCTCTAGATAGCCTACCTTCACTGACCCAAACTAAAAAAAGAATTGAATTACAAACAAGGTAACTTATTCCTGTTCCTAATGATACAATATGTATTTCTGTAATATAAAGTGTCTCTTCTTCTCCAGTCATGAACTTTTGACAGTATATAAATAAAAATAATACTACATTTTATATAACATCAAAATGCTTATCTCTTAGAAAGTATGTAAGCTGAAGTGGTCAGATGGTTGTATTACAAAAGATAGATTTTTTTAAAAAAATTTTTAGTGACAAAGAAGGAAATTGAACAATGATAAGAAGGTAATTCTGTCAGAAAAATATAATGAGACATATATGCACCTAATTACAGAGATACAAAGTTCATGAAACATAAGGTTACAGAATTGAAGAGAGTTCAAATCCCACTGTCAGAGACAATGAGACAGAAGGATCATTAGGACAAAGCAAGACCCTGTGATCTTTTATATTTTGGAAAATATTTTAAGTGGGAATATTGTCATTAAGAGGATTGTGTTGCCACTCCGGTTCCCTCTCTGTTGTAATTTCTCTTTTTTGTTTTCTTTTCTTTTTATTAAGAGATTTTCTACTCATTTTACTTATCAACCATGGATTCCCCTGTCCTCCATCCTCCCAACCCCCCACCCTTCCACCCCCAACCCACTCCCCATTCCCACCTCCTCTCACAGTAGTCATTTTCAACTTAAGATACCTCTTATTCAGAGGTTTAGAGTTATTGCTAGTTTTCCCAGGCTACAATGGCTTTGAGGATTCCTCTCATAGCACTCAGTACCAACTCACCCAGTGTCATAAACACAAAGCTACAGAGGTTACTCAATGTGAATCTGACCTACAGCACCTGGCAGTAGAGTTATGTAGGTCATCAGGGAGAAACCATATTTGAAAAGGTAAAGCCAGTACAAGAACGGTAAAATTGTAAGCACAGAAAAAGAAGTTCTTTCCTTTCAAGAAAATGTGTAATAATGTGTTATTTGTAATTATAAAAATACCTGGCTATGTTTTCTTTTATTGGTAAGAAACAAAGAAACTAAATTTATAAGCATTCCTTCAGCATTAAAATCCAGCACTACAGTTCCTACCCTATAAATGGTAAGATTACATCAATGAGGTATATAAATATATTTAAAGCTCTATAACTACTGATAGTGAAATCATGTTGACTAAATATTACAAAAATCATACAGTTTATAAGAAAATATGTTCAATGTGTGCAATAAAATTTATGTGAAAAATAGCATTATGAAGCTGAATAGTGCTCTTGGGCTACCATAACAAATACCAAGGGCTAGATGGTTCAAACCACAATTTATATCTCACCATTCTAGAGGCTATCAAGTCTAGAATCATGGGTCTGGCAATGTAGGTTTCATTTTAGAGACCTCATTTCTTGTCTTGCAAAAAAGCTGACATCTTGCCTCTTCATGTGGTCTGATCCTGATGGGCTCACAGGAAAAGAGAGACAGAGAGAACTCGCTTCTTCTCTTAAAGGTCTAAATCCAATCACAGTCATATACTTATGGCCTTATATATTATATTCCTAATTACCTCCCCAAAGACCATTTCCAAATACCATCATAGCAGGTGTTAAAGCATCAGATTTATCTATTTGTCAAGAGAGGGGACAAGACCTGAGTGTCCTGCCCATAACATAGATGTATGTAATGAATAATTTACAACATTATTATATATTTAATCATATTTGATGGCTCTTTAACACTGACTAAAAGCATAGTATAACAAATATATGAACCAGAAAGTCACTTCCTATTATCAAATAGTAACATATATGATTTTATGTGGTGCATTGCTTTTAGACTTTCAGTAAAAACACATGAATAATGTATTATGCCAAGACATTTCAACAGCTGCAATGTCTATAAGCAATAGGAATTTTTTAGCTCCTTTATAATCATGTACATATGATTATATATTCACTGTGATTAGATATATTCAATATATACAGCATGTCCCAGCAAAGGTTTGCACACATTTGAGTTATAGTCACCATATTTTGTTCAGTCCCACAATGTTTTTCCCTTTTTGAGACACTATGTCAGAGCTCAGGCTATCTTCATTCAGGGCTAATTCTTTCTGACTACCTCACAACCTACCATGGTAGTTTGGCTTCCTTAAGATGCCATTCCATCAGCCAGCCATGCCACTCTAAGTCTGTATCTGAGGTACTGATGCTGATTCAATTATTTTCGATGAAAGCTCTTAGTTCCAGTATGAATAAGTCAGTAGCGATAAATCTTTGGGGGCGGGCTTCAGTAAATAGAAGAACTGGCCTCACCCTTTCAAGACACAAACATAAGCACACACAGCACAGCTCATATGGACTTCACAGAGGCTTGCTGCTATCTGTGGAGAGATCTGCCATATAAATACAACATATGAAGCTTTATTCTCTCCGTGAGACTCGGAGGAAGAAAGATTTCTTAACAAATGCCCCTGCTGTGGTGTACAAATGATATTGATCTCTGTAGCTGGCACTGGAAACTCGAGCTGGTATATTGCATTTTTCAAACCTTCATTTCTAAAGCCCAAGCTGACGGTTTGGTGTCAGATGCAGCAGAAGCCTCTTCTATTGATAGCTTACCTAACAGACGACACATCCAAACCCTGATTTACAGGAATCCAGGTAGTCACAGCTCTCGGTGCTCTCTGCTTTTGTTGGCTGTACCTTTACAGAGAGAATTGCCATGAAATACCCAGACATAAACCAAAAGCAAAAGTACAAAAATTTATCCCTTTCAAAAAAAAGAGAGAGAGAGAGAGAGAGAAGTACTTCAGGGTCATTGATTGCCCATCTAGTACTCCACCATTTATGCAGTCCCATTATGGTTTATAATTTTTCACTATCAAATCCATTATTTTTAACAACATTATACTGCTTAAGACAACAAAACAAATATAAAAAAATCTAAGAATAATTTTATCAAGGGTTGAAGTGAAAACAATTGTTTCTCTTCACCCCAACTGAACCAGATAATCTAATTATAACTTCATTGTCAAACATTTTGACAATAAATCTTATTGGATAATAAACAATTGTTGAAGATAATAGCTATTTCTCGGTTTAGATGACTATACCCATGACTTAGTTGCTTAATCAATGTCTAGTATCCTCCAAAAGTCTGCTCTAGAGTTTTCTTTTTCAACATTTATTTATTTATTTACTTATTTACTTACTTATTCACTATGTGTGGGGGGAGTGCCATTTATCAGGTGGTAGTCAGAGGACAACCTGTAGAAGTTGGTTTTCTCCTTCTTCCATGGGGGTCTTGGGGATTGAATTCAGATCACCAGCCTTAATGGCACATAGCCATCTTGTGGGCCTTGAGGTCTGGTTGGTCCCTCCACCATATCATCTATATTGATGCTACTGATAATGGCACTGAGTCTACATCATGCCCTCTTCATCACATTACATGTTACCCTTTGATGGTGTGGCTCATACTGATTTTTAAGTATCAGGCTATTTAATTTTACAAATTTATACCCTGCACCTTTAACTGAAGTTCAAGGAGCTTGAGAAGAGTTAGAGAATCTTACATAAAGTAGTGACTTTGTATTCCAACTGTATTTCAGATGGTGCTTCAGACAGAGTAGGTTCCCAACAGCGGCTTCCTTCAAGTATACAGAAACACGTTCGTTGCTCATTGTTTTAAACAATGTGTGTCAAGCTCAGCCAAGACTGGTTTAGGAGCATTTTAACATGTCATAAGCAGAGCAATAGAACAGAAAGTTCAGATGCTGTGCCATTTGAAAAACCATTTGCAATTCTCATTTTACTGGGAAGTCTGAAAGCCATAAATGAAATAAAAGTTGTCCAATGCTGCACATTTAGTTTGTTCCAAAGAAGACAAAACTATATCCATATCACATTTTTCAGCTCAGAAAGAATGTTTCTTGTAAGAAAAGAAATTGGCATCTTCTGAGCCCTCTGCTAATTCATTTAGTTCCTATGCTTTGGGGAGGAAAAGGAAAAATGAACCATTGCTAACTCCGTAGGTGGCCAAGGAATGGAGTTGTTGTATGGCTTATTGCTCCCCAGCTTGCTTGCTTGCATGCTACAAAACTGCTCAGAGTTTACAGATCCCTGTGCTTTTGGATACTTCTACAAGTTCATGTTCCCTGGAATCCCAGGGCCTTCTTTCTCTTCCAGTCTCTTCACAGAGACAGTTTTCCAGATCCACCTATAGAGCATGTCATCTTTCAAGAATTGCATACTAACCAGCTACTTTAGAGCTGAAAGCAGAAGTAGGTCCCAAAGTGAGAGGCTCCCAAGAGAACATAAGCCTCGTGGCAAGGTTCATTTTTCACTGTATTGTATTGGAAGTACTAGACTTTATCCAAAAAGAAGGAATGTCTCCCATGTTGCATGCTATATACTATGAAGTTTTTTTAAGGGCAATAGAGCCAGTGATTCGGTGTGAAATCTGTGCCCAGGTTCTAAAAAGACTATAAGATAACCTACTTCCCTTGGTTAAAGCTGGTGATACTGGATATACACAAGGATTCAGAAGTCAGGGCATTCAATTGTTTATATGTCTGTCTTCTTAGACACCTCAACTTATTAGCAACTGTTAGGCTAGGCTTTAAGTGAGGACAGTCCTTCTCTCAGTGTACCAAAGGCTGTTACTAACTAGTTATATTTGGAATGCTACTGGAACTCAGAGGATAGAATAAGTGATAAATCCAGTCAAGTCAGAAGATCTTTACTGACCTGGGATTTGAAACATAAATGAGGAGAAGGAAGACTTTGTAACAGCAGGTACAGCCTAAGGCAATGTGCAGAGGTGTGAAAATATTTCTTTTGTTCAAGGGTAGATAGTAAGTAGCAGCTACTTCAGTAGGACCAATTAAAACGTAGGGGATGACCTATAAATTTGTTACCTGACAAAAAAGTGCAAAATATTTTACGTTCTTTTATTTCACATGTTATATACATTTTATAATTTTACCACATTATATACAGTCTGTTGTTTGTGCCTTCTTTACCTAATGATAAGAAATTGCTGGAATGCTATGATGGCCTCACCAATGAGATTATCCAGGAATCCCAGTGCATAGAACTCCAAGAGGGTTTCAGTACTCCTGATACAATGAGTTAACTTCTTTATTGCTGTCCTTTTTAGTCCATAACTGTTTTTGCATGCCAGTTCTATGACAGCTAGTATATTCATTTTGAGGTGAGTTCTGGAATGCTCATGATACTTAAACCTCAGAGTTCTACTCAGATCATTGCCTCTGTTTTCCAAGTCACTGTGTATGATATAAACATGCACAATACCACAGGGATCCCATCATATCTAATGAAACATAACTATATGGAAATGAATCCCAAAGATAGGAACTTCTGTTAAAATATTATTCCTGCTCTTGGTTTCTTTATATTAGACCTGACCACTTTCTATAACTTCACATCAAATTTGTGTATTCTGAACCATCCAACTGAAATAACTGTGACAGGTAAAAACCTAAAGCTCTTGAAAAACTTAATTCATTAGTTACTTTCCTCATTGCTGTGATGAGGTATCTGACAAGAAGGAAGGCAGGATTTAATTAAGTCATCATTTAAGGTATAGTCCATCATGGTTAGCAAGTCACAGCAGCAGGACCTGAGGCATGCTGAGGCATGACGCAGTTTGTCATAGCATTTACAATCAGGAAGCAAAAAGTTATAAATTCTCATTCTCGGGTCACTTTCTCCTTCCTATTCAGTCTAGGAACCTCATCCCATGGGATAATACCGCCACATTTAGGGTGACTCTCTACCTCAATTGATCTAGTCTAGAAAATCCCCCAAACATGCTTAGAGGTTTGTTTCCATGGTGATTCTAATCTTCACCAGGTTGACAATCAAGATTAAGCATTTTACACATATTGATTTTTCTTTTCAAAAGAAAATAAGGGATGAGAGATTTATAATATAATCAGGGCTTATAGTCGTGCTTTTTAATCTATAATTAGGACCTTAATTTTTTCCAGATATACTAGCATGATATAGTTATGGGCAATTTTAAGTAAAGATGAATTTTAATTTTTGTGGAAGAAATAATGCCTGTGTTATTTTAGTATTATTTAATATATATATATATATATATATATATATATATATATACATATATATATATATATATATTTGCCAGAACCTATGATTATGATAGCTTCCACAACAAGAGAAATTTTAATGTTATGCATTATTGAATGGAACCTATGAGTCCTTAAAATTAGAGAATTTTCATGACTCTGATCTGTCAGATATAGAAAAATAAGATAACGGAAAAGGATCAGAGAGGTTTAACACTGATGGATCAGAGGATAAGTCAACTGGGCCATAAACTAAGCTGTGTGGATATACTGTAGAAACTGAAAATGACAAAAAAAATTTCCTCAAGAGCCTCTAGAAATAATTGCTTTTACTTAAAGTCAATGAAATGAGAGTAGTATTAGAATTCTGGTACATAAAGCTATGAGTTAATAAACTTGTGTTTTAAACCACTAAGTTGTGGTAGTTATGCTAATAACTAAAACAGATTTTTACATAGCTTTGACCTTGATAAATTACAAATAAAATTACCTGAATAAATATGTTGGCATCAAGGAAACATTAAAATTTGCTTAATTTATTCATAACCAAATGCACTTAAAAAACAATAAGATAGTGTGCTGGGGATATAGGTCATTGGGAGAGCACTGGCCTGACATAGACCATAAGAAAGGTCAAAAGAACAAAAAGGCTCACAAGGAAAATTAAGTTATGAGACTATTAAGAAATGAAAAATGATTAGAAACTTCCAAATGCTCACGTTTAAATATCGGTGAAAGAGCACACAACATAAATCACAAGAAACTGCAGGGCACCTTCTAAACCTGTCCATAATGGGAGGAGATGGGTTGATTCAGTGACAGGAAACTTATCAGACACTCAAGTTCTATCTCTATGGTGTTCCACTGGGTATCATGTGGCCACAAAAATCCCTTTGGTTCCTTTAAGTATGCTAGTCTCTATTTTGTTCCATTGTCTTAGCACTTTGACATTGAATAGATGAGTGAGGTGAGGACTAGAGGGATAGAGAGGCTTGCAAAGACAGACAGTGAGCAAATGTCCTTATATTTTCTTTTAGAGCTTATGCCCAGTGACATACTTCTCAAAACTCCCCACCTTTTAACAGGTTCTATCTTCCCTCAACAGCATCAGAAAGTTGGAAATGAAGTCTTTAACACAGTGATTCTCAACCTTCCTAATGAGATGACATTTAATACAGTACCTCATATTGTGGACCCAACAAAAATAAAATTATTTTCATTGTTCCTTCATAACTGTCATTTTGCTACTGTTATGAATAATAATGTAAATATCTGCATTTTCCAATGGTCTTAGGTGACCCCTGTGAAGGGGTCATTTAACCCCCAAAGAGGTCATGACCCATCGGTTGAGAACTGCTGCTTTAACACAATATATTTTGTGGGGAGCATGTAAAAAAAAGACCTGAACCTTTATTGGGATCTTTTGCAAAAATCACAAAGAATTTTTAAGATAATTTGGGGAGTTAAACCAAGAGTCAGGGGAGATGGAGGATCTGTAAAGAAAGATTGAAATTCAGGAGAGTAAAAGGGAATTCAGCCTGACAACTACGCATGTGCAAGGAGAAGTTGTGCTTTTAAGACCTTCAGACATTTAAATGACATATGTCAGAAAGTGAAAAAACTAAATCACTATCAAAGGGTATTCTTGATCAAATAAACTCAAAGTTCAGCAAAAGAATTATCATTGAATTAGGTGGGAAATGAGGGTTTCTAAATGCCATCAGCAAATATGAAATCAATTAGGACCTCATTGCACTGAGTAAGGATCATCTGTCACATTGAACAAGAAGGAAAAGGATGGGAGCTTTCTAATCTGAATAGATCACAGACAAAGGAGCTTTAGGGCAACCACGATGTTGATGTATACAGTGTGTGATTATCGTGTGTCTTAGAATCATTTCACTCATGGGCAAAAATGGAGAACACTACAGTCTAATCCTGATGCTTGCTTACTTCTATACAGTAAGTATGACTCCAGAAACCCTGAAATCTAACATGAAACATAAGTGAAAAAATCAATGGTCTGGAGAGTTCCCTTTGTAGTTATGATATTTGTCCTTATAGTACTCTACAAATATAAAAACCACCTTCCTGTGAGTTATCTTATTTGCTTCTAAAGTTTATCTGCAAGGAATACAATTGCATGATTGCTTTAGAGAAGCAGAAGGGAAGCTTCAGGCGAATATGGGCTGTGATTGGAAGGTGTTCTAGCTTGTTTTCTGTTGCTCTGATAAACACCACAACCAAAAGGAAGTTGAAGAGAAACAGGTTTGTTGGACTTTCAGGTTACAGTTCATCATGGAGGGATGCCAAGGCCGGAGGGAACTCAAGACTGGAGCTTGAAGCAACGACCATGGAAGAACACTGCTTACTGGCTTTCTCCCGGGCTCCTGTTCATATACAGCCCAGATCTGGCTACCTAGGTGTGGCATCATCAATTAACCCTTAAGAGAATGCTCCATGACATGGCCACAGGCCAATCTGATTAAAGCAATTTCTCAATTGAGGGCTTCCCTTCCCTGACGACTCTAGGTTTGTGTCAAGTTGAGAGCTAAAGCATGCCTTGACGGTAGGGGTAAAACTAAAGCCAAGTTTCGGGTTCCCAGTTCTTTCTGCTATGTACTGCTAGTTTTCTATCACCAGATAAAAAACAGTGTCTATGACTGGGACATTGACTGTGCTTACAAAGGACTTGATGCAATTTATAAAATACACTTGTGTCCTACTTCTTCTTTTTCTGTATTCAATACATAAATATAAATAAAATGGCAGACAAGAGATAACGTAATTCCATCCCATGTTTTTCCTCAACTGGTATAAAAAGAACAGGTGAATTTTCTGACAAAAAAAAAAAAATGAGGGTAACAGTAAGAAATGCTGTCCAAAATCTGCCTACAGAGGAAGCAACAACAGAGCTAGCCAACAATTAAGGTCAAAAGGTGAACAAGAGACATGGGGAGGTTTTAAACTTTACCAAAGTCCTGGGTGGACTAGTTTTAGGTGTTATATAAGCACAGATTGAATTAAATATATTGAGCAATGTGAGTATTTCCTGTCATAGAAGTCATTGTTAAAATTTAAACCCTACAGGGAGCAGTAGATTCTTTAACATGACAAGGCAATGTACATGAAATATTTTCCTTTTGAAATTTCCATTGCATCCCCACAGCTAGTTTGTAGTTCAGTGCAATCGTTCGTGTAACTTCTGCAGGAACTAATGTCCCTTCCGGCTCACCTCACACACTTAACAGTGCCCCTGTGCCAAAACCTTTCCAAGAGATAAAGAAATCATTGCAAATAATTTAATGTCCTTCACTTGTCACACACACACACACACACACACACACACACACACACACACACACACACCGTAAAATATTCTCACACTACACACAACAACAGCAACAAAAACAAAAACAAGGACAACAAATAAGCTTTTGCTTAATGAACACTTGTCAGTTGGAGCAGGTAGCAATAAAAATGGAGTATGCTGAATACAATTATTGATCTTCAGTTAAATAAAAGAAAACTGGATGCAGGATAGCTGAGCACACTATTTTAAAGGACTGACTTCTCTCCCAAGGTTTATCCACATAAATTGTCAAGCTTGTTGGACATAATCAACTTTCCAATTTCAATAAAAATAAGCACTGCTGATTCTGCCTTGACAACTTATCAATAAGTAATGCTCTTATAAAATTTCTGCACTTGGCAAAACAGATATAAGACTTCAGGCTCCTGAAATATTTGGTCCCTTCTTAATCTTTCTGTCGTTCTTTTTTTTTAACCACTGTGACAGGAGAGACCGTATCGATCTCATTCAAACTTGTAATCCCCATGCCTAGAACTATGTAAATATTCACAAGGTAGGAATAAGAGGAAAAAAAGAAGGAAAGAGAAAATATACAGATAAAGCGGGGCCACAATCAGACAAAATTAATGCTAGGTCCAAAGTGGGCCCCCCAAAATGGCAGTGCCACTGACAGTATCATAAATGACAGTCTGGGCTCAGCTCTCGCTGGACTCTGACCTGGGTACACAGAAGGATTGCCAGCAGATAAGCAAAGCCTAAAATCAGCATTCCTAGGAAACTTGTGAAGCTGGCTTCTGTTTATCAGGAAGAACCATTACTTCTCTATCTATCCCCTCCAGGAATGAGGCATCTAGTTCTCTATTAACACACATCAAAGTTGCTATGCAAACTTCTAATTTCGAGACTGTTCCTACTGCCCAAACATACTCCCTTAAAACTGACTGACAAGGTTTGCTCAGTCTTTTACTACTCTTAACTGTTCCCCACGAAGCCTTGGCAGTTTTGAATTTCCCTAAATAAATCTATGTTTCCTCCCATGGAGTGGTCTACTATGGTGGTTTCATTGTACCCTCACTTAAAATTATCATGAGTTGCCTGGTTAATGATGCCGAGGGTTATATTTCCTATGTTATAGTTTAATCACAGCTCTGTTTTCAGCAATAATGAAGGAGACAATGCCCATAACGAAGTTATATGGTGCGTGTGTGTGTGCGTGTGTGTGTGTGTGTGGTGTGTGTGTGTGTTTGTGTGTGTAGTATGTGTGTATGTGTGGTGTGTGGTGTGTGTGTGTGTGTGTGTGTGTGTGTGTGTGTGTGTGTGTGTGTATTGAATGTAACAGATTTCAAACCTTTCCTTACCTGTTGCTGCTTTTCATCTCTCCATATGTTTTTTTATGATCAGTCAACCATAGAACCCAATCAGCAACATAGCATTTTTATGAAAGCAACATCTCATTCACTATTTACCAAAAAAAAAATCAAAAAAACATGTTGATTATGTGTCAAATCATTGGTGATTTTTCTTCCTACTGCCTAAAGTTTATTTTAGCCATTTATTATCCATTTCTTTCATTTTGTTTCTCCTCTATCAACCCAACACTGGACACTCTCACATTTTCTTTCTATTCAGCATCAGAGTCAATGAAAAACGCAGCTTTTCCCAGGCAAACCTCTCCAGTCTCTTCCTCTTCAATTCTTTGTACCCCATTTGCCTGAGAGGAGCATCCAGAAGTTCCAACGGTCACAACAGCCATCCTTCTCCTTCTTTTCTTCTCTTCACTCTCTATCTTCCTCTCTCCCTCTCTCTCCCTTTCCTTCTTTCTCACCTCTTTATAAATATGTTTAGATTCTCATGTCCTGAGTTCTGAATTTATAGCAGGACTTGACAGATTCATGTTGTTTTTAGGACTATCAATAACAGACAAACCAACCACTCCTTCCATAATGACTCAAGCTAAAGCCCCAGGGGATCCTCATTTCCATGACTGAAGGGATGTGATCCTCCCTGAACCAATCCATTTCCTGAAAGACAGACAGACTGGCTCGGTTACATTAGAATCTTCATAGAAAGAGAAGAAGATAAAGTTAGCTATTACCACACTACATGAATGTGCTGGATGTCAACTTGACACAAGCTAGAGTCATCTGAGAGGAGCAAACCTCAATTAAGAAAATGCCTCCATAACACTGGGCTATAGACAAGCCTGTAGGGAATTTTCTTAATTAGTGACTAATGCTGGGGTTAGAGGGGACATCCATTGTGGGTGGTGCCATCCCTGGGTTGGTGGTCCTGGATTCTGTGAGAAAGCATACTATACAAGCAAGGAGGGGAAAGACAATGAGTAGCAATCTTCCATGGCCTCTGCATCAGCTTCTACCTCCAGGTTCCCACCCAGTCTGAGTTTCTGCCTTGGCTTCCCTCAATGGACTGTGACTTGGGATATGAACACCAAATTGACCCTGTCCTCTCCAGCTGTTTTTTGCTTTTTTGTTTTTTGTTTTGTTTTTTGGTGTTTTGTGATGTTTCATCCCAAAGATAATAACCCTAAGTAAGACAATGGTTGTCATGGGTAGAGGCTAAAAGAAAAGCAATTTAAAAAGAAAGAAGGAAAAAAGGCTGCAGCACAAATCCCAGTACCCACTAGTATGTGTGAAAAATCGCCCTCTCCAACCATAAACCTTTCTTTTCCTCAACAGTGTTGCCTTTTTGAATAACGGTTCTTGTTTTATGGCTGGAAGTTCTTAGCTGAACAACACTGCCATCACTGCTTGTGCAGCAGTCCATGCCCCTTTATCCTGTAAAAACTGACTTCTAAACACATCCAACAGTGAAGCTGCTCCATTAAAAGCTACCAGTGATGCATTCTGTTTTCTCGCTCCATTACCTCTTCCCAATATCCAGCATAATTTATACTCCTTTCTTGAAACACTTTCCTCCTATAGTTTCCATGACACCTCAATGACCTCCCTTGAAACTCAGTTCTTCTTTCTCATCTCCTTATGGTAGGCATTTTCAAGACCCACTTCTGTCTTTCCTCCCTTTACTCTCTCATGGCTTCAGCAATACATCCGTTCACACCCTTCAGCTCTTTGGAAGAGCTCTAAATGCCAACACCACTGCTCAAAAATTCTGCACACTGCACAACCCCGCCTAGCTTAGCCACCCATCCAGCTTCCATTTGACACTACACTCTACTCAAAGCACCATTGCCTTAGAAGTGGGGTGCATTTCAGTACCAAGAACCCCTTGCTTTCTCTTTCCATCAGGTATGTTTCCTCTTTCAGAGGCTTCCTTTCTTCATCTTGTGTCATTTCTTTCCACTCCCATTGACAACACAAAGTAGAGCTCCTTCTCACCAGGGAACAGTCTTTAGTGGTTTGCTCCACTCTGAAAATACTGCACTTCAATCCTTTTTACGTTTCATGGACGCACCACTCTACACTTCTCAGGCTTTCTATGGAATGTGTTTACTAATCATTCACGTTTCTCTCTCTCTCTCTCTCTCTCTCTCTCTCTCTCTCTCTCTCTCTCTCTCTCTCTCTCTATCTATCTATCTGTCTCTGTCTCTCTCTGTCTCCCTCTCCCCCTCCCCCTCCCCTCCCCCCCCCTCTCATTTTTCGAGACAGGGTTTCTCTGTGTAGCTTTGCACCTTTTCCTGAAACTCACTTGGTAGCCCAGGCTGGCCTCGAACTCATAGAGATCAGCCTGGCTCTGCCTCCTGAGTGCTGGGATTAAAGGCATGCGCAACCACTGCCCAGCTCACGTTTCTCTTTTGGATAGAACTGATCTTTCAAAAGTTTCTATGTCTTGCATGTCCATTCTTTTTATTTCTTTTCCCCATCCCCAGCTACTAACTAATACACAGCAACAACTAAGAACAAAATTGTATTTGATTTATAGACCTAAACTTCCCCTTAGTTGGCTTATTCTTAAACATAGACTGCAGAATGAATACAAGCCCTTCTAATCTGTTTTAGATATAAATCTCCAGTCCTGTTTAACAGCTGGCTCATTAGAAAAAAATAGAGTAATGGAAAGAACTTGTATTTTGCCTTCATTTATCAAATCTTTTTTTATTCATTTTACACACCAATCACAGATCCCCCTCTCTTACTTCTTCCCACCCCCTAGTCTTCCCCCCTAACTGACCCCCTATTCCCTCCTCCAAAAAGGTAAGGCCTCCCATGGGGAGTTAGCAGAGCCTGGTACATTCAGCTGAGGCAGGTCCAAGCCCCTCCCCCTGCATCAAGGCTGAGCAAGGTGTCTCACCATAGGTAATGGGCTACAAAAAGCCAGTTCATGCACCAGGGATGGATCCTGATGCTGTCAGAGGATCCCTTAAGCAGATCAAGCTACACAACTGTCTTGCTTATGCATAGGGCCTTGCATCTCTTCATTTATTTGAATAAACTAGAAGGCAAAATAAAAAGTCTTTTGTAATTTCTGTAATTGACAATATAGCACATTCAGATTCTCATAAATTTTGCACAATAGTGTCTATAGATCAATACCAAAATTAGGCAGTGTGGTAGCTTTTTAAACAGGGAGAGCACAGTTATTCCTTCTTAGATCTATAATTCTATAATTTGACCTATAATTCTATAATTAATCTAGGGATGGGACTTGTGAGACAACTCATTTTAGAAAGTGCTTGCCTTCCAAACGTGGGAACTGAGTTTTGACAAGAACCTGTTTTTAAAAGGCCAGATGTAGTGGTGTCCACTTGAAACTCCAGCACTGAAGAGGCCAAGAGGCAAGCAGGTCCCTGGTCTCACTGGCCAGCCAGCACAGGGGAATTGGTGAGTTCCAGACCAGTGAGAGATCCTCTCTCATAGAACGTAATATATGTACTTGGCCACCCATATCCACAACACACACACACACACACACACACACACACACACACACACACACAGCTTAACCTAAGAGAGACTTAAGATCACATGATTCAAGTCCAATCCTTTTATGAATGAAGTCGCTTCTGTACCTTCATCAGGATGTTCAGAGGCTAAATGGTCACTGGGACTAAGATTTCTACTTATAGTTCAATCCTCCATTCACAGCATCTTCCTTTCTAGGCTGTGGCAACTCTTCTTTAAAATTTATGTCATCTGTAAAGGAATCAACCAGCCAGAGAGAACACAGCTACATTAGATACATCAGGAGTTGAAGGTGGATGAAAAAAAATGTATCTGAATATTTACAAGGACTCTACTCTCGAATTACCATTTTTTTTAGTGAATGAGGAAAAAAGACAAGAATTATTTTCTGAAATAATAATTTCTCTTATTTTCAGACTAACTTACTGTATAAAATAAGCCATAACGTTGCAAAGATTATTTTTACATTATTAAATATTTTATCCCAGAATTAAATTGCATATATAGGGTATATGTTAATATTGTAGCCCAAATAAAGTTTAAATGTACATAAACAATATTTTTCATTATGTTAATTAGCATTTGGTAATTGATTGACCATCAAACACAGCATCCATAATCTTTGAAGGGATAAAAACAAATAGATGAGTTCATTATATCAGGAAGAAACACTTATTATAAAATGACTTTTGTCAAAATTTTAATCAAACTAAGAATTAGCCTATTACTAGGCTGGCATTTGTTTCCATGGAAACTGGTTGAAGGGTAGTCCCTAAAAGGTTTTCTATTAAATGTGATTCCGCTTATGTTCAGATTCAGTCAGGTGTGAGAAGCAGATAACAGCTGGCTGAGAACAAAAGAACGGTAATAGAATCGATATGTACTTCCTCTGAAGACATGTACAAAGTTAGAGCTTGAGAGGGGTGTCATTGAATAGTTTTAGGCACAACTAAGACATGACATGATCTGACCTACAATTGCAGTCATACCATATGGACTCATCAACTGCATGTTTTGTAGGTTCACATCACTTTACA
The DNA here is from genome assembly GCF_049852395.1 of Peromyscus maniculatus bairdii. Classification (NCBI taxonomy): domain Eukaryota; kingdom Metazoa; phylum Chordata; class Mammalia; order Rodentia; family Cricetidae; genus Peromyscus; species Peromyscus maniculatus. The sequence continues at coordinate 77,437,540 of NC_134855.1, forward strand.
ATTTAAATTTCCAAAGCCTCTCCATCTTGTCCTCTGTAAAAAAAAAAGGGGGGGGGTTAATGGGCTAGGGATATGGCTGGGTGGATAAAGTGCATGCCATGCAGTCATAAGAACCAGAGTTCATTTCCCCAAAAGTCACATCAAAAAAGACTGTATGCGTGATGCCCATCTGTAATCTCAATTCTCAAGACGCAGAGACAGGGGATTCCCTATGACAAGCTGGCTAGGTAGGATAGCCAGAATCAGTAAACTCTGGACTCATCTAGAGACCCTGCCTCTGTAAATAAAGAAAAGAGGGGTCAAAGAAGACATCCAATGCCAAGTTCTGGCTCCCACATGTACACCACATATATGCTAACATGTCTACATAAATGCATGCACACCACACATACATCAGTTCCACAAAGGGTGTTGAAGTAGTACCTGCCTAAAAGATCTACTGAGTGCACTGATACATTACAGGCCAAGCCCTTAATCAAGGTTGGTGACTGTTCTTCCATGCTAGAGCAAGACCTTTTTTTCCTATAGACAATGATATATCAAGTTCAGATTGGTGTGTATGTTTTTTTTTTTAAGTCTGCCTTTTGTACTGTTCTCTCATTGGGAGTGTAAGTATATCCAGGCATAGGGATGGATAAGGAATGTCACCCTGCTGCTAACTAGACACATGCCTCAAGTGTTAATTTCCTGAACAACTGACTACATAAGCTGAGACAAAATGAGCTTATAAAAATCATAAAAATGTTCACACAGAAAGAGAATTATGACTTCTAATGAAAACTCATTTGTAAATGTAGGGCTCACAGATATGCAGGAAAAATAGAACACTGATTTCTATAGTATAGAAATCTGACTACAACTTCTAGAACATGCACCAAGAGCTGATTAGCATGTTAGTGTGCATCAACTTTTTTTCCTCTTTCTTTCTTCTCTCATACAATACATCCTCACCACAGTTTCCCTTCTTCCTAGTTCCACCCCCAAAACGACCTACCTTCTGCCCTAGATCCACTCCTGTTTCCCTTCAGAAAAGAGCAAGCCTCCCAGTGATATCAACCAAATAGGGCATAACAAGATGCAATAAGACTAGGCATAAATCCTCATATCAAGGTTGAATCAGGCAACCCCTTAGAAGGAAAGGGGTCTCACAAGCAGGCAAAAGTGTCAGAAAAGCTTTTAAAATAAAAAAAAACAAGTAATTTGTCTGAAGTTCTATGACTAGAAAGCTGTGCAAAAGGAAAAGGACGTGTGTGTTTTTCTACAAATTGTGTATCAAACATATGATGGTTCTATAAGAAATTGAACAGAAGCTAACATTTACTAAGCATTTGCTACTAACAAGTGACCCAGTAGTTTCTGTTGTACTAAGCCAGAAACTCAGTTCTGCAGAAGCTAGTCCCCAACTGTTGGAATAGATGTAGAAGCTTGTGGCTTGGGATCTTTCCAGCCATACTTCCATGCATAAAGCATTCTACCTGAAACTGAAAACTCATTAGGTAGATGTGATGGCATAGGCCATATGTCAATTTGCCTGGGCAATAGTACCCAGGTACTTGGTCAATTGTGAGTATGTCTATGAAAGTACTGTTAGTTAAAATTCACATGTGAATAAAGTATGTCACCTTTCATAACTTAAAGGTTCCATCCAATCAGCCCTAAGGTCTTGAGGAGAGTAGAAAAGCTGATCTTGTAGAGAGTAAGATTGGAACTGCAACATGAACTCTTTCTGGGTCTCAAATCAATCTACCAGTACTCAGATGAAACAGCGCTGTGGGCTCACCTGGAATCCCAGCTTTCTGACTATAGGTCTTGGGACTTTTGGCCTCTGTAATTCAGTTTCTTTAGGAACCATGATTAATGTAGAGTAATATAGGAGAGTTAGATAAGATACTATGAATGAACTCAAACTAAAGAACAAGATGGAAAAAAACTTACAAAGAAGTAAAAACAACAGAGCATGCCACAAATGCCATAAATCAACCTAAAGGATGCAGCATAGAGACAAGGTCCAAGAAGAAAAAGAGATAAACACTAAGATAGAAGCACTACTTGAGAAGTAATGATTAAGAAAACTTGAAATCTGATTAATGGCATTATATGTACAAATTTAAGATGTTCAATATAGTTGAAACAGGATAAATACAAAGAAAATTCAATTCAGAATTCTAAGAATCCTCCGAAAAACCACAAGTAAAATTACAGTCACTCAATGTATACAGTCCATAAAAATAACAATACCTATTTCATGTGATTGTAACATCACTATGCTGTGGAATAATCCTTCTGTACACTGTGAAGATGTATTACTCTCCTTGTTAATAGAAAGCTGATTGGCTGATGTTCAAGGCAGAGAAAATGCTGGAAAGAAAAGGGGCAGAGTCAGAGAAGTCACCAGCAAGATATGGAGAGGAAATAGGAGGTGTAAAATGATAGAGAAGTAATGCCACATGGCAAAATGTAGATTAATATAAATGAGTTCATTTAAGTTATGAGAGTTAGCTAGTAACAAGCCTGAGTTATTGGCTGAGCATTTATAATTAATATCGTCTCTGTGCATTTATTGGGGAGCTGACAGTCCTGACCAAAAACTCTGCCTACATTATCATCATTTATTGTGCTTCCAATTGACAGATGTGACACAGCTACAACATGACATTTGGAAATACATAAACAATTTGAAAGTCACAAATATTAACATTATTATAATGGTGATGAATTCCATGTATTTAATTTTCTTGTCTTCAGATTCTTCTAATCTATTTCCACCTTGACTGTATACTTCAATTTAATACTGTCTCTTTAAAACATTAAATAGCTAGGGTTTTGATTTATCACTTTAACAAGCTATTTTACTTCCTTTACAATACTGCCATCAATAAATTTACCACCATTTTCTGTTCCCTTAACTTGTGGTTACTATTTACACTGCAATTTCTATCACATTTACTCCTTTTTTTTCTTTTTGCCTTTTCAAGACAGGATTTCTATGTGTAGCTTTGCACCTTTCCTTTGCACCTAGCCTCTGTAGCCCAGGCTGGCCTTGAACTCACAGAGATCTGCCTACCTCTGCCTCCTGAGTGCTGGGATTAAAGGTATGTGCCACCACCGCCCAGCTAATATTTATTCTTATACTAATTTTACTCACAGTTTTCTATTTCTTCTATTGAATTCACAACTATTCATCATTTTGCAAAATAACTTTTTAAATTCTACTTTACATATTGACCAAAGAATGAAATGAATTAATAATTTTAGTTTTTCCTTAAAAAGGAAAATATGGATATTGTCTTTTCTGAAGTACTATAAAGAAAATTAATAACCACTAAGGCTGAAATTCTATACCCATTAAAACTGTCCTTCAAAATTTAAAAATTATGAAGACTGTACTATTTGCTTTTCCATTAGTGAGGTAAAGACCATGACCAAAAATAACTTGGAAATGAATGGGTTGATTTGGCTTACAATTATAATCACAGTCTACAGTCTGTCATGGAGAAAAGCCAAGACAGAAATTCAAGCAGGGCAGAAATATGGAGGCAGGAATTGAAACAGAACCATGGAGGAACACTTTTTACTGACTTGTTCTTATTGTTTGCTCAATGTCTTTTCTCAGGACCACCTGCCTAAGGATGCAACTGCCCATAATGGGTCATGCTAACAAACACCAATCATTAATCAAGAAAATGATTTATAGGCTTGTGTGCCTACAAGCCCATCTGGTGGGGCATTTCCTCACTCTGGTTCCTTTTTCCTAGATTACTCTTGTGTTAAGTTGGAAAAAAAAACTAACCAGCACAAAGACATAAGAGAACTCACTGAAACAACCCTCCATTATGGAGAACACTAAATGGAGAATGGGCAAATGAAGATTGAACACGTAACAATCAAGAAAATGAGTATCATAGGAAAGAGCTTAAGGAGATATCACAAGGCTATTAACTAAGGCAACAACAATGATAATAACTTATAGAGATAATCACTTATGTAGAAGCAAAATTCATGATAAAATATTAATAGTGAAATGTTTAAAATATGTCTAAACCATAATCATTGCAATTGATATGAGATAAATATTTCTCCTAAAATCCAGTTCTACAATTACATTAATTAAAAAAATCTGTACCCAACCTTTTTATGATTGACCCTCAACTTTTTCATCAATGCCTCGTTTTTCTTCTATGACCTTTCTAAATTGCAATAAAAGTGAATAAATTAAATTTATTTTAGGAAAAAGCATGGCCACCTTAGATCTGTGTTTTAAATTTCAGGGTTTTATTTCCTCCTTCCCAGATTAAGCCATATTTTTTTACTAAATTACATTTGATATGCACTAAAGGAAAAGAAAAATGAAGTCAATTCATAGCATATCTCTCTTTTTTTCCTCAGGATTGGTCTTCTCAGGAATTGTCTCATTTTTATCTCACTAACAATGTGAATTACATATCTCATCAGGTAGTCTTTGCTTTATTTGCTGAAAATATTGCAGTTGAATTTGCATAACTTGTCTAGAAAATTATCTAAATGTATAGTATGATATTCAATTTATGAAGTGCATTCACCTTTCATTTTACCTAAGGCTTCCTCATGCCAATTTCTCTTCACTATTATTATCTCATTTATATATTATACATGTATAATTATCCTAGTAACTTAGATGTTATATATTCCCACTAAATCTTTTCTAGAACAAGAGATGAAATAAATATATAATGGCATATATATAGGTGGATATATGGATATATGGATTATATATACATACATATATGACTTGCTATTACAGCATTTGCATAGATATAGGTATACATAGATATAGATATAGATCATATCAATAGATACAAAGAGATATAGATATTGATACATATGCATGCACATTCATTCTGGTTTTCTTTTCAAATATTTTCTCATGAAATCGTGACAAACCAAGAAGGAAATACTTACTGTACACATTTTTATATGGGGGTAAATAATATCAATGACTAGGTACAAATCACATGACAAATAATAAAAACAAAATTATCCCCTATGCTTTAAAACCTGTCTGTCTCTCATTTGGCTATCATAGCCTTCATTTACCCATTCTGTGAATGTGTTTTTATTGGCTATATATTATTGCCAGTCTGAAAAATCATTTAAAGTGCTACTTGTCATGGACTTGCAGGCTCTGACCTATCATAATCTGAAATGTCTGGGTAGGTGAACTAGGTAAGTTCTTAGGAAGATACTACCCTGCACAGCTTTGCATCACTTCTCACTCATCCACATATTCATGGGTGTCCCCAAAGTTGAAACTTTTGGTCTCATTGCATCCCCATACACAAACTTTGTAGTAAATGAACCCACACAAACAATGAAGGGGTTGACATTGCAGCCACAATTAAGTTTCATAAATGATTCCCAAGTGATGAAGATAATGGATGGTGAAACAACATGGGATTTAGTTCCACATATTGAGAGAAATAAACCCTGAACCACAGCACAAAGTCTAACAAAAATTATCTCCAGTTACACTGAACTAAAGGTAACTTTAGAACCAAGGTGTGAATATATGAAGCTGTCAGTCTGTCATGCTTTTGATTACCCAGATCCCTTTCATCACTCAACGTCATACAGTGACTCCCTCAGAAAGCTGAGTGAATGTGGCCTGAATAATGGCTAAATATGGGTCGGAATGGCTAATGGGATACTGTCAGCAAAGAAAAATGGTCTCATTTCAGCCCATTATTCACTCTGCACAGCAGCCCTTGTTTGTGGATGTTCCTATGGATAACCTAATTTTTTAAAAAAGGGCCTCTTGAGGTTATGTGAGAAGGGAAACTAGGGGTTTTCTCTGGGATCAAGAACAATAGCTACAAATCATCTTAGCTTCAAACCACATCCTGAATCCTGTGCCACTCAGCACATGAGTGTTTCTAGAGTGTTTCTTCTTCTTTTTTTTTTTTTTTTTTTTTTTTTTTTGGTTTTTTGAGACAGGGTTTCTCTGTGTAGCTTTGCGCCTTTCCTGGGACTCACTTGGTAGCCCAGGCTGGCCTCGAACTCACAGAGATCCGCCTGCCTCTGCCTCCCGAGTGCTGGGATTAAAGGCGTGCGCCACCACCGCCCGGCTGAGTGTTTCTTCTGTAGGGATCTTTTTGTTGTCCTTTGAGATGCTACAGTAAATCACTTCCTGGATAGAAGGTAAAGTCTTTGAGCATTCCAGAATGTGTCTCTTTTTTATTCCTTATAATATAAAGAAAGAAAGGGAGTCAGGGAAATAAGGGGACAACAGACGTGGGAACAGAGTTAAGGAAGCAGAGGAGGCAGACAGAATGGCATTTTACTGAAGGAGCAAGGGCTTTCATATCAGACTCCTTGGCTTGAATCACAACCCTACTTCGTTGCTGTGGTTATTGTTCTGTATAAATAAAACACTGATGGCCAGTGACCACACAGGAAGTATAGGCGGGACAAGGAGCGAGGAGAATTGGGGAAACAGGAAGAAGGAGGGAGAGACACTGCAGCCACCGCCAGGACAAACAGCATGTTAAGACGCCGGTAAGCCACCAGCCATGTGGCAAGGTATAGATTTATAAAAATGGGTTAATTTAAGATATAAGAACAGTTATCAAGAAGCCTGCCACGGCTATACAGTTTATAAGTAATATAAGCGTCTGAGTGATTATTTTATACGTGGATTGTGGAACTGCGGGGCTTGGTGGAACCTGGAGAGAAGCCCTCCAGCAACACTTCATCCTTACTAAGCGCTAAACAGCCAGCCTCAGAATCCCATACCTGTATTACAATGAAACTTGCAAAACCTTCTACCCAGAGTCATTGTGAAGATCGAACAGCATATCACTTATAGATGGCCAATAGTGAGCATTTTAAAAATGTTAGTTTGAAGTGCCTTCTTTTCTAATTAAAACCTTATTAATGAGAAGATGCAGAAATGGAGCTATGTGACATAAAAGAGGTCTCTTGAAATAGATATTTTGACCAATAAAATATTAAGGTAACACAAGAAAATTATGTCTATGGCCCTATCTCAAAAGACAAGGCTGTGGATAGAATAACATGGTTGAGGACAGGACAAACTGCACAGTTTTGTGTAATGAATGTAGCAGTGTGATTATCACTTCTGACAAAGATGATAACATCATTTTTTGGAGGATTTTCTGGCCACTTTTTTAAAAACATAATTTTTATTGATTCTTTGGGAATTTCACAATCATGCACCCCAATCCCACTCACTCATATGTTCAATCCCTCCATATCTGCCCTTCAACCTTGTAGCACCCCCACACACCAGGAAAACTTAAAAAGAAATAATAAAATTTAAAATATAATTTTAAAATACAAAGAATATTAATTAAAAAACAAATGAAGAGCAAACAAAAAATAAAAACACTTCGCTCCTTCATCTTCCCTGCCTCTCCATCACCTGCCTCTTCATCCCTCTCAAAGGCATTGGGAGCTGCTGTATATCATGCAGTATGCACCCTTTTGTCCAACGAGCTTCACTTGCAAATGTTCATTGTGTAGTGTGTTGTTGGTTAGGTTCAAGGTCTCTGGTTTCTGGCACATCATCAATATTGGACTCTCACCAAAACTCCTCCCAGACATCCTGCTGTAGCCCAGAGATGAGGAGATCCTGAGGCTAAGGTTCTGCAGGACCAGTTCCTTAACGTGCTCTAGCAGCTCACAGATGGGGTAGATGTTGGGGAGTGCAAACTCAAAGCACTGAATGTGTGCCTAGATGGTAGACAAGCTTATCTGTCCAGGCCACTGGAACCACCACCCTCAGGTGAGGGCCAGAGCCAGCTCTCCCACACCCTTGGTAAGGTGTGGGGACTGGCCACATATTTTGAAAATGAACATACAGCCAAACTGTGATGCCTCATCTATAACACTCCACATTTTTCTTCAAAATCATTTATGGAATCTAGCATTTGCCTTCTCCTTCATGGAGGAAGAAATGAGTCCTGGTGGGACAGAATGATGCTCTGCTGTTCCTGCAATTACCAAATGGCAGTCTGAGTCTGATACAGGCTTCCCTGAGGTTCTGTTGTCACTGTGTATCCCCAGACAGCATCCCAGATGCAGATAGAACAATGACTTTGATGTTAATAACGAATGTTTTGGAGAGTTTCAACCGAAGTCTTGACCCAAAAGAAAATTTCTCATAACAAGTACATCCACTAGTGGGATCAATATCTGAGAAAACATCTAGGGTACCCATAAGGAAGATGAGAATGTAGCTATCCTCAGGTAGAAGGGGCAAGTCTGTCTGAATGTTCAGATATCAGCAGAATTCTGATGATAGAGCTATCTGTCAACCACCAGGTCACTGTTAATGCAGAAGCTCACCCTTCCTTCTCAGTACATGACCCAGAGATACAAGGAAGTTCATTCAGATCACCACCTGTTCCCAGGCTTTATCTCACCCAGGCCCAGCTACAGAAGATCCCAGGCACCTCTAATTTCTCCCCCTTGTATTACGGCAGTCAGAAGTCCATGTTCAAGGGCCTAGCCAAGGCAAATTTAAAGAGGGAGGAAACACACATAACTCTGATAAAGCCCAGAAGTTGATGAGCAGAAATTAACAGCTGAAATCACAATTTACATGCACTAAGTGCCTGTTGAAAGAATTCAGCTCACTGTGACACCTCCCAGGAATGCAAAACAATTAATGTTCTCATAATATTTTTTTTATTTTGCTTATCCAACTTGTCTGAAGTGATTGCACCCACCTCTTGCAATTTTCTTTTCTACTAGCCCCATTTTCCTTCTGGAATGGGCAAGTCAGCATCTCAGGACCCAGCTGCAGGATGATTGTGGCTTTGCTTCCCAGTTCCGAAGACAGGATGACATAGCGAACATGAGATGGGGAGGTTGGGGGGAGCTCTATTGTTCTGCACAAGAACAAACCAGTGCTTAATCTAATGCAAACATAATTACTTTTAGTTAAACAAAAGGGGGAAAACAAATAAGGAAAAAAAAAAAACTCCTCTCACTGTTTACAGCGTAGTCTGTCTGCTCCGAAATGAATAATTGTGTGGGCATCCGATAGGCATCACGTTCCTCCTCTCAGCTGCTGTACTTGGAAAACAAATCTCAAAAGCATTTGCAGAGATGCCTAGGAAAGGGGACACTGGGTCCTAGTGATTCTCTTGTCTTCCTGATTTCTCATTTTAGTTTCATGTCACGGCTCTTCTCCTTAGTCTGAATATTAATGGTGGCCTGGCACTTCAAAAAATGATACTAAGGTCAGGTGTCAAGAACTGGAATATTTAAAGATTTTTTCCATTGACCTTGATGTGAGATTGATCCCTTTGATGTCCCTAAGTAGATATTAAGACAGAAGAAATATTCATGGATCCATTTAGCAAACATTTATTGCCAAACTACTCAATGACAGGGATTGTGAGCAATGTAAAAAATAGTGACTTTCTCCTAGACCAGACAGTATACTGGTGGTGGGGTGGGCAGTTTGGAATGATCAATTCAAATGAAAGAAGAAGAGAAATTTTATTTAGAATATACAAAAGTACTATATTAAATGTATGTAAAAGTTGGCATGAGACGATATAGCCAAAAAGCCTACATTGCTAGCAGTACAATAAAAAAAAGGGATGTCGGCAATAGTGTTTCTACATCCTTCAGCTAAGCTAAGCCTTTAAGGATGGACAGGAATTAAACACCACCCAAATGATTTATAAGAAAAGGAAAGAGCTACAGAAGCAGACACAAACTCCATCACCTCTTCGAGACCTTGAAAAGTTGGCTTGTTGCCTGGAATTTTGTTAGTTATTCTATCAGGGAAGCTTCAGTTAGTATTCAATAAGGAGTAATTAAAACAACTGAAATTCTCTCTCTCATGTCTGAAAGCGTAAAGTTGTTAGCTAAAGTGTAAAGGGCTATACTCTTTTGGGGAGCTGAAGGATAGAACCTTTCCTTGCCTGTTGCAGCTTCTAAAGGGCACAGGCGTCCTTGGCTTACAGTTTGTACTACTATGTATGCACAGCCTTCTGGTCTCTCTGCTTTCTTCTTCTGTGTCTTCTCCTTGTCTTTCAAGGGTGGTTGTCATTAAATTTTGGGCATGCCTGGCTAGTCCAAAGCAACCTCAGTCTGAGCTCTTTTATTATTCTGTAAAGACCCTTTTCCAAACAAGGGAGAAATGACAAGGGTGTGGTCCTCTTTTAGAGACCACATCACAATGCAGCATAGTCTGACTCTCTCCAGAAGCAGCCAGTGCTGCTGTGAGAAGGGCAATTGTGAGGAGGAAGTGAAGAGATAGGCCTTTGAAGCCTTGCATAAAGTACTAGTGTTTATTGCTGCATTAAGACATTCAGAGAACCTAGCAATTCAGAGAACTTTCAACCTCGAGTAAGCAGAACCATCTACATGCCCCTGTTCTGTTCTCTGAATTAGAAACTGTACCAATCTCTACCTCACCTTGACTTTTTGTTGTTTTTACTGTATTTCTCATTTAATAAGCCATATTCCTCTAAGTATCCTTGTTTTTTATGGTCCTTTTGCCAATGAGTCTCTTATGACTCAGTCAGTATACCCCAACGCCATCCCTCACAAACTGCATTACAAGCTACAGACTTGGAACTGAAAACAGACCCTGATCTTCACTGAGCAGCACTGGGCTTATCCTCAAAGCCTTTCTCTGCAGATAATCACCCTACACTTCTCTGATATAAATAGTTGGAAAGGGAGACTGGAGAGATGGCTTGGAGGTTAGGAGCACTGACTGCTATTCCAGAGATTCTGAATTCTATTCCCAGCAACCATATGGCCGCTCACAATCATCTATAATGAAATCTAATGCCGTCTTCTGGCATGCAGGCAAACATGCAGACAGAACATGTCATACATAATAAAGAAATGAATTTTTAAAATAAATAAATAGTGGAAAAGGCTAATAGGTAGACATGGACTGATTCTCTACAGACCAGCCAGTACAATCTGAAGGAAGTTCAGAAGCTTGAAACTTTAAGACAGTTCATGCAAAATTATCTGAACAGCTAAGTTTAGATAAAACAGTCAATTCAAAATAGGATTAATTATTTCCCAGCTGGAAATAGAAACTTGCAAAATATTTCTTTCCTTATTGCAAAGGTCAAAAAAAAAATGGAAAGATAGCCTGCTCCTGGCTTGTCTTCAATAACATGGCCCAGTGGAGTGCTCTCCTGGCTCACACCAATGTGCAATTGCTCTCTAGCAACCTGGGAACATAGGTATCAGTTCCAGGCACTGAATCTCTGTATGTCAAAATGCTGGCCAACCTGCAGTAGATTGAGTTGAAACAGCATGGACTGATCATTGCCACTGTATGAATTCAGCCAGGGATTATTTTGTTGGGATGAAAGTGGGTTTGACTACTTCTCCCCAATACAGTAAAAGCAAGCTCTCCAACAAACATATGCACAGCACTGAGATAAATTCATAGATTGACATGTGCAATTAGTAGCTAAGAAGAAAAAAGATCCTTGACACAGGGTCATCTACTGAAAGACAGCTCTGTACTGAGCTACTTTCATGTTGGGCACTGCCAACGTGAGATCCAATATGAAAGAATTTCTCTTTCAGAGGACCCTGTGTCTCATTTTACTTTGACCAGTTTCAATATAGTGAATTCATCAACCATGTGTCTACTCTTGCTTTCCTTACATTCTTGTTTCTCCAATAAATTTACTCATGCTAGAACAGTGGTTCTTAACCTTCCTAATGCTATGACCCTTTACTGCAGTTCCTCATGTTGTGGTGGCCTCCAACCAAGAAAAAATTTTTGTTGCACTTTGTAACTATAATTTTGCTACTGTTACGAATCATAATGTAAATATGTGTGTTTTCATATGGTCTTAGGCAACCCCTGTGAAAGAGTTGTTCAACCCTCGGAGGGATGTGAGTCACAGGTTGAGAACTGCTGTACTAAAACATAGAATCCACGCTCTCCTCTTTTTTTTTCTTTTTAAGTTTTTCGAGACAGGGTTTCTCTGTGTAGCTTTCCGCCTTTCCTGGATCTCACTCTGTAGACCAGGCTGGCCTCGAACTCACAGAAATCTGCCTGGTTCTGCCTCCTGAGTGCTGGGATTAAAGGCGTGTGCCACCACCGCCCGGCTCACGCTCTCCTTTTAAGACCCTTGTCAAATCACCTGAGTAGTTTCTAAGCTGAATGAATTTATAACTAAATAACATTACATTCTGTAGGACTGGGAGACCCTTGATCTTCGGGAATTGTTTATTTCTGCTAGATCCTTCAAAGTAGAAAAACCACTGGGAGACCTAGCACGTCACCACTGAGCTCAGCAGCTCCCTCTGCTGGGGCTGTTACTGAAGTAACAAATCTGGTGCAGAGAGAAGATTATATATTCAGTGCAGCCCATCATTGTGTATGAATCATACAAGGCGGTGAGATTAAATATGGAAAAATAATCCAGATATACAGGATCTGACCATTACTTTGAAAGCATTAAAGATAGGTTTTACCTTAACTTGTAATTTGAGCAATGGAGGAGATGATGGGGCTTTTTGCAGATATTAGAACTGAGGGGACTAGGAATAGTCGGTGTTCAACAGAAGAAGAAGGCTAATAAGAAAGTTACCGTGATGTTAAAAATATTATAAGTCCTATATAGAATAAAGACTAAAAAATGGAAAAAGAAAACAAAAGGACACATAGTTCTTTAGGCTTTGTAAATATGAGAAATACTTTATAAGTACCCTGCATCAGAATAGTAGCAATACCCCATAGAAATCTGTGTCTTGCAATGATGTTTTTCATTCTTTCTTGACATAGACATGATTCCCCATGAAAGCTGTTTTATGTATAACTTATGCTCCAATCAATATTCTATCAGTAATAATTCACTATTTTAAAATATATTTCAGTAATAAGGAACAGTTCACTAGAATTGAAAGAAAACCAACTTATTTAAAATGGAATAAATTTCCCTGCTGGTTATTGTAAGAGTTTCTCTGTTCAGACATTATAACCAACTCTCAATGGGCCTCCAAATTATCTTTGTAAGATTTAAAAATGTTTTAAACATATAGAGTTATTGTAAACATTGTAAAATAGTTTCCAAATACCTCACACTCACTTTTCTATATTATTAACATCTAATATCAGTATGGTATATTTGTCATGGTTGGTAAATATTAATACATCTGTTGTGCAAATTCTTCTAGGGAGCCATGGAAAAAAAAAAGCATCTATTTATCCCAATAGGGCACCGATGACAGACCAATGACGACAGACTTGGGTAAGTCTATCTAAGAGAATCAGTGGGTTCATTGGGCTTACAGGGCACAGGCGGCATGCGGGCAGCTACGTCACTGAATGGTTACTCCAGTGTCAGTGATAACTCACAAGTTTCATTCCTGGCACTTCCTGACCCATCTGCAGGCAGCTCTGATGAAGAATCTTCTCTCTGCAGTCATTGTTGCTGCATGTATAATCCTAGGAAGGAGTCCCATGACTGTGACTCTTACAGCCTTGAGACTTGCAAGCTTTCTTAGCTTCTTGAGTCTTATAAGTATCTCTCTTCTTCTGTGACAGAGTGTTTTGATTCAGAGAAAATAGTTAAACAACTACATCAGTACTAAATGAAGCATAGTAGTTCATAGTTCAGAATATGTTTTCCTCCCTAACTTTCTTTTTGTCTTCTCCCACTCATGTAAGAAAACACTTTACATTTAGTTATCATGTCTCCTTGGGCTCATCTTCATTGTGACAACTTCTCAGATATTTATTATCTTTTTATTACCTTGACAGTATTTCAGAATACTGGTTAGATATTTTGTAGACTAGCCTTCAATTGAGAACTGTCCATATTTTTCCTTAGAGTAAGCTAAAGTGTTAATAATAAGTGATAATGAGACTACTCCAGAGATCTCCACAAACTGCTTCATAGACAAGAAGCCTGATATGAAGCAACCAGGAAAGACTTGATGGTTGAGATAGTTAGCACTCTCTGGCATGAAAAACTACAAGTGATCAGGTAAACATGAGAACCAAGAGAACATAGTCAAATGAATAGCCAGTAAGATCCTTGCACAATGAAACACCAACAAGGACTAGCAGCTAGCAGAAAGAGCCAAGGTCAGCAGCTAACAAAACCCAAGTCAGAGATGGAGAGAGTTGGGCTTCAACCATTCCTAAATGAATGAACAGCATGTGATCATTTCCCTGGTTGGGCTGAGGGGATACATATAAAATATATGGCCCCTTCATTTGCTCAGGCCATGAGATCTCAGAGAACCACTGAATCTCATAGTGATTACATCAGCCTTTGACCAGTTTCTGCCATAACCCCATACAACCCCTAAATGAGGAAGTTCAATGACTATTCATCTCTTGGGAACCTTTCCCACTTTTGGTAGCATCTCTCGCACATCCTCAATTTCTCACTTTTGTAATTCTGATTTAAAAAAGCTTGCCTCTGCTTTGCTTAGTCCCATGAATTCCTACATCTTTAATCTTCATTGACACAAGACAAAAAACTCATGAACCAGGTCAACTTTTGGTATTCATGAGTGTCCAGCACCTTATGTCCTTGGGTGAAGCATAACTGGACTGAGAAAGGTCTCATCACATTCAAAACATCTGCATTGGAAAAAAAGTCACCAAATGTAACCTATATTTAAATTGGAGTAAATATGTTCCATATCTTTAATAATCAAATAATTCACTAAAATATTTAGAATTAATTTATATAGAAAACAAATGAGCAATCATGGTTATCTATTTTATATTTTGAGTAACAATTTAATGATATTTTATTCTCTTGATCAGAGTATTCTAGCTGACCATTGAACATTTTTTTTCAATTGGATCCTATGCCTCCTTGACATGTTCACATCATTGTAGAGCTGTTTACTTTCCCTCTTTCTCTGTTTTCCTCCTTTCCTCCTTCTCTCCCTTTGTAATTTCTTTACTTTTTGCCATTACAAATAATCTCGGGCTCAAGCTACCCATTTCCTATCAAGTTCTAGAATCAGATATTTCTTCAAAAAGTTATAGTTCTTTTTATTAAAGGAATGTGATCTTAAATTTGGGAGGAAGTGTCTCTAAAGATAAATATCAAAGTCAACACAAAAAAAAACACAAAAATTTAAAACAAAATTAAATGCATTGTGTTTGAAAAATGCTTTGGAATTTTTAAGTACACATAAATTAATTTGGCCCATGCTTCCCTTAGAGGTAATCATTGTTATAGTGCTGATTCACTTGCTAAAGTAACTGAGAACTTGAGACTTCTGTGACTACCAAGGTTAAAGTGTACATGACCAGAAAATGAAGAATACACATCTTCCAAGGGCCCATATTAAAGTTTAGTCCTCAGTTTGCAGTATTAGAAAGTGAAGACTACTGGAATTTAGGGCATTGGTGGTGTGCTTCTAAAAAGAATTTGATCTCTTTTTCTTCTCTTTTCTTTCTGGTTTCTGTGAGGTAGTTACCTAAAAAAGTTGTGAGTCTCAAAGGGTTATGGTCAACACTTTGTATTTATATAATATCCCTTTTGTTTCAAACCAGAGAGTTTTGTTGTTCCCTCCTGGTGTTTCCTGACTTCTTCCTTTATAGATACAATGTAAGAAATTTATAGTAACTGTACTTGTTTATTTGCATGCAAGTCCCTATCTCACAGATCATAAATTCCATAAAAAGCCACATAGTGAGAGCACTCTCAATACTTATAGAATGAACAGCGCTTCTCCTCCACTGCCACCCTCAATCATGATAACCTCAAAGTCTTCTAAGTAGACCAACCGGGATTAATGAACTCTTCTCAGCAACCATAGAAGTTAAGGTAAAGGTTCCATTTGATATTCACTATATAACACACTTTATTTTATGTATCTTATTTCCTCATTGGATTGTAAATTCCCTGAGGTCTAAGACTCCTTAGTTTAAAATAAAGGTGATCATAACCTGCAAGGCTATCATGAAAAATGCATGCTAAATCATGCATTATAGAAACCAACATAAAGAAAAGAGATGTTAGCTTTTATTTCTACTCCATTTTTAGCACTTTTAATTGTCCTCAGTTCCCAGTATAATTTATATAGGAAGTGCTCAATAACTGCCTGACAATGTATTAACAGTGCTGAATGTTAAAAGTTAGTGTGAGCCAATGGTTAAAGGTAAAGAACAGAGATGCTTAACTTGGAGAAACAGCAGTTCTTCTCTTTGCATTGGTTTGGTAAGTACAGTGAACAGTGTGCTGTTACCATTACAGAATAAGTTTCACTACAAATTATTAGCACAGGTTAGAAATATGGTATCTTAAAGAGCACAGGAAGGTAGAAATACTTTCAGAAGTAGATCTTACGAGGAAAACATTAGAATTCCACCAGCCAGAAGTGGAAATACTGCTTCAAGGATAAAAACAGTTAGGGTTATTAAATAGGTACTGGCTTTCACTTGACAAACAAGGATGGCATGAGATCCTCGCAGAACCATCCATTGACAAATAAACTACAATGTGCTGACATTGTATACTGTACTATACAGCACAGCTGAGCTAACGTCACTTTCTCTCCACATTATATGCCCCTTTGGGTAAACCTCTCTTGCCCAGTGACTTTTTGATGAACAATTCTATTACTAAAGTACCGGATCTAAATAAATAGATGTTAGACTCCCATAACAATAACCAAAGAATAACAATTAGCTTAATTCCCTCGGTAGGTTACAACTTTCACTTTCCTAAACCTACGATACAGTAAATATGAATGTGGTAAAGGTATTCCCATAAACATACAAATGAAATGCTAAGGAAAAACGCATATTTTGCTTCTAATTTTTTCAGAGTTATTTGAGGAAACAGTTGGTAAGGCTTAAGACAAGAGAGGCTGAAATTTGTTAAATTAATGCAAAGGTAGACTGATCAACAGATGAGAAATAGTGAAGAGAAAAGGTGGTATCAGGGGAGAAAAGCTAAAATGAAAATGAACACACACTCTGTGAGATGTATTTAAATCTCAGAACCAAGCTAGCTGTCCAGGGGAAGCTGCTTTTCATCTTCTGAGTTGACACAGGCCTTTTGAAACCTCCGTGGCTTTGACCTTTCATTATTGCTGAACACAGCCACCTGCCTTCACCCCTCACCCCAGCCTCTCAGCTGAGGCATGAAGAAGATGCCCTCGGCCCCTCTGCAATAGCATGAGGCTTTTGCTGTTTCCACTTCAAAACTGGCCAGATTGTGAAATCTGAGTCTTTCAAGAAAAGATATTTTTTCTCTCAGAGCCAGCATTTTTTTTTTCTGAGAGATGTAATACATCAAAGCAGAGAAGAGATGCAATCATGCAGGGAATGATTTCAAAAACTTTAATGAAGCGTTTAAAATAAACTCATTTGAAGGTAATTTAACAACACCACTTTTACAATTAAAAATACTATTTTAGCATGCAAATGAAGAACATTACTCCCGTGTCAGGATAGAAAATGAAGTGAAACCGAGGGGCTTCTGAAACATGAATGCCATCTCAGTAATTTCTCCTCACTCTATGGCACTCTTAGGCAGCCTAATGAAAGAATGAATTGATTTAAGCAACATTTTGTTGCAGCAATGGGGTTTGAGGAATTAAATTAACTTGATGGCTGCTTGTGAGAGCCAGGCTTAGAATTGGCATTATATTGTTACTAAAATTAATTTTTATCCTCTCATAAGCTTTATTTGGTGTTTTTCTCTCTCTCTCTCTTTAATCCTGAAATGCCAACCAAGGAATCCAACAATTAGCAGAATACTTCATCAGGCCTCTTCAATGTATTAACAGTTGTTTGAAGACATATATGTGAAGTCAAAATTATACTCTCAGGGAAAACAAATTGGACTCCAACTGCTGCTCCAGGAACTGCAGCACAGCTGGGTCTTCCTTGGAAGGGTAATAGGAACAGCACGCTGGCACACAGACGATGCCCAGACAGCAATTCTCGATTTTCCTCCTCACCACAAAACAGTTGACAAATCGTGTTCACACAGCACATCCATGTCTGAAACAGGCTGCAGCTCTATTTCAGCACTGCTAATTCAGGCTGAAGATAGTGGGTGAGTCCTCAGTGGCTAAAATGTGCAAGTGCCTTTCCACTTAATAAAATGTATCAGAATGCTAGTAAGTGAGAGTGGCCTTGCTATAAAGGCAACCTTAAAGAAGTTGGAATTCTTAAGTAGGTGAAAAATTTTGTACCTTAACTTACATAAAAAATAATTTTTAAAAAAAAATGTTTTAAAATAAGAAAAGTGGCCGGGCGGTGGTGGCGCACACCTTTAATCCCAGCACTCGGGAGGCAGAGGCAGGTGGATCTCTGTGAGTTCGAGGCCAGCCTGGTCTACAGAGCGAGATCCAGGAAAGGTGCAAAGCTACACAGAGAAACCCTGTCTTGAAAAACCAAAAAAATAAAAATAAAAATAAGAAAAGTAACACAATGCCAATATGAGCATGACTGTTCCTATCAAAGATCTCACACCAGCAAAATCAATCAACTATGAATGAAAAATATTTGGAAAAAGAATGATTTTTTCACTGAACTCTTAGTTTTTCATGTTGTTATTTCCTGCATGATATGGTGCCACAACTATTTCCATAGTATTTACACTGTATTAGCCATTACAAGTCATTCAGAGATGATTTAGTACATTCCAGAAGATATGTGGAGCTTATATGCAAATGCTCTGTTACTTTATAAAAGAGACTTGAGCATTAAGGGGTCTGGAGGAATGATTGTAATATACAAATGAGCTGATACCTGTTGACATGAGTATTTTCTGCTATAAATTCTTGCTATTTTATAATTTTTTAATTATTTAAAAATATGTCATACAGTTAAGTTTGCTCATGTTTTCCCCTCCCCCAGCTCCTCCCCACCTCCCTACCTTCCCAGCTTCATCACTTACATTCTCTCTCTCTCTCTCTCTCTCTCTCTCTCTCTCTCTCTCTCTCTCTCTCTCTCTCTCTCTCCCTCCTCTGCCCCATGGATTCATATGTGCATCATTTCTGTTGTGTCTGGCAGATGCTCTTTCCTTAGAGTTACCCACCACCTTCAGCTCTTACAATCTTTCTGCCTCTTTGCATAGATCCCTAAACCTTGAGAGGAGGAATTTAATAAAAACATCTCATTGAGAATGAGTACTCCAAAGTTTCTCACTCCCCAATCGATTAATGTTTATGCTGCTGGAAGGCACTCTGCACAATACAGGAGGAGAAAAGAAATCATCAATTACACCCAACTACAAAACCTATAACCACAAGAGCAATCTGCCTGCAAGATACACTGAAGCGACAGTGTCACAAGCATTATAGGAATAACCAACCACATTTTATTGAATGTAAGGCACACTCTATGAGATGGAACCAATATGTAACACTACTGAAGGAGCCAAGAACTTGAGACTAATTAGTGTAAACATTGCAGTATGGTGATATATTTGTAATCTAAGAAATAAAGCTTGACTGAAGATCTGAGGACAGAGCTAGACACAGAGTTATACGCAGAGGTCAGGCAGTGGTGGCACACACCTTTAATACTAGCACACAAGAGGCAGATATCTGTCTGAAGCTCTGTAAGTTCAAGGCCACACTCGACTACATGAGATTGATCCACTCTAGAAGAGAAACAGAGGCAGGCAGTGGTGGCACACAACTTTAACCCCAGTATTTGGGAAGCACATATGCCATTAATCCCAGCACTAGGAAAGTTGAGGTAGGAAGTGAAATGGCTGGGCGGAGAAAGGCATATAAGGTGTGAGGAGACTGCAGCTAAAGAACCTTTCGGCTGAGGACTCAGAGGCATTCAGTCAGAGGATTTGTGGAGTTGGAGAGGTGAGAAGTGGCTGTGGCTTGTTCCTTTGTCTCTCTGATCTTTCAGCACTTACCCCAATATCTGGCTCTGGGTTTTTATTATAAGACCCTTTCAGATTCATGCAACATTGCAGTGCAGATGGAAAGGTATCCTGGCAGTTAGGGGCCAAGGAATACCACAAAGTCACTGTAAGCACAGCAGCTTACAGCTCTGCTCCAGGAAAAGGTTTCCCCAGTGCAAGTGTAACAACTCTGCCCCACTAGGGGAAAGTTTCCCCAGTAAAAGCATCATAGTTCTACTCCACTCTGCTCCGGAGAAGTGTTACAGCTCTGTTTTGTTCCTCCTGAGTATAAGGACTCCACTCCACTAGGGGAAAGTTTCCCCAGCAAAGGTGTTACAGATGTGCTCTTCTCAAATGAAGTGTCACAGCCAGAGGATGTGTCACACTAGAGCCCTGCTCCAACGAAAATGTCACACCACACAACAAATCAAGAGATTTATTGGGAAGGAAGAATCAGAGGGTGGCTGCCTCTAGAGTGAGAAGCAGCAGCAAACAGAACAGGGTCCAGAGTTTATATAGGGTTTCTTGGAGGCAGAGCTCTCCAGGTGGCTTAGAATTGGTGGGGTTTTGTAGCTTGATTCTGGGCAAGTTATGGGATTTTTGTACTCGGGAATTGGTGGGATTTTGTGTTCAAGGACCTCAGGGAATGGTGACATTCTGTAACCTGACTGCAGAGCAGGCTCAGGGATTGGTGGGATTTCAGCCCTGGTCCTAGGGTCAAGTCAGGGTCAGAGTGTTTTTCCTTGGCCCAAGTCTCAGGTCTAGTCAGAGGCAGAGTATTTTTCCCTTGGCCCTTTTCACCCTATCGTTAGGCCATGAGCATAGGAGAAACCTAGTACTATTATTCTGCTAAAGAAAAATAGCAATAAGATGAGTCCTTATGACATATTGCTATGCTCATATATCAGTGCATCACTCAACCCTAATCAGAGAAGCTTCTTCTTGGAGTAGCTAGGAATTAACACAAAGTCCATAGTTTAATTGTGAATACTAGCCGAAGCCATGGTTCTACCCTAGCACACTGCAACAACAAAACTGTGAATGTTGACCATTTTTACCACATATTGTAGTTTGACTATCACATTTCTCCCATAGGCTCCTGTATTCAAACCCTTGCTCCTCAGATGTTTGCACTGTTTGGGAGGTTGTAGAATCTTTAAGAAGCAAAGCCTCACTGGAAAAAGTGGGTCACTAAAGGTGAGCCTTAAGGCTTTCTAACCTGGCCCCAGTTCCTTTTTATAGTATCTACGTTCTGAGTTCAGATGCAACGTGACAAGCCAACTTCCTGTTCCTGCCATCATGCCTTATTCACCACTGCCATGCTTTCCAAATCATGATTAACTGTATCTCCAAGAAACCATAAGCCCCCCAAAAAAATCCTTTTTTCTTTTAAGTTGCTTTTATCACAGTATTTTATCACAGCAACAGAAAAATAACTCATACACCATATTTGAGCAATATTGAGTAGCATGTGCCAGGCACGCATTCTCCATTCTCTCTCTTAATTCCCTTGTGAGTTCTCCACGGCAGTATCACTGTATTCAGTCAATTTTGAAGAGAAAAAGCAGCTGGTATACAGCCGAACTATAATCCTATGGATTCAGTTACTTTTGCCAATGTCTATGCTTCACAAAAGGAAAATTTTGAGATGTGACTACAGTGCTCTGACTTTTTTTCTTCTCACACAAGACCACATGCATCATACTAGGCACTAGTCCCTTTCAGAGTAAGGCTACTTGAATACCACCAGGACACACATAAACCCACCCAGAACACCTTTCAACCCTACCTATATATCTCATGGGAAAGTGTGGCCCATTTTCTCCTAATAGTTGATGACTGTACAGATGTAATTTTAAAATGTTTTCTCTACCTTGCTCAGCCATCCAATCTCTGTATAAATTTTTTTAAAGAGTTGCAACATTTTTTTAACAAAAGCAACATTTTTAAAACAAGTGCATAACATTTGAAGAGACTATTTTGAAGGGCACAACAGATGTTCAAAATTTTAAATTCTAATATATCTATTTTTTATAGCTTTTGCTTTGAGAGCCGTTTTAGGCTTACAGAAATACTAAACAGAAGGTTAGAAAACTGAGCAGAAGGAATAGAAAATTGTCAGAGACTACTACCTTTACCCAACACAGTTTCTCCTGTGAACATCTGCATTAATATAGTACATATGTTATAATTCATGAACCTATATTGACACACTATTGTCAACTGAAATCCATAGTTTCTGCCAGGGCTCATTTTCCCTGTGTGTTCAATAGATTTTGCCAAATGCTAATATTACATGTGCACTATGAGAGCAGCATATGGAACAACATCAGTGACACCTAAAATCCCCTGCACTGTGTGTGTCCTCAGCCACTGGTCACTATAGTTTATTATCTTTATGGTTTTGCCTTTCCCAGAATATCCAGTACTTGGATTCATATTGGGTGGCCATTTCTGTCTGCTTTCTTTCATTTAGCTGCACATTTAAGTTTCTTATATGCCTTTTCCTGGCTTTCATTTATCCACTTATAATTTAGCAACATGTTAAAAGATGCACAAAAATGTCTCTCTTTCATCTCATGATTTACATTTTGAAAATGTGCATATGGTAAAAGACCAAATGGATCTTGGGCCAAATGCATCACAACAGTGGAGACTATAGTATGGCATTTCTTTTCTCTGATTTCTAGTTTTTGAATTTTAATTGAAATATTCTACAATTATTATTTAGCAGGCAAGTAAGAAACCAATCCCTTGACTTTTTGTTTTATGCCTATTCTTCACTGTAGTTAAAAAGCTTTTCTACTCCCTCAAAGGTTTTCCCATGTCTAGTCTCTTTAACTTGAGTTAAATTTCTTTGTGTCTTTTATCTCAAAGACAAAGACATATAAGAAGAAGAAGGAAGAGGAGAAGAAGGGGGAGGAGGAGGAGGAAGAGAAGGAAGAGGAGGAAAAGGAAGAGGAGGAGGAGGAGGAGAAGGAGGAGAAAACGATAAGTGAAAAAAGCAATGTTCATGAGAGGATGAGGTCCAAGATGCACCCTTGAGTACTTGGGGCCCCTTGTGAATTTATAATAAGCTATAGCCAGAGAATAAATTTCACAGTGAGGAATTAAATGAAATCTGTTCTTGCTGCCTCTGTCTCCCAAGTCAAGCATGATGTAGTTTTCACAGTAGCAGTGTTGTGGTGAGCCTGCTCTTTATTACAAGACCTGTACTCAACATTCTACATTCAGAAGATAATTTAATAGTTAAGGAAATAGGCAGCATGGAGGTGCTGAAGAAGCAAGAAGATGGGATCAACACTTTTTTTGTGTTCACTAAGGATTAACAGTACTTACCATATATAGAATTAGTTATACATCCTTTCACCAATTTTATTTCTCATTCAAAGGTATGGAAATGAACAGAATGAATGTTTGGGCCAAAAATCACATGTACTTTGCCTGGAAGCATACTATGCTAAATGTGAAAATTAAGAGATGAAAATATGTTACAAAGGCATTGAGATGCTCCTCATAGTCAAGGCTCCAATTTGTGTAGCAGAAGCTGCAGCTTTCTATTCCTCTGTGACTGCTCTTACCTAGTTAATTCATTATCAAATTAGGGATCAAATAAAGAAATTGCTGAACAAAAAAAATCTAGTCAAAGATTGGTTGCCGAATAAAACAGGGAACTTTAAGGAAAATAGAGATAAATCTGTCTTTTATAGAGAGAAGACTATGAAGTTCATTCCTCAAGGATTTCAATAATTATTTGTTTCACTTCTTTATAAAGCACAATTTAATAATTGCATATTTATATAATATGTAATGATAGGAACCACTTGACATTTTTACCTCATTAAGCATTTTTCAATTTTTTGATTAACATCTAATAATTATATATATTTGGTTTTCATAAGGTTGTCGCTATAAGGACTGGTGCATGATGGGAAGGAGCAATAAGTTAATGACAAGAGTGAAACTTCTTAGAGGCTAGTTCTATAATAAAAGTGAAATGAGATTTCATTAAAATAGTGGCATAGTAGTGTAGCTAAAAGTTTTCCAATGTCCCACCTGGTCTGCAGCTGCTCAGACCCAAGTAAACACACAGAGACTTATATTGACTAAAACTGCTTGGCCATTAGCTCAAGCTAACTACTGACTAACTTAAACTAAAGTTTAAGTTAAGTGTAAGCACTTAAACTCAGCCCATTTCTGTTAATCTATATGTCACCACGTGTTCTGTGGCTTTACCTGTGTGCCATTACATGCTGCTCCCTGGACAGTGGGCTGATGTCTCCTTACTCAGCCTTCCTCTTCTCAGAATTCTCTTTGTCTGTTTATCCCAACTATACTTCCTGCCTGGCTACTAGCCAATCAGTGTTTTATTAAACCAGTGTACAAAAGCATTATTCTACAGCATTTCCCCTTTTCTGTTTAATTAAAAAGGAAAGTTTTAACTTTAACATAGTTATATAACAAAACAGCTATCAAGCAAGAATTACATTTACAATATCTAGTCTATTTATATTTGGCAAATTCAAAGAAAATATTCTATTTATCCTATATTTGTGAGTCTAAGGTTTCATATCTAACTTATCTTTAATCATAACCAAGGAAAATTATAATTATCTAGTCTTCAACTACATCAAAGACCCCAGAAGGATATAATATTGCCTAAGTAAACAGGAAGAGCATTATAAGCAACGTCCAAAAATCTAGAATGACAGAGACAGCTTTCTGCCTGGATAGTCATCCAAAGGTCCTCTGCAACGTTGGGGCGTCCATCTTCAGCCCACAGGCCTAAAGTCTCTCAGTAGCTTCTCTTGGTGTCCTGTAGAATGTCTGGCAGTTTCTTCTTTGAAGCAGGAACCTAAAGGACCATATCTCATTACAAAATAAAGTGGTCACCTTCCTATGAGTCCTGCATGTCCAGCCAATACAACATTTTGTCAAGCAGTCCAGGCAAGAACAGTTTCTTGCCCAAATGGCTACTTTTGCCAAGAAGAAGATAAACACCATATGGAGTATCTTCAATGCTCATCTTCCTCTTTGAAGTAAATCGGTTCAGAAAAGTCTAAGTTTTTAAAATATTTTAAATGCCATATTCTGTTAACATAATAATAACTATTCTGTTAATATAATAATCACTCTTAATCTGTATTTCTCAATTATACACTACAATTTCAAATGAGTTGCACAAACAAAATATCTTAAACAAAAGTAGAAATATACATACAGTATAACAAAACTAACTTTAAATTTGTATCAATAAACTAAAATCCATAGCAATATAAAATATGTATCTTATATTTCTATATCATATCTCCCTTTCTTCTTTAAGAAAGAGATTGACTATGACCAATAGCAATTTGTTACCAATAACCTAAACAAAAACAGAATTGTTACAGAGAATCCTCAGGCAAATGATACTGAAGGTCAAGATCAGAGTTAAAAGGAGACTGTGTAAACAAATCATATATATATTCACAGTGTCTTTGCTCAGAAACAGAATTTAAAAGTGATGGTTTCCTGAAAATAAGCACAGACTTTGGCATCCTGTCCTATCACTTAGTAGTTGTGAATTTCTGAGAAATGTTTCAAAATGTTCTGAACTCCAATGATCTACAAAACAGGAATAGGCCAACAAAGTTGGAGGTGTGAAGATTAAATTAAGAGTGCTATCACATGGAAATTAGTGGATGTCATATAATGAAAGTTTCATAATTACTTACCTATTTGCAAGAACAATTTGACAAAAAGAAAAGATAATAATGCCCTTTGTCTACTTAGTATCCTCATAAGAAAAATTAAGTTCCCACATTCTATTCTCTGATCAAGTCCTCTTTAACAAGTAAGAAAATCAGAGATAAACCCAAATAATACATTTAAGAAAGGCACACTGTGGTGATAGAGAAATGTCCCTCTCTTAAGTGCATTTACTATTCTTACAAAAGATTGAGTTCAGCTCCCAACACCCACACCAGGAAGCTTATAACACCTATAACTCAGCTCCAGGGATCACACACTTGTGGCCTCCATGTGCACCAGCAGTCACATGCATGTACACACACATAAAAAGTATTTTTAAAGAAAGGCACTTTTTTCACTTATTTTGATGTAGTATGATCAAGCTTAATATGTTATATTAATGAATCTTCTCTGAGCTTGTGTTTTCTAAGTTTGCTATGAATTTCCTTAGTAATTATCTCTTCCAGTAATTATCTCTTCCAAATTCTACCCATGTACCAGTCAGAGGGACCCGGAATCATGAAAGCACTGAATTTTGCCTTTCACAAATGGAACCAGCACTCTGAGCAACAACTTTTTCCACATCAGTGGAAGATGTACCATCATATTTAATGGATTTATGTGGCTACTATAACAATCTGATACATACATAAGGACAAATAAGGATAATTACACACCTCAGCTCAGCTTTTACTAAACTGAGTTATTCTCACTGAATCCTGTTTTTCAACATTTACTTAGAAAATGAAAGTGATGATAAATGCTCAAGGCCTGTGAGAATCACCTGGAGGTGGCTTCCCTTTCCAGACAGCCTGTTTGGACTTCTGGTTTGGTCATCTGGGCCTGACTAGTCAAGTCTAACTGGAAACCCCAGCTCACAGAAGGGTCAGAGTGGCTCTTCCCCAGGTTTGTCTTGGCTCCTTTTTTCCAGAGTTCAAATTTCATCACCTTACTGTTGTATCAGAACCCCTCTTCAAGACAGATTTTCCTACCTAGAGTATTCACTGTTCACTATCTTTCCTCCCTACAAATAACACCCTAGAAAGAAGCTCAATGGACTAACGAATTCCTCACAAATGCCTCTAGTAAACTATTCAGCCTCGTGCTCTGCTTAATACCAGACAAACGAGAAACAGAAGATGACATGTGTTTTTTGAGATTGTGGGGAAAGTTGGAAAACATATTGATGGGAACATAGTAAGCAAAAGGAATGTGTTGATTACTTAAAAGAATGCAACTCCATTTAAAACAAAATCTCAAAGAGGTCTTTATATGCAGGCATCAATATCATCATTAATCACAACAACAATATAGAAGTAGCCCATGTGCCCGCCAATTGGTAAACTAATGATGAAATGAAAGTTATTATATAATTTCATATATTCAAAGTACCTATAGTACTCCCAATGCAGAGTCGGGGGAAAAATGGTGTCTTCCATGGACTATAGATAAGGAGCATTGACATTAATGAGCATGAAGTTTCAGTTTTTCAATGGGAAGAGTTCTAGAGATTAACTATACAACAATGTGAATAGATTCAACACTAACTGACCTATATGCTTAAAAGGAGAAGATGACAAATTTTATGCTGTATATAACTTACCCCAATTAATGTCTTTAGAATTTCTTTTAAAAGTCTGAGTGATTCTACTCTTCATCTGAGTGTTTCTCCACCTGGCTAATCAGGTGTGGCTGTTCCACGGCAGTGTAACCCAAACTGCTCTTGAATTATGGGCATCACTATCATGCCACACAGTTTTTTGTTTGTATATTTAATTTTGACTTTGGGTTTTGTTTTGTTTTTGGTTTTTTGGTGGTTTTTTTTTGCAGTTTTCATTTTTTTTATACAATATATTATGATAGCCATTTTCCATCCTCCTACTTTTGCAATGCATACCTCCCCTCCCACCCAGATCCAAACCCTTTCTGTCTTTCCTTAGAACACAAAAGGGCATTTAATAATAATAATAATAATAATAATAATAATAATAATAATAATAATAATAATAGAATAAGGTTAAAAACAAAAAAATAAAAATATGACAAAACAACCAAACAAGAAAAGGAGCTAAGGAAAAAACACAAGAAACACACAGAGATGCAGAAACACACTTTGCACACACAGGAAAACCATTTTTTTTAAAAAAAAAAAACAGGAAGCCATAATGCATACATAAAGTAGTTTCTCCAATGAGACTCCCTTGGAGAACACTAATTTTTCATTTGTAAGTGGTTATCAAGTGGAGATACCTTCTAGGTTAGGGATGAGGACATATATCCACTTCTCCTTTCAGATCTTGGAACCCATCTGGTGCAGACCTGTGCATGGTGCCACATTCTCTGTGAATGTGTGACAGCCCTGATATGTCTAGAAGGCTTGATTTCTTGGTGTCTGCCATTTCCTCTGGCTCTTATACTCTTTCTGGCTCCTCTTCTGAAGAATTTCCTGAGCTCTGTGGAGGGAAATTTGATGGAGATATCCCTGAGTGTTCCAAGGTCTTTCACTCTCACATTATCTGGCCATGGGTCACTGTATTTCTTCCCATCTCCTTAGAAGGTTTCTCTGATGATGGTTGAGCAAAGTACAGACTTATGAGATAGCAGAATATTGTTATTAGTCGTTTTATTGTTATATTCCTTTAGCAGAACCATATAGTATTTGTTGAGGTCTTTGATCATTTTTGGACTTGAGTTTTGTGAAAGGTGATAGGTGTGGATCTATTTGGATTCTTTTACATACAACCATCCAATTTGACCAACACCATTTCTTGAAGATGCTGTCTTTATTCCCATGTGTATTTCTGGCTTCTTTGATCAATGTATCTGTTATTGTGGCAATACCATGATGTTTTTATTACTCTAGTTCTGTAGTATAATCTGATATTTGGGATAGAGTTATCTCCAGCAGTTCTTTTGTCATTCAGGAGTGTTTTCAGCAACCTGGGTTTTTTTTATGTTACATCTGAAGCTGAAAATTATCCTTTGTGTTGGAATTTTGATGGGGATTGCATTGAATCTGTAGATTGCTTTTGGTGGGATGACCATTTTTACCGTATTAATAATACTGATCCATAAGCACTGGAGAGCTTTACATCTTATGATATCTTCTTCAGTTTCTTTCTTCAATATCTTATTATTTTTATCATGCAAGTCTTTCACTTGCTTGGTAAGAGTTATCACAGGATATTTTATATGACTTGAGGCTCTTGTGAAATGTTTTGTTTCTCTTATTTCTTTCTCAGTCTGTTTGTCATTTGTATGTAGGAAAGTTACTAATTTTTATGAGTTAATTTTATATCTAGCTACTTCGCTGAATAAGTTTATCAGCTGTAGGAGTTTCCTGGTGGAATCTTTAGGATCACTTATGCATACTATCATACCATCTGCAAATAGATATATTTTGACTTCTTCCATTCCTATTTGTAGCCCCTTGGTCTCTTTGAGTTGTCTTTTTTTTTTTCTAGATAAGACTTCAAGCACTATATTAAATAAATATGGAAAGAGTAGAAAGCCTTTTCTTGTTCTTGATTTTAGTGGAAATGCTTTGAGTTTCTCTCCATTTAAGGTGATTTTGGCTATGGGCTTGCTGTAAATTGCCAATACTATGTTTAGGTATATCCATTGTGTCCCTGATCTCTCCAGGATTTTTATCATGAAGGGTTGTTGGATTTTTTTTCACAGGTCTTTTATGTATCTAATGTGATGATCATGTGTTTTATTTTGTCTTTCAGATTATTTATATGGTAGATTACATTTACAATTCTGGTATGTTGAATGATCCCTACATCTCTGGAATGAAGCCTACTTGATTAAGGTGGATGATCTTTGTATGTGTCCTTGGATTTTGTTTGTGCATATTTTACTGAGAATTTTTGTACCTATGTTTACAAGGGAAATTGATCTGCAATACTCTTTTTTTGCTGGGTCTTTGTGTGGTTTAGGTATCAGAATAACTGTGGTCTTGTACAAAGAACTGGGCAGTGTTCTTTCTGTTTCTATTTGTGAAATAAATTTGAGAAGTGTTGGATTAAATTTTCTTTGAAAGTCTGGTAGAATTCTGTGCTAAAACCAGCCAGTCCTGGGCTATTTTGATTGGTATAGTTTTAATGACTGTTTCTACTTCACTAGGGGTTATAGGTCTGTATAAATTGCTTGTCTGATCTTGATTTAACTTTGGTAGATGGGTTATATTGAAAAGAAATCCATTTTTTTAGATTTTCCAATTTGGTGGAGTACAAGTTTTTAAAATATGACCTCTGAATTTTCTCCATGTCTGTTATGACCCTATTTTTGTTTTTTATTTTACTAATTTGGATCTTTTCTCTTTGCCTTTTAGTTAAATTGGCTAAGAATTTGCCAGTCTTATTTTCTCAAAGAACCAACTCTTTGTTTCATTGATTCTTTATCCTGTTTGATTTGCTTGTTTCTATTTTATTGATTTCAGCCCTGAGTTCAATTATTTTTTGCCATCTACTCTACTGGGGTGTTATTTCTTCTTTTTGTTCTGGAGATTTCAGGTGTGCTATTAAGTTACTACTATGAAACCTCTCTAGTTTTTAAATGTGAGCAAGTAGTGCTACGAACTTGCTTTTAGAGCCACCTTCATTCTGTCCTGTAAGATTGAATATGTCTTATTTTCATTTTTCTTCAATTCTAGAAAGTTTTGAATTTCTTTCCTAATTTCTATCTTTACACCCTTTTCATTCAGTAATGGGTTGTTTGGTTTCCACAGTTTGTAAGCAATCTGTTGTTTCTGTTGTTGTTGATCTCCACCTTTAATCTGTGGTAGTCAGATACTGGCACTGCATGATGAACTGAGTGCCAGGTTAAGGCACCAGATGCCGATGTTCATCAGACCCCAGACGTACGCAGTTTTATCTGGTAAAGTGAATGATTAGAGGTCTTGGGGCCAAAATGATCTCAACCTATTCTCAAACTTTAAATGGGTAAGAAGCCCAGCTCACTGGCATGGAGCCGCCGGGCATGGAATGCGAGTACCTAGTGGGCCACTTTTGGTAAGCAGAACTGTTATCTCGGTTTTTTTGTATCTGATGATATTTGCTTTGTATCCAAGTATGTGGTCGGTTTTAGAGGCACTTCCATAAACTGTGAGGAAAAATGTGTTCTGGACGTTTGGCATTTGAGTGAAATATCCTATAAATATCTGATAGGTCCATTTGGTTTATAACATCAGTTAGATGCAGCATTTCTCTGTTAGTTTTTGGTTTGTTTAGATAACCTGACTATTAGTAAGAGTAGGATACTGAAGACTCCCACTATCACTATATGAAGGTCAATGTGTGATTTTAGCGGTAGTAGTATTTCTTTTGTGAACTTGGGTGCCTTGTATTTGGTGTGAAAAGTTAAGAACTGCAATATCTTCTTGGTAGTTTCTCCTGTGCTAAGTATGTAGTGTCCTTCTCTATCTCTTCTAATTATTTTTGTCTTTAAGTCTATTTTGTCAGATATTAAAATAACTACATCTGCTTGCTTCTTATGTCCACTTGCATGGAATATATCTTTTTCTATCATTTTACCCTGAGGTGGTATCTACCCATCTATTCTTGATGTTAAAGTATGTTTCTTGGATACAGCAGAAGGATGGATCCCATTTTGTAATCCATTCTGTTAGTGTGTCCTTTTACTGGGGAATTGAGACCATTGATGTTGAGAGTTATTGAAGAGTGGTATTGTTGATTCCTATTATTTATTGTTGTTGTGTGTGTTATTCCTTTCTTTCTCTTAGAGGGGTTTTTTTTGCCTTCTTTTGATTTGCTGGTCTGATATTATTTTTTCCTACTCTCAGCTTTCAACATTCTTTGATTTCATGATAAACAGTATTTTTTCTGAAAAAAATTATTCCATTTTCAACAGTAATTAATGTTTCTTAAAGGGGGTCCATGAGCCAAAAAGGGGAAGGGGTAAAGTAAACCAGAGAAAAGAAGAATTTTTTTTTTAAATTAAAAGAAAAACATGAACTGACAGCCACAAAAGAAATTAAGAAACTGAAGGACTTTGAAGATGAGCTTCCTAATGAAGGAGGTGGCCAGCTAAATTAATCATGTTCCTAAAATACTGACCTAATTCTTGAAAGATATCACAGCCCAGAAAAGTAAGAAGACACATTTGCACACGTTAGAAATAATGGAGCCTGTGAGGAATTAGCTATCCATCAACACCCATGAACAGAACACCAAGAGGCTGGAACAAATGCACACCGAAAGGTTCCAATGACTCGATTACAGACAACTTGCTGAATTATCACTTGGGATTCTTCTTCTACAATGCTATACAAACATTGTCTGAAAAATGTAGAGTACACAACACAAAGTATAAGGGGCCTTGGAACTGTATACGTCTAAGTCTCGTGATTCTAATAGAAACAAAACATATTCCTGTTAAGGTCTTTATTAAGGCAAATAGTACCCTAAAGTTTAATATCCATTTCTACTAAGTTGTGGTAAGTAATGAATAGAAAGATTCAGTACTAGAATCCTTAGTCCTTATTGATAATTTGATAATTGCATTTACAGTTGGTAGCTTGTCCATATCTTCTCCTTGAATCCTCTCCCTGCAATTGCTGCAATTGCTGCTTGACTCTCTTTCACTATAAAATCACTACTTTCTGGCATGGTCCTGAATAGACACACAGTTCAATTGTATCTGAAGACACGGGTTCAAATCCCAGTTCCTCCAGTTACTAGCTGTGTAGCCTGAGGCAAGTCCATTGATTTAGTACATCTTTTTCCTCAGCTAGAGAATGTAAGAATGAAATCTATCATTGATAACTATTATTGGTACTAAAATCAAATTAAATCAAAGAGTACATATGAGTAGCTCAGGTATTCGCTACAAGTATACATGAAAGGATAATTGCTGTTGTTGCTGTTGTTGTTCCATACCTATTTATTCTGCACTGATTCATTCCTTCCAGGAGGTGAGAGGAAGACTCCTAAAACTCAGGAAGCTCACAAAACTTACAAGACTCAAGAAATCACAAAACCTACATGATCTTCAGACTCCTTCCCAAGGTCATATAAACAGTAAATAATTGTTGGACAGAGAAGACTCTTTGGTGAAGTTCTCTGCACAATGCACAGAGGACTCAAGGGATACAACTTCTGTGAGTCATCACATATGCTGGAGTAAGAGCTTTGGTAATTCAACTTACTGAGAGACACTTTCGTCTACCCTTATGTAAATGGCTGTAGAAAATTCATTGATTCACTGAGTCAGACTTGAATGAAATCTTTTCTGTTGTCAGTGCCCTACTTATGGTGAATAGATGTTTGTTCACTTCTCCCCAGGAAAGCTAAACAGTGCCACTGATGTCGGAACAGGGACTGGAAGAACTAATGAAGAGTTTGAGAGAAGCAGTGGAATGGCCCTGCCATGGATGATGGTAACATGTGCTGACTACCCACTACAATGTGCAGCTAAGGCTGACACATTTTAATGCGGAAATCTATGGGAGCACTCCAGTATGGCTACCTTCCACCGTGTGACACAGGATAGTGTGCCTCCTTGCATTAATGGCAGTTGTGTGTCCTCTGCTGTGGATGATAAGTCATGAAACCAAATTTTAGAGGAGAGAGACAAAGGAATTCCAGATGGTTCTTTTCCTGTTTGTGAATTAAAGGCGCATGCTTCCTTGATTAAGTGAATCTAACATACAAGTACAGGCATGTTCCCCAAATAGCTGATAGACTAGGAAAAAAAAAAAAAAAACTTCAAGCCCTGGAAATGTGAGTATGGGAAAGGGTAGTAAGCAGACTATGGTGACAGTTGGATTGCCTCTACTGTACGTGATAAGACACACACTAAAGCTCAGTTGTCTGCCTAAGAATTTGCCTATGAAAAGAGGAACCACAACAGCAAAAAGACATGCAGATACTATCCTCCGGCACTAGCCTTTGATTAAACAGGAAAAGTGCAGAACAAAATGCAGTTCAAAATTGAGGTGGAGATACAGTGAGTGGAGTGCAAGGGAAAGACAGTATAAATTAAAACTGCCTGAAAAGACTTCCTGCCATACAAAAATTGGAAGCCATGGGAAGAATCAGACAGTGATGATGAACAAAGCAAGGTAGACCTGACAAAAGATATCCCTCAGGAATAACCTCAGATGCATTGTAGGAGAAATGCACAATTTAGCATGTAGGCAGGAGCCTTAATAATGACCTGTTACAGGAAACTATGATAATCAGGAAATACTGAATTAGTTTTAAGGAAAGAAATGACACCATTAGATTTGACTTTAAGAGCTAAAGTTCTAAATATCCGAGACATTATTTATTAGAGGGGTCAATAGGGAGGGGAGGTGGTGCATTGGAGGCTCCTGCAAGAGACGTTCATGAGCTGTACTAAGGCAGTGGGAACACCAACAGAAGAGAGTACTACTTTACAAACTAAAACATGTGATGTCACATGTTGTGTGTTTTCATTGTCTAAGGAGTGTGAAATGACATCAAAGTTTCTAGATTGGGTAAGTGGGTGATAAAAAGATAGGGGGAATAGGCAGTCACCATGCACAGGGTCAGCTTCCTGCAAAAACAACGGTACTTAATTCATTTAAAGAAAAAAACACATGCAAAGAAAGTATAACAATTGCAAAGGGTTATTTGTATTAAGCACCTTTGACTTCCTAATAATCTGAAACTCAACACCCTCCAACATTCCAGCTTCTTCTTCAACTGAAGATTGGCAGTACAGCACCAAGACACTATCCACACGCAAGAAAGCCATAAATTTTAATGAGCTTTGAAAAATAGATAAATAGCTGTTAATTCCCCTCAACATCTAGAATGTTCCATCCTAGAGTTGCTAAGTACTAATAATATATTTCTATAAAAAAATCCAGGGAAGCTGAATTATGTGAATCATACTGGTGAAGGCCTTCCCCTGAAGCCACATGGGATCTACACTAAGCAATACTAAAGATATCTATTGTTAGTATTTTAACCTGCTCTTTTGGAGACCAGCCCAGTGTCCTGACATCATCTTATGTTAAAGCACCCTTAAGAGGAAAAAAACCCTCCCCCTCTCTCCCCCTCTCTCCCCCTCTCTCCCCCTCTCTCTCCCTCTCATCAGAGGTAGCAAGCATCTCCCTTTCCCCCTCCCCCTCCCCCTCCCCTCTCTCCCCCTCCCCCTCCCCCTCGCCCTTGCATGAGCATGTTGCCTGGGGTGTGAGTAGCTTTCCATCCTGCCATGCCACCCACCACTGCCATGCCCGCATGGCATGTCTCACCCACTGTGGGGCACCTTGGTCCAAACCCACCAAAGCCTCCCACAGGCTGTATCATAACATTGGTGCTGTGGTGCCAGTGACTCTGAAGAGGCCTTCCTGGAGCATTTCTCCTGCCTACCAGCAGTCTGAGACACACTGGGAACCCTGAGACCTTCAACACTCACTTCATCCAATACCTCCATAATTGGTGATCCCCACTTCTGGCCATTTCCCACAAGTGAAGACTCGTCTTCTCCACGGTGGCATCTCGTCTCTTCCCGTTCATAAGTCTCAGTACTAAGCAACCACAAGTCCGTCGGGCTTGCCCTGTGGCCCCGGTTCTCTGTTGAAACATTGCAACAGTCTATGCCATCTCATTTGGACCTCAGCGTCTGAATTGACGATTGCTCAGCACCTTGCTTCCTCTGCCTCACTTCCGGGAAATTAGTCAGAGCCAAGGATTCTTGGGCTATACACTCCTGTCTCTTCCTCCCTCCTGCCTGTAGCCATCTGCACTCATAGCTTTGAGGTGAGCCATGTGGAACATAGGCCCTGCCCTGACTGCAGCTGGTAGGGGACCCAGGATGCCTCCCTTATCTTGTTTCTTCCTGGCTTTCACCAATCCGGCTGTCTCTCAGCCTGCAGTCCTACAGCCCGTTCTTTATACTGTACATTCTTATCTCTGACCTTTTTAAGTTAGTCAGCTGACAGTTTCCTGGAGTTTTGACTGTCGTTCTGTTAAAACAGTTTATTTCATATGTGCAGATGGAAATGTATGATATAGGTGGCCACCTGACTGACTTTTGAATGCTTGAGTTTATGTGTCCTATACACACACACACACACACACACACACACACACACACACACACACACACACACACACGTACAGGCACCATGTGATCTGCCCCTTCCCACCCATACCAGGGTTGCTTTCTGATTTCTCCCACATTATAGGTCAAAGATTGATTATGTCTGACACTTCTGCCTCCAACAATGTGGAGACCTGGGTATGCACTGGTCTCTTTCATTTTTATTAGATTCAAAAGTTGCTTGGTCTGCACTCAGATATGATTTATCCTTCTCAGATATTTGATTCCATTTGACTACCAGGCTTTGCTTCAGCTGCCTACTCAGTTCTCTATATAAAATACACAGGTTTTCCTCTCCTAGGGCTGCTACTAGGCCTAGATATAATACATCTTGTTACCAGATCAGATAAACTCACAGGACAGATTTCAATATAACTTTTTACTATTGATGGCTCTCAGTATATCCTGGTTTGTTTATATGAAGACAGGAAAGCTGTCTCACTCTGATGATGTTTAGGGAAGCATCCGTCTTCCTTCACTCACTCGACCACTTCCATTCAGTAAATTTCCTCTGGATATAGATTTAAAAATACGTTTCATTGAGCTGAAGCCAGGAAATGTTCATACCTTTTAACCCAAAACCATAGCTTTTGCTATGAGTTCTGTTTTACAGACACTTACAGGTCCCTGCACAGATCCACCCCTCCTGCCAGACTCATACCAAGGCCAATTCACAGGAGATCCTCCAGATATGACAGCCCCTGCACCAGCTCCAAGGATGCCAACCACCAACCAAGGTCACCAACCAGGTGAATACCGGCAGGTTGATTCCACCTACATCCTTGCTCATAAAAAGGCTCAATATCTCTTAACTCTTACTGACATCCTTACAGGATGGATAAAACATTTCCCACCTCCAGAGAAGTGGCAGATGTGATGGCTCCTGCACTCCTGAAAAACACATTATCCTTCAATTCACTGCTGGTACCACCTCTCTAGAGTCAGGCGGACACCTGCCCAGCAACTGGAACCTGGTTTTCCTAAATGTCCCAATAAAGGGCATATTCGCTCTCATGTCTCACTCATTCACCCTTGCCTCTTCTGTACAATCAGAGCACATGCGTGTTCCGTTATTTCTGGCAGTTATCACTCTTCCCATGGCTAGCCCAGCTCATAAGGCCAATGATAACAATCTATTTTTTTTCTCCTAGCAACCTCAAAGAACAGATGCCTGAGATCTCTGCAATGTCAGCTAACTATGCTTCTTCACTTATACCTCCTGCCATGTGTGTGACCCCAGACTTCCAACTTCCTCCATCCCACTTTGCCCTTTGTCAGTGTGAAGCAGTCTCAAGAATTCGGCATCCTCATCCACCCTCCCCTTTGCTCTCCATAACTCGCCTTTTTATAATAATCAAAACAAAAGAATGTTAGTATTCTGACCCACCCCTTGGAGACCCACCCAGTGTCCTGATGATATCTTATGTTAAAGCTCCCTTAAGAGGAAACAAAACCCTTCCCCCAGAGGTAGTGCACACCTCCTTCTCTCCCTCTCTCCCTCTCTCTCTCCCTCTCTCTCCTTTCTCCTCCCCTACCCCCAAATCCCCAAATAAACTCTTTTCCATGTGGACATGTGCCTAGGGTGTGAGTAACTTTCCATTCTACCATGCCACCCCTGCTGCCATACCCACATGGAATGTCTCACCTGCTGAGGGACACCTTGGTCCAAACCCACCAAAACCTCCAGCGTGCTGTATCCTAACATCTACGTCATGTCATAGAACAAGAGACTCTATATAGTAAACCTCATATTTCTAAAAAATGAAATCCCTAAGGCTACAAAAGTGACCAGCTTTTCTACACACCTCACTATAAGATGGCTCTGAGCTAGGGTTTCAAGACACAGTTTAACAATCTATCTAAGTTTTCTCCAAAACCTTTCCCTTTCCTGACAGCTGTCTGATTCCTGTTTACTTAAGCAAAAATTAAACAAAATAATTAAAAGAAGAATGAGAACTCATCTTTATTGACTCAGGTGGATGCTAAATTCTTTATATGTTCTATCTCAGTTCTTATGACTAGCACCCTCTAAAGTAAATGTTACTTCCATTCCCATTTCACTGATGAATAAATCAAAGCCTGAAGATAATAAATAGTATTTCCAAAGCACCACGGTAAATGGTACAGCAGGGGTCTTGTTTCTGGGACCAGATATATGACCATGAGCTTAGACCTATATCCTTTCATCCTCAATTTTTAAGACCTTGCCAGAAAAACAATATAATGTTTATCAGCTCTGCTCAGAAACTGTAATGAATCTACTCCAACCTTCCTTTTGGATCCAAACACATGACCATTTATTAAGCCTACCCAGAGACAGCTCCTAAGAGAACACATCATGTCAGCCACAGAGTAAGGCTATCATATTTGGACAAGAAAGATAGATAGACAAATATTATTACCTAGGGTCCTGCAGCTTCCAAATATTGAACATTCCTAAAGCATTTTCTCAGAAATACATCCCAACAATGATGTATTATTTTTTAGCAATCCTCCACTATTTACTACTTTGATCTGTTTGGAACAGAACAATATTGTTAGCTGGTCAAAAGTGCTATTTACTTTCATAGGCAAATAGTTTTGCACAATGACACTAAACAATATAAATGCTGTTTTATTTGATGACGATTTTACACTTCTTGCAGCCTCTAGAGGGACAAGGCACTTGGGCTTGCCAATCTGGTGCAACTATCACGCTTTACCCTGGAAAATTTAAATCTCTGCTTAAAACATTAACTTCTTGTTCATTTAATTTGTTTATTGCTGAGAGTTTACCGCCGACTTTATGGTCCTGGGAAGATTAATTTCCAATGCCTTTCTTTCTTCTTTGATCAACTTCACCCATTTCCAATTTGAATGCAATTGTACCTTTCTAAGAAGCATTTGTCACTTGCTGGTTTGCATATTTCAGACAACCAGAAGTTGTTGGTGCAGAATGGAAGGCAAGCATTCCTGCAGAAAGTAGCTGAAAGATAGACAGCCACTCTGTGCCTTTCATGTGACTCCTGTTGATAGCAAGCTCTCCAGCATCAGTAAATCTTACAGCTCTGGGTCTTGGCAGGCAATGAATTCCCTGGGAGGGTTATGGTGCTAAATCCTGTCATTGTCATGCATAAGGTAAGGATTGAGTTGCATCTCTCAAGCTACTGAACCTCGTTAGGCAAAACAAACAGGAGAAACACACATTAAAAATAATTCATTTTTCCCCCACTGAACCCCCAAAAGAGCAAAGCCAAAATAGAGATTTGTTTACAAATCAAAAGGTTCTGGGCTTTTTATATTCAAACAGCAAACCGCCAAGTAAAATGATGTAGATTTAATGACATGGAAAAAAGTTCTAAAGATTCTGCAACAAAATGAGAGTTTACAAAACAGTGAGTATAGAATTAACTCTCTAAGGTGTATTCATTCCTGAAATGACTGAGAACTTTTGTAATGATTATCTCGAGGATAATAGAAACAAAGGTTTATTCTCAATTTTTGTTCCTCTGTTCTCTCTAAATTTTCTGCATAACTGTACACTTTTGTCATTAAGAGTTGATTTAAAATGGAAGCTCATTGCATTTAGAATAAAAATTGAAATAATTAAATAAATGATGAAAGACCATATTCTTGAGGATGTGGAGGAGATATGAAATAAATTATTTATAGTTTATTTGGCAATAAACTATTAAGTCTTGCTAATATCCTAAGGACACCAATAGAGCATATATGCCTCGTTCTCTGAATATGTGCTGTTATCCACTTTCACAAGGAAAACCAGAGCTCCAAAAGTGGACAGAACTTGTCCAAATCATCATGATCAAGGGAAATCAATCCTAGACCCACAGAACCCTAAATGTCTATCACTGTCACTGTGCCAGACTGCTTTAATTGCAGTACCTTTCCACAGACAATTGAGCAACCTCACAGATCCACTCTTTTTATAAAGGAAAGTAATGAGCCCTACCTCAAAGCTAAATCAAGAGCATATTTCTAAACCATTTTTATTCTTGCTTTAAAAATATATATATGGGCATGTGTAAAATAATATATTAATTCTTTCCATTACGATTTATGAGCATGCTATACTTTATGATGCATTTTTCTTATCTACTATGCTT
This sequence comes from Peromyscus maniculatus bairdii, assembly GCF_049852395.1. Lineage (NCBI taxonomy): Eukaryota > Metazoa > Chordata > Mammalia > Rodentia > Cricetidae > Peromyscus > Peromyscus maniculatus. Next base: position 77,477,324 of record NC_134855.1, read on the forward strand.
CTTAACTATTTGATTTATGCACCATGCCACCCAATATCATCAGAAACTGTATTTAAAATATTTAACAACCTGTGCAGAAAAATAAATTAAAATATAAATAAAAGCAAAATATGTTTCTATTGTGTGTCTAAATATATCAAACTATTTATAAAATTGGTTAGCAAGTGATATAAGATGTGATCAAGTAAATAAATGAAATTATTTCTGTCAATATTGTCAGTTGCTGGTGTCATCTTTTGTCAGACAACTGTTAGCTCCCATTTATCAGGAACTGTTCATTGATAGACAACAATCATATTCTTTTGTTCATATTAATTTTATTGATTCATTTTTTTTTTACATTCCATTCAGTTTCCCCTCCATCCTCTCCTCCCAGCCCCTCCCCTAGCCTTTCCTCTCCCCCATCCACTCCTCCCCAGTTTCTATTCAGAAAAGGACAGGCCTCCCATGGATATCAACCAAACAAGGCATATTAAGTTGCTGTTAGGCAAAGCACCTCCCTTCCTATTAAGGCCAGACAAAGCAACCTAGTATGAGGAGTAGGGTTCCAAAAGCCTGTGAAGGAGTCAGAGACAGCCCCTGTTTACACTGTTAGGAGTCCCACAAGAAGACCAAGCTACATAACTGCATATATATATATATGCAGAGGGCCTAGGTCAGTTCCATGCAGGCTCCCTGGTTGTTGGTTCAGTCTCTATGAGCCCAGGTTAATTGATTCTGTGGGTTTTCTTATGGTGTCCTTGGCCCCTCTGTCTCTTACAATTCTTCCTCCTCCTCTTCCACAGGAATCCTCCCAGGTCTTCCCAGTGTTTGGCTGTGGGTCTCTGCATCTGTTTTTATCAGCTGCTGGGTGAAGCCTCTCTGACGACAATTGGGCTGGGCATCAATCTATGAGTATAGCTAAATATCGTCAGGCATCATTGCATTGACATCCTCTCTCTCTCTCTCTCTCTCTCTCTCTCTCTCTCTCTCTCTCTCTCTCTCTCTCTCTCCCTCTCCCTCTCCCTCTCCCTCTCCCTCTCCCTCTCCCTCTCCCTCTCCCTCTCCCTCTCCCTCTCCCTCTCCCTCTCCCTCTTTTTCTGTCAGTCATATTTGGTTCTATCCTAGGTCTTTGTGCTATCCGTTCTGGTCTCTGGGTCCTGGTGTTCCAAGCAGTGTTAGGGGTGGGCTCACTCTCATGGAATGGGTATAAGGCTGGACCAGTCATTGGTTGGCCACTCCCACAATCCCTGTCACCCTTAGCCCAGCACATCCCAGAGGCAAGGACAGACTGTGGATAGAAGATTATGTGGCTAGGGTGGTATCCCAATCCCTCAACTGGAAATCTTGCTTGATCATAGGAGATGACCAGTTCAGACTAAATATTCCCTACTGCTAGGAGTCTTAGCTGGGGTCATCCTTGTAGGTTCCTGGGAGTTTCCAACACACTAGGTTTCTACCTCAGTCTGAAATCCCCCCCCCCTTTTCTGGTCATCTCTTCCAATACTCTCCCCATCCATCCTCTCCACCTGATCCCTCATGTTCCCCATCCCACCCACCCCCAGTCCACCCACAGGGTCTCTTCTATTTCCCCCTTCCCAGGGATTTCAAGCATCCCTCCTTGGGCCCTCCTTGTTACCTAGCTTCTCCGGGTCTGTGAATTGTATCATGGCTATCCTTTACTTTATAGCTAATATCTACTTATGAGTGAATACATACCATGTTCATCTTTCTGGGTCTGGGTTACCTCACTCAGGATGATTTCTTTCTAGTTCCATCCATTTGCTTGCAAATTTCATGATGTTATTGTTTTTAACAGCTGGATGATGAGTAATTGTATAAATATACCACATTTTCTTTATCCATTCTTCATTTGAGGGACATCTAGGTTGTTTCCAGGTCCTGGTTATTACTAATAATGCTGCCATGAACATAGCTGAGCAAGTGTCCTTGTGGTACGATAGAGCATCCTTTGGGTGTATGCCCAAGAGTGCTATAGCTGGGTCTTGAAGTAGATCAAGTCTCAGTTTTCTGAGAAACCACCATATTTATTTCCAAAATGGCTGTACAGATTTGCACTCCCACCAGCAATGGAGGAGTGTTTCCCTTGCTTCACATCCTTACCAGCATGAGCTGTTACTTGTTTTTTCTCTTAGCCATTCCTATAGGTGTAAGATGGGCATCCCAGAGTCGTTTTGATTTGCATTTCCCTGATGGCTAAAGATGCTGGATGTTTCTTTAAGTGTTTCTTGGACATTTGAGATTCTTCTGTTAGAGTATTCTCTGTACCCCATTTTTAATTGAATTATTTGGGTTTTTGAGTTCTTTATATATCTTTGGATGTTAGCCCTCTGTCAGATGTGGGATTAGTGAAGATCTTTTCCCACTCTGTAGATTGCCATTTTGTCCTATTGACAGTGTCCTTTGCCTTACAGAAGCTTTTCAGTTTCATAAGGTCCCGTTTATTAATTGTAGATCTTAGTGTCTGTATGATTAATGTTCTGTTCAGGAAAATGTCTCCTGTGCCGATGCATTGAAGGCTATTCCCCAATAGAATTTCTCTTCTATCAGGTTCAGTGTATCAGAATTTATGTGGAGATCATTGATCCACTTGGACTTGAGTTTTATGCAGGATGATAGATATAGAGCTATTTGCATTCTTCTACATGCCCATGCTCATATCCAATTAGACCAGAACCATTTTATGAAGATGCTTTCTCTTTTTTGCACAATCATATTCTTATAAATAAATAATTATTTGATCTTTTATTGTTCTAAATTTTGATCTTCTTTTACCATCAATATTGTTGTGTGTGGTGTTAAATCCTCCTAGTTATGCTGAAGTAACCTCTATTTCATTGTTGTTTTTTTTTTTTGCAAGTAAACATTTCATATATTCAAATACATTTTAATCAATTAAGTAACAATTCACTTATCAGTACAATGGACATTGTGATAAATTGTACAATATTGAACTAACTAACGTGGTGTCCAGTACAGACCCCTATATGAACATGAGCTACCACCTTTATTAAAATGGATATTGTTGATAACCAAAGACGATGAGTGCTTATGCATTTTAAAATATTTGTCACCTAAAGCAAAAATGTGGTACACTCCTCTGACTCTGTCTAAGCCCATGTATTTCCTCTTATCTTAGGAGTGTCCAATATAGAAAGGACACCTGTTGTGTCTGGCCACTAGTCCCTGATCCCTGCCTCTCTCTGTCTTTCTGTCTCTGTCTCTCTCTGTGTCTTTCTGTCTCTCTGTCTCTGTCTCTCTCTGTCTGTCACTCTCTGTCTGTCTCTGTCTCTGTCTGTCTGTCACTCTCTGTCTGTCTCTCTGTCTCTCTTTCTCTGATTCAGATCCATAATTCCACAGAAGATCCAACTCAAGTGAAGATCATAGGGTGAGCGCAAAGCTGAGCAACCTCTGCAGTTGCAGACCACAGCTTCACCTGGCACTGGTGGCATTTATTTGTCAGAGTGTGGCATCACTGTCACTATTCTCTTCCCTGCCAAGGTTTGGCCTGGTATAGAGGCACTGAGGTACAGAAGCCAGGGGGAAATGAACCTGGTAGGCTGGTATCCAGTACAGAGGCAGCCCCCAAGTGATATTTACTGAGTGACCAATGGGAATAAGGGTATGTCATAGTTGAAAAGAAAATTAGGTGGACTCAAGCAGCATTTCTGAGAGATCTCTGTCTCAAAACTACTGATTAATGAACAAAATAGTAGCTGAAAGATGATTATTTTAATATAAACAGACCTGGAGTACTAGTAGAGGTGTCTCAAATGAGCAAATTACTTACTATAAGAAATTGGTTCATATTATTTTGGAGGATGAGATTCTACCATTACCTGCCATCCACAGCTACACATGTGAAGAAACCCATGGTGCAGGTCTGAGACCCAGAAAGCCAATGTTTTAAGTCTGCATGGAGAGCAGGAGAAACCTGACATTCCAACTGAAGCAGAAAGACAACGTCCTTCCATCTTCCTGTCCTAGGCAGGCTCTCAGAAGATTAGAGGAAGCCTTCCCACACTGTGGATCATCTGCCTTTGCTCAGTCAACCAGTTCAGATGCTAATCTCTTCAGAAAGTGCCTAAACAAACACAGCCAGATAGAACATTTAACCTGGACACCTAATGTCCCACTCAATTTGAAGCATGAAATTCACCATTACTGCACTACAGACAGAAGTATAAACAATCAGGGTAGGGTGTCAACAGATGAAAACTTTGTAAGGTAGAAAGTGGGCTACAAATGGACAGAGAAAGCTTTTAATTCTGCTTTAGTCTTCTGCTTGTAGCTAGAAAGTTTCTCTCTGGGTCCCACCAAGGCCGCGCAGTCCCGAAGTCCACTTATAAAATAATCACTCAGAAGCTTATATTAATTAAAACTGGCCATTAGCTCAGGCCTACCACTGACTAGCTCGTACACTTAAATTAACCTATTTGTATAAATCTATACCTTGCCACATGGCTCATGGCTTTGTTGAAGTCTTCTCAAAGGACTATCAGGTTAGGTCATTTAAAGCCCGCCTTTGCTCATCAGAATCCAGGGGTAGCCCCCACTAACCTTCCAAAATGCAGCTGGCTTCTCCTTCCTTCTCATTGAATTCCAGCCACCCTGAATTTCCCCAAAACACTATGATCTCTTCCCTTTTGCATACTTATCCTCACTCTCTGGTGTGCTGTCCCATTCTTTAAATGCTGAGTCTCAACTCAAGGCCCAGGTTAAGTGCATGCTCCTTGGAGTCATTTCTGTAGACCCCTAATTAGAGCCGACAGTCCCTTTTCCAAGTACCATCTCTGGGGCTCAGTTCCATGATAATTTTTAGAACATTTTCTCCCCCTGAGAATACAGCAGTGTTTTACTTCCTGAACATCCAGGCTGTAACACAACTTTTGGCAGAGTTTGTTGTCATTTGCTTTGTTGTTGTTGTTGCTTTCATTGTTTTTGTTTTCCTGTAATGGGTGAGACATTAAATATTTTAAGCTTTGTAGGTCACATGGGCTCTATCACAACAACTGAAAGGTGCCAGAACAGTGGGAAAGCAACTGTAAAGAAAAATAAGTAAGTGGCCATTGCTGTGTTCCAATAAAATTTAGTATGTCAACCCCAGGCCTGTAGCAGAATGTCCAGCACATAGTAAACACAGGCAGATACCTAGTGAAGCAGGGGTCCTTTCTCTCTTGTTTTAAAGAGAAGATGGGGTCTAACTTACCTTTACCACATTCTGAAATACAAAGTTTGATACAGTAGAGCTATTTGCCTAAGAGGGAAAAGACCTCCTTTGGATATCCTTTCTCTGAAGTTCAAAGGTATTGAAACATAAAAATGTGTCAGAGACATTGGGGTGGCCCTGATGAAAGACAAAAGGCAGGAAAGGTTGAAAAGGTCTTCTAAGACTCTAAGACTGAGAGTAGACACTGTTTTGGATTTGTGGAAAGGATAACTCCACAACATGAAGTGTAACCACATGGGTGCGTGTACTCCACAAGCAATGTACTAAAGTAAATGCAAAATCTGGCTAAGGAAATGACTCCTCCATTGAACTGGCTGTTGTGTGGGATGTAAGCATCACTCCAGTCAGATTTTTCTTCTAAGCCCTCTGCACAGTTACTAATCATTCTCCCCTCAATCCCTGTGCAATGGGCTTCACAGGGACTACCCTTTATATGAAGCAAAATAGGTGTGAATTGTGTACACAGAGAACAGGCCTGCAGATGGAAAAGGAAGGTCTGTACTGGCCATCTCCGCCTTCAGTGAGCTTCCTAGAGTTTTGAAGCCATTATGAAGGACATCCTCAGAGGAAAAGACCACACCCCCTGCTTTTCTGCACAAGCAGGAAGCTGCTTACTGTACAAATTGATGTGTCTCTTCCAAAGGACTTTCTTCTTCAGTGCTGGGGTTCAAACCCAAGGCCTCATGCATACTAAGCAAGTAATCTGTCATTGAACTATATTCCTAGTCCCCAGGTGATACTTATTTATCCCAACAATAATTCAAGTTTCCCCTTGATCACAAATTTATCAGTAAACTTCTAGTATGAACAACTAAATGAATAATGGATCTTGTGAATGATCCCAGAAACCTACATTTGAAACAGAATTCTAAATTTGGACTTCAAAAGGCTCTAAATCAAATACCCATCCCCCTCCCCAGCTTCCTACACAAGCCTTGCAAGGTTTTGTGTACTGTGATATGAAAATCATGGCAACCTGGTTACATGAAAGCTGACACCTGCTAACAGGTTTTAGAAATTTCTTTTTCACCCTTGATGAGCACAAGTTCACAGTCCATGGGCTCCTGCAACCCAAATATCACCACGGTAATGCTTTTGGCATAGCATTCAATATCGTTCTCCCAAACTGTCACAACCAAGGCAATGATGCTGCTACATTTCATTACAGTGCATCTGTCAGGTATAACCCAATTGTTTTGCTCAGTGACCACTAAATCCATCAGTCAGTCTTCATAGGCTTCACTGGGCTACCCTACCCCTTCCTTCCTCCAGCCTTCAACACCAGGAAACTGGAACAAGCTCTGTCAAAGTAAATCATATAAATATTAAAAAGACTGAGAGGATGATCAGAATAGACATCTGATATTATGGAATTTGTATATCAATTTATGAACTGTGTGATATACTGTGCAGGAATCAAGAGGCCATAACAGTTTTATGGGGAAGATCATAAATCTGTTACATGCTCTGTCCCACATACATAAGAGACTGGTTTTTGTAGGTTTTGTTTTGTTGTGTTTGTTGTTGTTTGCAAAATGCAATGCTGTCACAGACCCCATATAAAACAGCTAAAGCTTTTCTAATTTTACTATAAGTGCTGTTTTTTTAATACGTCCCCTTCAAATAATGACTTAGTTTGTTTTGTTGGGGTTTTTTTCCCTGACATTTTCAAGATGGTGGTTTACACAGCTGGGTGGAAGTCACTAACCCCTTGGGGACTAGCAGAGATTTGCACAGAATACTGACACTTGCAGGAGTCCCAGAGTCCTTGAAATCAGCACTTCCAATTCCTCAGCATGTCTTTTTAATCACTAGTCTCTGTGTTCCCATGTGCTAGTTTCAAGCATCTGAACACATCTGTTTTCCCAGCAAGCTATGTGAAATGCCATTCTGTGGCATAGCAGTGAGAGGGCTCCAGAGATTGTGAAAACATATAGAACAAATGTCTCTTTATATGAAGGGTACTGAATGTACAAACGAGTCTGCTGTATTTGGAGTCATGCCTTGTGGACAAAATATTGTCATCTCAAAGTTATTCTCCCCTCCAGTACTGGTTTCTTCACAGTCTCCATGTCCATCAGGTAAGTGTATGCCTGAGAGTCAGACAGTCACATAAGCTGTTTGCCCCCTGAACAATTCCCCAGAGCAGTAAAGGATACAATTAAACACCAGGGATCTTGTTATCGTTCATTCCTCTAATGAGGTGCTCAAAGTATCAAATAAGAAAATAGATTTAAATGCACTTAAATCTATATTTGGATTGTACAAAGAAGAAGATAGATTTTAGTAAAGAGGACAAAGTCTAGAACCAAAGATATATAGATTAAAAGCTTGAAATTAGGATCCTAACCCTCTCTCCTGTAACAGAGATAAATTATTTCTTTCCCCCTGAGTCTCAGTTTCTTTGCCCATACAAAGGAATAACCATCTCGGAGAATTCCTTTTTTTAAAATGTGTGTTTGATGGCTATTCTTGGTTGTCAACTTGACTACATCCGGAATAAACTATAATCCAGAAATTGAGAGTACACCCGTGAGAGATTATTTTTGCTTAGTTTGAATGCATAAATCCACTTCTAGTCCAGACCTTTAAGATAAGAAGATATGTGCCTTTGATCTAGATCTTGAGGTGGAAAGACAAACCTTTAATCTGGGCCACACCTTCCTTCCGCTGAAAGTCTATATAAGGACAAGAAGAAGGAAGATTTTGCTTTTTGCCTTCCTGCTCTCACCTTGCTGGCAACCCATTCCTTGACTGGCATTAGAGCCTACTTCTTTGGAATTCCAATATATGCTGAAGACCAGTCCAGACATCCAATCTTGTGGACTGGGAAACTACTGGATTTTTGGACTTTGCATTCACAGCCAGCTGCTGATGGATTAGCTGGACTACAGCCTGTAAGTCATTTCAATAAATCCCCTTTAGAGAGATTCATTCTATAAGTTCTGTTACTCTAGAGAACCTTGACTAATACAGTGTGTAGAGGCAGATACATGTGCATGTACCACAGCTTGCTTGTGGATGTCATAAGACATCTTGCAGGAGCCACTTTCACCATATAGGTCCCAAGGATCAGACCCAGCTCCTCAGGCTTGGCATCCAGAGTCACTGTCACTCACCTCTCCCAGAGTTCTAGTAAACAAGCATGCTTGAGAGCTGATATGAAACATAAAGAATGTGTTTTAAGTAGAGTTTTGAAAGAAAACAGATTAAAATATATATTCAAATCTCCACATTTAATCACAAGTCTCTAACACTCCTTTTCTGTTGGTAGACATGGGGCAGAAAGAGCATCCACCAAATGAAGGACATCCATTATTTGCAAACATATCCTCATGGAAAACTCTAAAAGCTCCTCCAAGACAGCCATAATCCTAGGGGTCAAGACTTTAGACTTCTGTTCCCAAGGATCTCTGTAAGACCCAACCAGAGCTATCACATGCTGATTCCATGGATCATTTTGGGTGATACTCAATGAATCTCAGAGTATAGCACAAGGACTTCCAAGAAGTACAGAAAAACAATATACTCCTGGAACTCTCACAGGGAAACACCTGACTTGGCCCAATTTGTCAAAACACCACTCTACTGTCTGGTAGTCCTTGCTACTTAAAGGCCAGTCTTCAAGTAAAATGGTCTTTCACTCTGACCAATTTCCCATTAAAATGCTATCACTCCATCTGACATCCTAAAGACCTGTCAGATTCTCTGGTCTGGTCTGTTTGAGAACCTTAACATAAATGATGCTTTTTTTTAAAAGTTATTGATTCATTATTTTCCTGGTATATGGACAAGAATAAAGCACTGGTTTTGACCAAAAGGACCAAAAAAAAAAAAAAAAAAAAAAACAAGGAGGCCTAGATAGCAAAGCCCTAGACACATTGACACAACTCTCTTTTTCTTTGGTTTAGCTCAAAGAAATGATTCTGTTATCATTATCATTGAGAAAGGTGGTTTTAAGGACAGCTTCCAGGCCTTTAAGATATACATAATAAACATGTAATTATTGATACTAGTAGTAATAAAAAGAATAAATGTCACTTGCTTTGACATAAACATAACTGTTTCTTAGGAATTTTATGCCCATTTTTCAAATAATTTTAATATAAGGAAAACAGAAATATTTTCCCCCATACCGACAGAGACTGAGGCTGGAAGAGGAGTTCTCATATTTCCATCACTACCTGTTACTTGAACTATAACAATGCTGTATATTCCAAATCTTTAAAGTTATGCTAATAAGTCTCCTAAAATACCCAATAATATTCCTTTGATAAACAAAAGAAAAATGCATGAGCATTTAAACACACTCATTTATCTATCCCCTGCCTTTAGAATTTGTCCTAGCTTTCTTCTTGATACAACCACCAAAATAATAGTCAACCTCAAACCAGTGATGAAGCAAGGGCTTTGTGCACACCTTTGCATGCACTACCCACAAATCTCAAAGAATTCTTCTGGAACAATGAATCTGCCACCAAACCAATGGGATGCTCTGCACAGTGAAGCAGAATTGAACCCCAGGCTCTTTGTTTTGAAGAGGACCACAGCACCAGTGATTCTAGCCTAAAAGGACAGACGAACACAGTTTTACTGTTTCCTTTGAAGATGTCAGATAGATGTGAAGTGCTACAAACATTATCTAATAAGTGCTCTTCAAAGCTTCCAAAGAACTAACCATTTTATACAGCCATCAAAAACAGGAAGCATGTCATTAAGGGAACATACTATCAACTCAGTGACAAAATAAAATGTGTAATTCATCTTTGGATTCAGTCATGCTGACAGCTATTTTGATTTAACTTCTTTTTTTAAATCAATTCCACTATCACACTCATAATGAATTACAATAAGGAGTTCATAACAACCTGGCAAAACCAGTGTGCCAGTTAATGGCATGGGTAACACTTAGTCAGCAGCTGGCCCCTACATATGCTGGAAAGCTACTTCAGTATCACTTAGAGGAAAAGCTATTGTGATTATTCCCATTTTGCAGATGGACTATTTGGCTGCAAGCCATTAATTATGGCTACTTGGCTACTTTGATTGCAAGTTCTAGTTAAGTTTGTCTGATATCTATCCAAGTGACCTCAAAGTCACCTAATCTTTTTCAACATATTTGCTCATCAATCGTGTGAAGAGACTGCACTAGATAATCTCTAAAGTAACTTCTAAAATCATTATTTTAATTTTATGATTCTTTTCCAAGTCAGCTCTGAAAAGTGCCAAATATACATCTAAGTGTACAAATCCCCGAAACACAATCCATCCCAGCCCTTTCAATGACAACTTCCTGCAAAGGTGATACGCTCTGGAATCATTTTTCACTGCAGCAGCCACTAGCTACTCATGAAGAGTTACACTTAAAATACAGTTAATTAGGTTAAAAAGCTCAAATTATTATTTAATTTTAAATTCAAATTTAAATGGACAAATCTACCTATAAGCTGCAGGATTAGATGGCACATGGATCTATCAAATGACTGATTAAAAAAAGAAGAAACTGAAATTTGCAATTTGGATATTGTTCAATAGTTTTTCTATACAGAAGCCATGAACTATGCAGACATACTCTTATTTTCTTCATCTCTGAGGTCTTTCTTTTAATCTCCAACAAGAAAATTCCATGTAATAGCCTCCAAAGTGAGAGTTCTAGTCATGCAGAGTTAGTCTGTAACTTACAACCCAAATTATCACATTTTTGACCGTATAAGATGATAATATTAGTAATAATACTGTGAAACATATACCAAGCCCATCTCTGGTAATCCTGGATATAGCCATCTAAAGAGATGCTATAATCGTGGATTCTCTGGCACATCATGGATTCTCTGGCACCTAGAAAGCAAACTCAGGATTTATGATACCAGACTATGCTCTGAAAATCATGGACTTACATTCAAGCCCATGGACTTACACAGAATCATCTAGGGCAGATTTTTCTCAACCTGTGGGTCATGACCCCTTTCAGGATTTCATATCAGATATCCAGTATGTCAGATATTTACATTAAAATTCATAACAGAAACAAAATTATAATTATAAAGTAGCAACAAAGTAATTTTATGGTTAGGGTTCACCACAACGTAAGGAACTATATTAAAGGGCCACAGCATTAGTAAGGTTAAAAACCACTGATCTAGAGTGACAATTTAAAATTGCAACTGCCTAAGTTCCACATAGAGCTAATAACCAAAATATCTAGAGTTGGAACTTCAAATTCTGAAGGATTGGACTAAAATAGAACAACGGTATCTTGCCCTTATGTTTAGCGAATCCCAACTAAACACCACCAAGAGATAATGGTATCATTTCTATATCAAATTAATGAAGCCATTTGAGGACTGTTGTTGACAAACATCTTCCTAATCTTTATATTTGATTATAGTCAGGGTCATGGTAGAGGATTCTTCTAAACAAATGAGCCACAACAAAGGACAGGAAGCAGTGCTCACTCTGATCCTTAGCATTTTCATTACCTTTCAGCGTCTACCTTGTGAGCATAGTCACAGTAAGGATACCGAAAAACCGAACCTGGTTTGTTCTTCCCATTTTTCCCAGAACTAGTATAGGAAGGGGGGAAGTAAAATAGATAAACAAAAAAAATAGTTAATTCAAAGTGATTAGTTCTGTGAAGAAATTCAAACGGCCTAACAAGACCCATAATGTCAAGAATTATCTTATGTACTGCTTTCCTGCCTGTAGCAATAAATATAAATATTTACTTCCTGGAAAGACACAATTGAAGGGAAACAAAGAACTAACTTAGACAAAATAAGCAGGCCTGTCAGAGAATACCTTTTAACCAAGCTTCACGCACAGCAGCCAGCCTAGGAATCTACGGAAAGGAACTTTCTCAGCAGAAGAATCAGCAAATGCAAGGTTCCTCTACAGCAGCGTTTCTTAAACAGAACCAAGTCCTGTTGTTCAGCACAGCAAGGGAAAAAGAGTCCCGCATGAAGGTAATGAGATAGTCTGAGGCTTGGAGGAAGCCAGTGTTCTCAAAGCAGGGGAATCATAGGATACAGCTTATGATCTACACATGTGCTTTCAAGCCCTGTGGAGAATAAATGGTAGACACATGAGACTACAGATATAGGTGCTGCTTAGGAAGCTATTATGGGGCCAAGGTGGGGGGTTTTGGAGGCTCTAGCTATGGTCTGGGCAGAGGAGATGGAAGAAGTTAGAAAATCATGCTATATCTTAGAGGCGGAGGTAGTATGAGTGGCTGGTGGTTTGCATGCAGGTAATGAAACAGTGATGCTCAGGTATGGCCTGAACCATAAACATTTTCCAAGCCGCATTTCACTGAAGTCTAGTCTTTCCCACAGACATGTACTTAGGGATTATGATTATATATGTTTGCAGGCTTAAAAGTTCCCCCCTTCCAATCTCTCCTCCCTGGAAAATGATAATCCTATCACCAAAGTACAGAAAGGTTCATAATGTCAAAATCACAAGGAAACCTGCCAGGGCTGGAAACATGGAGTCTCTGCTGAGGCATCCCATCTCCCTTAATGGAAGAATTCAAGCAGTAAGGTTCAATAAATGTCACTTGTAGGCATATTCAAAGGCAGCTCAAAGAAACAAGAGTTTGGTTAGCAAAGCATGGTTGCTTTGTGAGTACCAGAAAGCCCTACCTAAGGAGCTCGTGCTGGTACAATTCCCAGGACAGAGACATTGGGATGATCTGAATGAGATCCAGGAAGCACTGAAACAGAGCAGAGAAGGTGCCAAAGGCCATGACCAAGACTGGAAACTAAGAATCTGAAACTAAGCAAATAGACAAAGTAGAGGATTCTGGGATATGATCTTAGCCTCTCAGTGGATTTCCCCCAAACAGATTAAAAACTTACTGAGACTTCTCAGCTTTATTTTGACTGAAGCCTCAAGGTCACTTGAATTACCAGCTAGATCATCACCTTGGCAACAAAAAGAATGAGAGGGAGAGTTAAAGTGTTTTCTATAGTAACAAATTAATTGTAGAAAACTGCCTTGGGTTTTACGTTGCTTGTCTCATCACATAATAGTGTATAAAGCAACCTTTCTTCCAACATGAACGAGTAAAATTGGATACTGCCAATATGTCACCTTTGTGTATGAAAAGGACTCAGCTGATATTTGAAGGATGTTACTAGTGATTGCCTATTGTCATAGCATGAGATTAGAAGAGAGCATAAGCCTGGCTTCTGATTGTTACAGCCATGGCAAGAAAGGCCTTCCGTCACTTCTTATTAATTTACTGTGGAACAGAATGTCACATTGACATTTCAAATTATCCTGTTGCTTTGTTCACAGGATTATTTTAAGCTTAAACTCATTGCGTCTCCAGCTTGGCTATTTAGATGAACTACAGCTCAAATCACATGCCTTGACCTGTGCACAAGACCAGATTTTACTATTTATAAAAATGATTAACTGTTTTGTCTTGGGAGCCAGACAGACCTGGGCCCAGCTACCCCTTGCTCCATTTCTAACTGGATCTCCTTGGGCAAATGATTTATCCTCTCTGGGCCTTAGTTTCCTCATTTCTACCAAGAGAAATAATATTACTTGATTTTTCTTAGCAAGATCAAGTAAATAACACAAAAAGCACTTAAAACTAGACAAAGAAAATACAGCTTGTAATAAAATAATAACAACAACAACAAAAAATGTTTTTAGCACTGCCTAGTTTCCAGGTCTTTCTCCATGTAAATTACATACATTCACTAACTTAATCACCACAGTAACTTCCTCAATTAGACATTACTGCTTGTCCCGTTATACATATAAAGATGTTGAGTACCCAAAAGTTGAGTATTTACCTGTACAGACCAGACAATCTGGGCTCTAAAATAGAGATTTTGTTTTCTGCTATTTTATATCTATCTAGATGTCCTGACATAAATAACTATTCGAGTGTGGACAGCCAGCCAAGACCTCTTCCTCAACTTCAAGCACACATGCCCAATACCTAGCTACTCCTTCATCACTGACCCTCAGCATTCCAAAGATACAAATTTAAGAAGTTCAAATATAGCACAGCACTGCAGCTCCTCATTCTGTCCTTGAAACCTGCCTGCACTAAGCTATCCCTTCCCCCGAGTATTTTATGACACTTCCTCCCAGAAGTGTCAGCCCTCCCAATGCTGCTTCCACTTGGACCACACACCTGCTACATCAGAGAGCAATTGCTGAAGGCTGGAGAGATAACTCAATGGGAAAAGTGCTTATTTTGCAAGCATGAGAATCTAAGTTTGATCCCCAGAACCCATTCTGTAAGCCAGGCATGGTCGTTCATGCTTATAATCCTAGCCCTGGAGAAACAGAGAAAGGCAGATCCCTGGGGCCTGCCTAGCCTAGTTGATGAATTTCATGCCTTTCTCACAAAAACAAAGAGGTGGTGCCTGAGGAATGACACCCAGGGTTGTCCTATATCCTCCACATATATAATGCACCTTGCATGCATGTGTGCCAGCACACATACATGTACACAAAAATAAAAATAAGAACAATAAAAAAAACTCCCTAAGAAGTCACCCCAAATACATTCTTGCCCATTCATTTAAGCTTACCATATTAATATTCCCCAGTAACTCCCCCTCGCACTGAAGGAAAAGGTCAAAATGCATACAATGTTTACAAGGTCTGACTGGGTAAGGCCCGTCTGCTCTCTCTGACTCTGTGTCCTGTTCCATTATCTCTCACTCTACTCCGGTCACAGTGTTCCTGAATTTGTGAAGCACACATGAGACAGGCATTCTTTTATTATTATTATTATTATTATTATTATTATTATTATTATTAATTAAATTTTTTCACTTATTTTACATCCCAACCTCAGTTTCCCCTTCCTCCTCTCCTCCCTTTCCCTCCCCCGTCCACCCACCTCCTCTCTGCACCCCCCCCATCCACTCCTCTGCCTTGCCTCCATTCAGAAAGGCTCAGGCCCCTTATGGGCATCAATGAGACATGGTACAAGTCGAGGCAGGACCAAGCTCCTCCCCCTGCATCAAGACTGAGCAAGGCAACCCAACATGGGGAATAGGTTCCCAAAAGCCAGCTCAAACACCAAGGACACCAGGCCCTGATCCCACTGCTAGGAACCCCACAAACAGACCAAGCTGCACAGCTGTCACACACATGCAGAGGACCTAGCTGGGTCCCATGCAAGTTCATTGGCTATCAGTCCAGAGTCCATGAGTTCCCATGAGCCCAGGTCAGCTGTCTCTGTGGGTTCCTACATCATGACCTTGACCTCCTGGATCACATAATCCCTCCCTTCTCCCTCTCTTCAACAGGATTCCTGGAGGGAGCTCAGCACGGTGCTTGGCTGTCGATCTCTGCATCTGCTCCCATCAGTTACTGAATGAAGGCCTATGATGGCAGTTAGGGTAGTCACCAATCTGGTTACAGGAGACAGCCAGTTCAGGAACTCTCTTACTCTGCCTTCTATTCCTCCCCCAACCCTTCCAATGAGATCCCTCATGTTCCCATCCATCATCACCCCATCACCACCCCCAGTTTAGCCAAGAGATCTCTTCTATTTCCCCTCCCCAGGGAAATCCATGCATCCCTCTTTGGGTCCTCCTTGTTGCCTAACTTTTCTGGGGCTGTAGATTATAGCCTGGTTATACTTTACTTTGTGGCTAATATCCACTTAAGAGTGAGTACATACCATGTTTGTCTTTCTGGGTCTGGGTTACCTCACTCAGGATAATTTTTTTCTAGTTCCATCCATTTGCCTGCAAACTTCATGATGCCATTGTTTTTTACATCTGAGTAGTACTCTATTGTGTAAATGTACCACATTTTCTTTAGCCATTTCTCAGTTGAAGGGCATCTAAGTTTTTCCAGGTTCTGGATATTACAAATAATGCTGTTGTGAACATAGCTGAGCAAGTGTTCTTGTGATATGATTGAATATTCTTTGGGTATATGCCCAAGATGGGTATAGCTGGGTCTTGAGGCAGATTAATTCCCAATTTTCTGAGAAACTGCCACATTGATTTCCTAAGTGACTATATGAGTTTACACTCCCACCAGCAGTGGAGGAGTGTTTCCCCTTACTCCACATCCTCTCCAACATAAGCTGTCATCTTAGCCATTTTGACAGGTGTAAGATGGTATCTTAGAATCCTTTTGATTTGCATTTCACTGATAGCTAAGGATGTTGAACATTTCTTTAAGTATTTCTCAGACATTTGAGAGTCTTCTGATGAGAATTCTCTGTTTAGATCTGTATCCCATTTTTAATTAGATAATTTGGTATTTCAATGTCTAGTTTCTTGAGTTCTTTATGCATTTTGGAGATCAACCCTTTCAGGTATTCTTAAGCTGATTCCTTATCAGAGTCATTTACTGAGTATTATAATGTGGGGGGGGGTGTTTTATTTGTTCTGGGGGACCAGGAAATTGGTGAATTCTCCAAGTGATTATATGATATCTCAGGATTTATGATATCAAGGCTGGAACAGAAAAATACCTGAAGAATATCTGGGTTCAAGGTCTTGTAGCTTATGACAATAAGTCATTTTGCCTTTTATAAAGGAATCTTTGGTCAGAAAAAAACAGTACTCTTATAACTTATGATTACTGTAGTATTGGAAAAGAAAATTCTGTGAAATGTTTATAAAGAGGTATGCTATTTCTGGGTCCAGAGAAAATTTAACCAACACAACTTAGAGAAACCCAGATACTCTTCTAATTAGTGGCTATGATTACACAGGGAAAGAGTCCTCACACGAGGCCACATGGGCACAGAACCTTGTAAATAGGTTGTTCCACAGCCATTAATACTATTAACTTTTAACTAGGAAATTAATCTATATTCACAATATGAAACAGACAGTTCTTAAAATAACTTTTCATCTGATATTGTACAAATGAAATACTAACAGTAAATAAATATTGCCTGTAAGACAACTACCCATGGATCTTCATTAAACACAATCTCTCAAAATCAATGCATAATACAACTGTAAAAGACCAAGGTCATACCATACACAATGTTCTCTCACATCCTGTGCCCACTTAGTACAACACAAATATCTTTAATGTGAATAAATATAATTTTTCATAATACTGTCCTAAGGGCTATGTAGGAGTGGCACTAGGAGGTCCAGGTTGAGAAGATTCACACTACTGAAAACAAAACATGAGAGGATAGGAGAGTGTGGTAAAAACATCAGAGCACTTTAAAGGGGTTTAGCCAGGGAACCCAACTGTAGCTAAAGTTTTCCTGTGTCCCACCTGGCCCATGGTCTGGACAAATCTCTCTCACCTGCCAGTCCTACAGCTGCTTGGACCCAAGTAAACGCACAGAGGCTCATATTAATTAAAACTGCTCAGCCATTAGCTCAGGCCTACCACTGACTAGTTCTTACATTTAAAGTAACCCATAATTCTTATTTATGTTTAGCCACGTGGCTTGGTACCTTTTCTCAGTTCTGCCTTCACATCTTGCTTCTTCTGTGTCTGGTTGGCGACTCCTGACTCAGTCTTCCTCTTCCCAAAATTCTCCTCTCTGCTTGTCCCGCCTATACTTCTGTGTGGCTACTGGCCAATCAGCATTTTATATATCAACCAAATCAGAGCAACACACATTCACAGAATACAGAAAGACATCCACAGAACCTAATCCTGAGACAGACAAAGAAAATAACTCCTAATCCACTTCAATTGACAAAGACAAGCTACACAGGATCACACAAATAGTGCTGTAGAACCCAGGACAGCATTCTTCCAGCTCAAAAAGGCATTCACACTAGTGGATTTTCCATCAAAGTCTGTCTGAATCATAGAAAGTTTTGCCTGTGGAATATCCCATCAATGCCAGAACTACTGAGAAATCATTAGGGGGACTATAGCCATTGCTCCAGCATCAGGAAATGTAACTCCTAGTGAAGACAACCCTCCAGGACGACTCAAAGAATGCAAAATAAACAAGAAGAAGGCAGTGTGAAAATTGGAAAACACATTCATTCCAACAGAGTTACAAAACAGTCATGAGACAACACCATGACATATTCTCGGCCTCATATCTCCATAGCTGTAGAGGACAAAAAGCATTTTGCATATATGGAGACCGTTACAGAAAGCCATAACTCATCAAACTAGAGAACAACTGATTGTGGGATGTCTAGCCCAAAGAACAGATTCATCTGCAATCCAACCCCTCTATCCAAAGTATAGAGAACATCATAGAAGATGGGGTGAAAAGATTGTGAGAGCCAGAGGAGCAGCAAGTTCACTGTAAGAGAGACCTCTGTCTGACAGGACAGCTTCACCCAGGAAATCTCAACAATATAGTTGCCCAAATAAGACCTAAAAAATGACACCAATTGACATGCCAAGACGAATTGGGGGGGGGGGGGGCGCTCACAAGGCTCTACTCCTGGGTGAAGAGCCATAGGCAGTTAATGGGTATGTGTGCATGAATGCATGAGCATGTGTGTGTGTGTGTGTTTGTGTGTGTGTGTACATATGCAACACTAAAATGACTTAAAAGTTGTATTTAAAGAATAAGGCCAAAGGCCATGAGTTTGGGGGGTGTGAGTAATTCAGCAAGAGTTAGATAAAGGAAGGAGGAGATAAATTATGCAAATATAAAACTCACCTACAAAAATAAAGTGGAAAAAGATAATAAGAAAGTGTCAGTGGCCCTTGTGATAGTTAGTGTTCATTGTCATCTTGACAGAATCATAAAAGTACCTGGAAGAGAAGCGTCTGGATATGACTATAAGGGATTATCTTAATTGGGTTAATTGAGGAGGAACCTCAGTCTAAAGTGGGTCTTCTGTAAACCAGTATGGTTTCTAACTGCCTTCTAAATGCTTATTCTTACACCTACAGATAAACGTAGCCTTCACCCCTCAACAAAGAAGCTTCCTTCTGCAGTAGATGGAGACATTTACAAAAAGCTGTAACTGGTCAAAATATAGAGAACAACATTCCTTTTATTAATATGTAGTTGTCTCTTCTTACTGTCTGAAATGTGCTTCATCAAATGTAAGAACCAATGTTGGCTTGTTTAGAGCTCTGTTTGCTCGGGAGGTCATTTCCATCACTTGGTTCTCCAGTTTTGATTGTCTTTGCTAGCTGCATGAGAAAGCATACAATTAGATCTTGTTTTTTTTTTAACCCAGCTGGGTTTTGTATATCTTTTAATGGTGAGTTGAGTCCATGTACATTTAAGGCTATCATTGTGGGTGGGTAGGTGTGGGAGGGTGTGTATGGTTAAGTCTGACCACTTTGTGTTGAACAACCAATCAGAAGGCTCACCCCTGGGAGAGGCTAAGTCTCCTCTCAGCAGCCCTCAGTTATTGTCCTGGGGTGTGATCGTGTGTGATTTCCCCCATCAACATTAGCATGTCTCTTCATGGTGTCATTGTTAATGAAGTGCTAACACCAATATGTCTCAAACTGTGCCATAAACTAGAAAGGGGAACCACATGACTGAACCCATTCTGTGAAGCTAGCACTACTCACACCAAAACAAGTTAAAAGCATAACAGCAAAAACTCAAGTGCAAGGGGTTCAAAGACCTCAACATAAATCCAGTTACACTGACCTTGTTAGAAGAGAAAGTAGGAAGTTGTCTTGAATGCCTTGGCACAGGAGACCACTTCCTAAATATAACACCAGTAGCACAGACACTGAGAGCGACAATTAACAAATGGGACCACCTGAAACTGAGAAGCCTTTGTAGAGCAAAGGACACGGTCAATAAGACCAAATGACAGCCTACAGAATGGGAAAAGATCTTCACCAACCCTACATCTGACAGAGGGCTGATCTCCAAAATATATAAAGAACTCAAAAAGCTTGACTTCAAAATACTGAACAATCCAATTTAAAAATGGGCTACAGAGGTTAACATAGAATCCTCAACAGAAGAATCTCAAATGGCTGAAAGACAATTAAGGAATTGCTCAACATCCTTAGTCATCAGGGAAATGCAAATCAAAACAACTCTGAGATGCCATCACACCTGTCAGAATAGCTAAGATCAAAAACACTGAAATGTGGTGGTATTGTGTTCCCCAAAATATTGTGCATGCTAATAAACTTATCTGGGGTCAGAGAAGAGAACAGTCACAATATTAAACATAGAGGATAGGCAGTGGTAGCACACACCTTTAATTCTAGCATTCCAGAGGCAGAAATCCATCTGTTCAAAGATACAGCCAAGCATGGTGACTCACACCTTTAATCCCAGGGAGTGATGGCTGAAAGCAGAAAGGTATATAAGGTGTGAGGGCCAGAAACTAGAAGCATTTGGCTGGATAAGCCTTTAGGCTTTGAGCAGCAGTTCAGCTGAGACACATTCAGATGAGGACTTAGAGGCATCAGTCTGAGGAAACAGGATCAGCTGAGGAATTGGCAAGGTGAGGTAGCTGTGGCTTGTTCTGCTTCTCTGATCTTCCAGTATTTAACCCAATATCTGGCTCAGGTTTGATTTTATTAATAAGAACTTTTATAATTCATGCTACACTGAAGACAGCTTATTTTGGAGTGGATGTGGAGCAAGGGGAACACTCCTCCACTGTTAGTGGGAATGCAAACTTGTACAGCAACTCTGGAAATCAGTATGGCAGTTTCTGAGAAAATTGGGAATAAATCTTCCTCAAGACCCAGCTACACCACTCTTCAGCATATACCCAAGGAATGAACAATCTTACCACAAGGACACATGCTCAACTATGTTCATAACAGCATTATTCATAATATCCAGAACCTGGAAACAACTTAGATGCTCCTCAACTGAAGAATGAATAAAGAAAATGTGGCACATATACACAATGGAGTACTACTCAGCAGAAAAAAAAACAATGATATCATGAAATTTGCAGGCAAATGGATGGAACTAGAAAATATCATCTTGAGTGAGGTAACCCAGACTCAGAAGGACAAACATAGTATGTACTCACTCATAAGTGGATACTAGATGTGAGAGAAAGGATGGCCAGACTGCAACCCACAGCTCCAGAGAGGCTATCTGACAGGGAAAGACCCTAGGAGGAACACATGGATGACCCTGTGAAGGAGAAGTGGATGAGATCTACATGAGCGGACTGGGTGGGGGGGGGGCGTGGCAGAGGGCGAGGAGTGGGGGATGAGAACATAGGGAAATGGGAGGGTCAAGCTGGAACAGAGACAGAGTAGGAGGGCAGGAAGGGAGATACCATGATAGATGAGGACATCATGAGAATAGGAAGAGGTGGGGTGCTGGAGAGGCTCTCAGGAAACAACAAGGATGACCCCACCTTGGTCTGCTGGCAGTGGTCCAGAGGGTACCTGGACTGGTCTACTCTGGTGACCGGTCTAGCAAATAACCTAGCTGTGATCATAGAGCCTTTGTCCAGTGACCAATGGAGGCAAATGCAGAGATTCATGGCCAGGCACCAAGCTGAGCTCCGGGAATCCAGTTGATGAGAGAGAGGAGGGACTCTGCAGGCGGGGACATAGAGACAATGATGAGAGGATGTGCAGAGACGACTGACCACACTAGTGTAAGCCCATGAACTGTGGACTGGTGTCTGTGGAGCCCCCATGGGACTGGACTAGGCCCTCTGGATATGGAAGACGGTTGTTTGGCTCAAACTGTTTGGGGGGAACCCAGGCAGGGGGATCGGGATCTCTCCCTGGTGCATGGACAGGCTTCTGGGAATCCAGTGCCTATGGTGTGACACCTTGCACAGCCTTGGTACAGTGGGAAGGGGCTTGGACCTGCCTGGGCTCAGTGGGCTGGGCTCTGCTGACTCCCCATGGGAGACCTTGATTTAGAAGATGTGGGGATGCGGGGTGGATTGGCAGAGAGTGCTGGAGCTTGGGAGGAGGGAGGAGTGAGTAGAAAATTTCTTAATAAAGAAAAATGAAAAAAAGAAAACCATAGATCAATTTTCTTCATGAATATAGATACTATATTTGCTAAAATATTTTCAGACCTTGGGTAGTCAACTACTAATAACTCTGTGTTCTAGTTAGCATCTGGTGTCGCTGTGATAAAACACTGGCCAAAAGTAAATTGGGAAGCAAAGAGTTTACTTTCATTTTATACTTCTAAGCAATAATCCATCATAGAAGGATGCCAAGACAGGAACCTGGAGATGGAAACTGAAGCAGAGGCCATGGAGAAATGCTGCCTGCTGAATTGTTCTACATGGTTTTCTCAGCCTGCTTTCTTGTACAATCCAAGACCACCAGTTCAGGGGCAGCACCCCCCACAGTGCACTGGGCCCTCTTACATCAGTCATTTGAAGAAAATAATCCCATAGACTTACCCACCAAACAGCTGAGGTTCTCTCTTCTCAGGTGACTCTCGTTTGCATCACACTCTGAACTCTTACTCTTCACAGTTCTGGGTTCTTTCTGCTTGTACGTGAATGAGTATATACTGTAAGAATGGACTCATACAGTACATACGGTTTATTTTTGAAGAAGTGAGCATCGATTTTATGGACATACATTAATATAGTCAGACAGCATTCTAAGGCTTGGCAAAAGTAACAGCTACCCAGTTGGAGCTTAAACAATGAATTGCAAGCAACTAAGGAATGCTGAAAGTGGAAGAAATAGTCTTCCCCAGGGAAAAGCACACCAACTGGTTATCCAATACCAAACAGTCAGCCCTGAAACTATTGCTACAAGTAGCATTATACAGACTAAGTAGGCTGTCCATATATATTTTGGAGTGTAACAACATGTAGTAACAGTTAAAGAAAAAGAGGCCATGTATTTTAATTAGAACTAGTAAGTATGTTTGAAGTGTTGGGAGGAGAAAAGGAAAGGGAAAAGGGAAATGATGCAATTATATTATAATCTCAAAAAAGTGTGTGTGTGTGTGTGTGTGTGTGTGTGTGTGTGTGTGTGTGTGTGTGTGTGTGTAAAAGAGCTATGTGATAAACCTACAAAACTACTTAGCTTCTCAAAAGCCACTTTGCTTTAAACTCATCGAAGACATACAGAAATGAGTTTCTACCACCATCCAGAAACATGTAGAAACAACAATGTTGACCCTGGAGACGAAGGTGAAGGCAGAAGCAAAAAGCTACTTGGGAGTATGGGCAAGAGAATACGTTCTCTCTGGCCTTCTTATCAATAAGCGTCAGATCTCAAGATATGCCAAAGCAACCAGATTCTGCATCGAACACTTTCTTAGCCATGCAAGTGCTAGCAAGCAGCTGACACATCACCAAGTGTTTACTTAGTTGATGATGCTTCCTATTTATAGATATTTGCCGACATACCTTACAAAACTCACTAGACAAAGATCTACTACATCTTAAGCTGCTCCCATCAATTATTGTCCCAGAAAGTAGTATTTGCCCAGGATTTCTTGGAATACTGCTGCATTACCTACCGGTAGCATCCCTAACTGAGTTTAAGAACACCTGTACCATCTTGCAGTTTGTAAAGGTCAAATCTGTTTTTGTTCACTCACTCATAAATTCTCTTGTAGCATCATATAGCTCTGACAGCCCATGTCCTTTTGGCTCTTCCCTGGGCAGTCCATCACACACACACACACACACACACACACACACACACACACACACACACACTGCACCACACATGCACTAGCTGACTTGAGCATAATTCTTACTTCTGTGTTCTTGTGGCACTTTGTAAGTACTTCTGTTCAATAAATCAAATTCATTGGTTAGAATGTATGGGTCTGTATGTACATATGTGTACCTGAGTCCAGAAACGCATGGAGGCCAGAAAAAGGGATCAGATCTCCTGGAGCTAGAGCTAAGCATTTTAGGTTATGTTATCTCACTTGAATCTAAATTCAGCTTTACAATGTGGACACTGAGGCATAGTTTAGTAATTATCTAGCGTAAAGCCATTTTTAAAAAAGTAAAGGCCAGTGATGATAGTTGCCTTTTTGCTCATCTTTATTTTTCCTCAAGAAACACTTACAGACAAGGTGTGATGGCCCATCATGCCACAATCACTTTCAGAACATATCAAGACTACCTCGAAACAAATGACTGCATTTCTTTTCACATTAGTGTTCCTGATGCTAACCCATACCTAAAAGACAGCTGCTGTTCAATAAATATGTGGTATATCACAAAATAGAAAGACAAGTATCTGGCACTCTGTGCTGTCTGCCTCTGTAATCAACAACAACAGACAAGAGTAGACCCTGAAACAAAGCGTATTGGGTGGACATTTCCTCGCCATTACCTCACCTCAGGCTAATCTTGCTGGTCCATTAAAAATATATTAGAAATACAATGATAATAATAATGACTCAGTTCTAGCATGTTGATCCTTTATAAATCTATGTTCCATATTTTTCAAGTCTTTTAGTGGTCCAAAAGAAGTAGAAGTAATTAGAGGTTCAAACTGAAAAAAGAAAATTCATGTAACAATTACTTTAGACTTTAGAATGACTTTAGAAGAAAGGGTAGAAATTAGATCAAAGCCAAACATCTGTCACTTTCCAAGCTTGTCACCTTGGCAAAGAACAAAACTCTCCCAAGGCTTCCTTCCATTTTAGCCAGTTACATTACAGTGGGTCAAATATATAACGACTTCCATTCCCCCACTGTCTTCACTCCTACTCCAAGAAGAGCCTTTCTCAGAAATTTCCCCCAAAACTGTCCACTGCAACGTAGTACCCACTCCTTGGTCCAGTGAAGACAGCACTGAGAATATATACCCATGCTTATATGTGGGTCAGAGCACTGGCTGTTTCACAGGCTTTCTCCACTGATTCAGAGTAAGCTAAGCTCATCCCTCTTGCACTGTGTGAGTTATTTTTCCAACCTACTGGCTGGGCACCTATTATGTTTTGGTACTAAGCAGTATGCAAAAACTTTACCAATGTCTTTGCTGCTTGGAATGCAATCCACAGGAGAGTACACACTTATAGGAAGAGTTAAGGATGCAATGCAAGAGTAGGTGGCTATGACTGAACACCCAATAGAAGCAACGTAAAGAGGAAGGATTTGTGTGTCTCCTGGCTTCAGGTGTAAGAGTCCATCATTGCAGGGAAGGTGTGGCGGCTGGGGTAGCTATCTCTGTCAGTAGGAACAAGTGGTGTGGCTCAAACCAGAACAAGTATCATCTATAAGTCACACCCGCAGTGACCCACTTCTGATAAGTAGGCCATAGTACCAAAAGCTAAGTCATCCAAAACAGCACCACCACTGTGAAGTAAGTCTTTGAACACACGAGAATGGTACCATGTGTGTATTTATGTCTTTGTGGCATAGACAGCCCCTTCTGGCTTCGTCTTCCCTACAATCAGAACCCCACCTCAGAATCTCTCCTGTAGCCAAGCTAAGCCTTGTACCTGCTACCTACCTTTATGTCCCATCCTTGCTTTGAATTTAATCCTCACATTCTGATCTCTATGTTCTTTCCCAACCACTATAATCCAGCTTTGCTC
Organism: Peromyscus maniculatus bairdii; assembly: GCF_049852395.1. Taxonomy (NCBI): domain Eukaryota; kingdom Metazoa; phylum Chordata; class Mammalia; order Rodentia; family Cricetidae; genus Peromyscus; species Peromyscus maniculatus. The sequence goes on from NC_134855.1 coordinate 77,502,943, forward strand.
ACTTCCCTGGACTCAACAGTCTCCACTTCTTTTGAAAACCTAAATAATTTGGTAGGTCTACTGACTTCTTAGATGCTTATCTTAAACTGTCACAATAATCTTTAACCCTTCCTATGAGTGTGCTCTCTCCTACCAGTTACGTTCCAAGTGACAAGGACCTTGGGAAAGTTCTTGCATCCTTCACAGTTGCAAGAACCTAATAGGTGCTCAGCCAAAAGTCTGAGGTGAATTTATGTTTACTAATTATTCGTCTATGATATTTAAAGGAATGGCAATAGGAGAGAAAATCTGAAACACATAATTCATCATCTCTCCCATTGTGTTTTGTCATAGAACTTTAATTAGAATGACTCTTAATGTTACATATGGCTGTTCAGAAAGTCACAAAGGAATTTTCTCTCATAATTTGGTTTGTCTGAGATTGAAAGTAGATTACTATCTTGTGCTAAAGCAACCATACATTGTACCTCAAAAAAAACACTATTTTTGAACCCTGTTCATTAATGCTTAGCACATCTAGCTGGGAAAACGTATCAGTGCAGTACAAATCTGACAGTCCATTTTTCACTACCATTTTCTTCATCTACTACAAAACAAACAGGGATGTGCTCAACTGAGTTTGCTTTCTCAGTGAAACAAGTCTGGAAATAGTTGAATTTCTCTAAAAACATCCATCTGTTTCTTCAAAACTTGCAGAACACATTACATCCAAAATCCTTGCACCTAGGAAATGGAAAATGAGGCAGAAAGTCAGTTTAAATGGCTGAAGTTTTTGAACACTAAAACGCAGCAAACTAAATCAAGAAAGCATCCTCTTGGGGAGGGTTTAGTAGAACCACACACGACGAATTCAGCTTTACAAAAGACTACACAACCAGATTCTGTAGTACAGCAAGTCCTTAGAATTGGAATATTTATCAGTCATTCCATTGTTGTGCTGTATTCATAACTCAATACAAATAGCATGCAGCCCTTCTCCTGTGACCAAAGCACACATTGAGACATGTGCTAGAGTGACTGCTGGTTTTCACATGATTTTGTTCAGTTTCAGAAATGTTTTTGTCAGGTGGGTACTGCAACTGATCTGACAGATTAAAATAATGCAAAAAGCTTATGCTGTTACTTTGGGTGTTCCTGGAATTGCCTGCTCTGCTTCAACGCCACTCTAATTCCCAAGATAAGGCATCTCATACACCAGCCTCCTTAATGAGAGTTTCTTTTGTTTGTCTTTGGTTCTTCAATGATGCATCAAATTTTCTTCTCTTCTACCCAAGCAAAGACTGACACCATCACGGTGGGGGATTCATGTTATTTTTGTTTAGTAACAAAGTTTACTCTGTTGATGTAAAGCTGTTATTTGATTCTCTAAAGTTCATAAACCAATTTGCATGTTGTGATGAGGAAAGAATGGCAGAGACGTCTATAAGAATTCTCAGAGGAATAAGTTCTACTTCTCCAGTGCACTTCAGTTTGATTTCCAACGAAGATGAACATTTGTCATTCCAAAGACTTCAAATGCTTCTTCATGACTGAAATATGGCTGAGAACACACCAGGAGTAAGGCAATCTCTCCAGCTGCCAAGCCTAGGTGGTTAGTTTAGGCTACCTGGTATCTAGTTAGTGTCTACTGCCCTAACCCTACCCACCAATCAACCCAGGGCCTGGAGTTGGAAATTCACTATAAAAGAATAGAGTTTGAGATCAGAGTATCATTGTTACAGATGGTGCAGGTTGCTCAAATGATGCCAGTTGTTGCACAAGCTAGATGGGCCTGATGACTCCCTCTTCTGACCCTATGTCCAAGCCTGAGATGGCACACATAAGCATGGGTATAAGTCAGGATTCTCTAGGGGCACATAGTCATAATCAATAGAATTTATACATGTATGTATATATAATGGGAATTTACTATACTGGCTTACAGGCTGTGATCTAGGTTGTCTAACAATGAGTGCCTCATAGTGGGAAGCCCAAGAAACAAGTAGTTGTTCAGTCCACGAGCATGGGTGTCTCTGTAATCCCAATTTGGTGCTGGAATCCTGGAAGATTCCTGGAGAGCTGCTGGCCTTAAATTCAAAATAAGCTGGATTTAATACTGATTGCAGCAACAGGTTAGAAGAGCTGTGAGCAAGAGTGAAGGCAAAGTAGCAAAGAGCAAACTTTCCTTCTCCCGTGTCTTTTTCATGTGCAACCCAGATTTGGGATCTGTCTGCATGCTTTAAGTAATCTGGTTGAGAAGATCCCTCACAAGAGCACCCAGCATCTTTATCCAGATGAAGCCAAGTGGACACCCAAGATTAGCCATCACAGAATATGACTCTGCCAACTGACCTACTGCCTTCAAAGTTTTTCTCTGGAGACTTCAAACAGGAAACAGACCCCAGACCTTGGCTAGCTTTCTCCAAAATGTAAGAGAACTATTAGCTTTTAACCAGGTACTTCTTGACACCTTTGTCAGGAAAAGATAAAGGAAGGTTAGGATGAGCTCCTGTAGGAAGCCGCCTTGGGAAAAACCACTTCTCATGGAAATGAGACAAAGAGAACAGCATTATCTTAGAACAAATGGGCCTGGGACGACCCAGGAGCACATGAAGCTGCCCAGAGATCAGCCCTTAACCACACCACAGCCATCACCCCTATGAAAGGGGAGGTATGGCTCCATCCTGTGGTTTTACACCATGACTTCTGGAAGCTTCTGGGTAAAGAATAATATAGGACATATGTGAAAACTAGGACATGCTTTACCTAAAGGGACTTTTACATTTTTTTTTAATTATATTAATAAGTTTGCTTTATCCCATCCAGAATGCAAGGCTTGTGTGGTGGGATATTTTTAGTCAATACAAAAAGAAAACAAATGGACTTTCTCTGTATGTTCAAGTATGGAAAGGAGGGTGGGCAACATACGGCTACAGATACAGCTTATGAAACTGAACACATCATAAAACAGGGCAGTAAAAATAACAGAGTGATGAATTGAAGAAGAGGAAATGAGTTATACAGCTGTGCTCTAAGATGGTTGGTTATTAAAGCTGACCCCTTCTCTAGGTTTCCTAGAGACTGAGTCAAAAATAATTCTCAGCATCTGAAAAAAACGAAACTTCACAAGTATGAAATTCAGTCACTTTATGTATGACTTTTTCTCTATTAATTCTCAGTTTCATTTTGAAAGTTGTGATTTCTTAATTTAGAGATTTAAAGGAAGGAAGCTTTCTGGATCCAGATTTAATAGTGTTGAATGTCCTCCTTGACTTTAAACTGGAAATCTCTAGGAGCTAAGCTAACATTCAGGCCACTAGGGTGCAATTTAGAAAATTATCCCTTCATAGCCTCCAATAGTACCCCAATGGAACAAAAGATTACACTAAGTCTATTCTTTATTAAACTGCACCTTGGGGTCATGTACTGTTGAATGGTGCCCTTCAGGTACTGGAATTTACCTGTTTGTTATTGGTCTCCACAGAACTGAAAACAATTATCTATTAGGACAAGCTTAAAGCCAAACATTTTTAACCAATCCTGAAGGAGGAAAAAAAGGTTAAGTCTATATGAATGAACAAATATTGTGTTCCTAATTTGCTTCTTGCTGTGTAGTATTCAATGAAGCTGAGTATAATAGATTAATTTCTAAAAGTGAGTCAACATTTAATATACACAAAATGATTAATTGGTAAATTGAGATGGATTTTGTTTTGCATTTTAGGTGCCTCAGGCTAATGAGATCAATTTACTTCCTGGTTCTAGGATCCCACAGTCTAACCCTTCAGTCTACATGTGAATACTAACATTCCTAAGGACTAGTGACTGATTTTCACTGCCTAAAATGGAGGCTCCAGGAAATATGCTTTTCAAATGTAACTATAAATTAATTAGTTAAAAATGACTTAAAAACCCAGTTGCTCTGTCACTCTGCTAAGTACTCAGCAGCCTAAAAGACTAGTGGACACCATTTGCACACACAGCTGCTACCATCATGAGGTCCTATTGCCAGCACAACTGAGATCTGCACAATACTTTTAAAAGTAAATAGTGATCTATTTAACCACAAAGCAAAACTCAATTTTATCTGTTTCCTATCTGTTAAAGACTAGAGAATTTATTCTAAATGTAAACATTATGTTCAGAATTATATGTTTACACTCACTCCTTCCCATGTTTTTTTAAACATATCCTGAAAACAAAACGTACAACCTTCTCACTTTTGTGCTAAGTATTGCAAGGGTCAGATCAGTCTAGTGGCCAAGATGCTCCGGAAGTAAATGACTACAGTCCACTTAAACAGCAACTATAACAACAAAGGGTATATGAATTGTTAGGGGATGGGGGTCATGAGAAAGAGTGATGTTCACACCGAATACCTAATAGGATTAGGGTTTCCTGAATCCAGTGAGAAAACGAATGAAGGAGGAAATAGTTTATGCAAAAGATGGAGATAATTATGACTAAGACACACTTGAGGACTGTGTTCATCTTTCTTATCACTATGAAAAAAATACATGAGAAAGCAACTGAATAGAGAATTTGTTGGGGCTCAGATTGTATAAATTTCAGTCCAGAGATACTTGTCTCATTTGTCACGAGACAGCATCATGACAGGAAGCATGTGGTGTGCTTAAAGTGGTGCACCTCATAGCAGACAGGAGAGAGAAAAATAGGAGGTGTCTGGGACAAGATACACCCATGAAAGGCACACGTCAGCAACCCACTTCCTCCTCATCACCCAATAATCCACTCCGTTTGTATCAATCCATGGATGACATGAGAGCCCTCTGAATCCAGTCAGCACCACCACCTGGGGCCAACTCACATGAGCCTGTCTGTGCACACCACAAGAGCTAAACGGAACAAAAGCGTTAAGAGTGGAGAGTTAAGGGAGAACCAGATAGAATTAGACGAAACAAGCGACGTTGAGGACATCATTGTTTGCTCTCTGTTACTGTGAGGAAACCACCAACTAAAGGCAACTTGGCGAGGAAAGAGTTATCTGGCTGACAAATCCAGATCACAGTCCTTCACTGAAGGAAGTTGGGGCTGCAACTCAAGCATGCCCCTGGAGACAGGCAGTGAAGCCAGGTCGCAGGAGGCAGGCAACTTCCTGGCTTGCTCTCCATGCTCACTTTCAGCCCTCCAGCTACCTTTCTTTTTTTTTTAACATAATAGCTTTATTGATTCTTCGGGATTTTCATATCATACACCCCAATCACGCTCATTTCCCAGTCCTCCCATGTCTGCTCTCCTACCCTTGTGACCCCAAGGGTGATTATTTCATTAATCAACAAAATAAAAATAATAATAATAAAACAAGCCCAATTTGTGTTATCGAAATACTCACTGGAGCATGGTCAAGCTCTCAGCCGCCTGCCCTTTAAAATAGAACTGAGTCCTTCCCCTCCTGCACCCCCGCCAGAAGCCACCAATTGTGGAGAGCTACACTTCAGCACCCTTATCACACTTTTGAAGAGTTCTGTTACTTTTTTTTTTTTTGAAGACGCTGTTACTTTTGGGGAGGTGGGGGAACGGGTAGGGATTGTCACAGAAGCCTTCCCTGTCCTTCACCTACATAGCTGCAGTCATCGATATCACTGCAAAAGTAGCTTCCTTGCCCTTTACAGTCAGTGGGAGCACAGACCACGGGCTTCCGCATGATTTCTGGCGACAGCACAGACCATGAACACAGCCCCCTTGCAAAAGCACCACGGATGCATACAAGGCCTTCAGAGGTAGCCCAGACCACGGACATCCACATGACCTCAGATGGTAACACAGGCTACTCACATCACTACGGCCTGCAGCGGCAGCACAGCCCGCGAACATCAACATGGCTTTGGGCGGCAGCACAGACCGTGGACATCCACGGGGCCTTTGGTGGTAACACAGGCCACGGACATCAACACAGACCCCTGTTACAATAGGACCCCCAGGACCGTGTGTCTAGTGGCAGCACTGACCACAGTGTGCTGGATCCGCCCTCACAAATCGTTAATTGAAAACTTAGAAAAATTTCCCACTGTCTTGCCTACACGCCAGTCTAAAGGAAGCATGTTCTCCATTGACGTTCCCTCTTCCCACATAACCCTAGTTTATATCAAGTCGCCAAAAAAAAAAAAAAAAAGTAAGCAGCACAGAGTGGAGGGAACAGAAATGTGTGGCTCTGTGGGGCAGGACTTGCTTTGCAGGGCTAAGGAACTGATGAAGCTTGGGACACAGAGTGTAAACATATTTTGAAAAGAAAAAAACATATTCCACATTTATAACACCTAACTAACTTAGGCCCAGCATTTTAAAAACATGGTGTAACTCAAATTGCTAAACAGTCTTTTAATAAAAACCTGTAGCCAGATATTGGGATAAATACTGAAAAATCAGGAAGACAAACAAGCCACAGCCACCACCTCTTACCTCACCAACTCCTCAGCCTGAAAAGGCTTTCTAGCCGAAAGGCCTCTAGCTAGAAAGGGTTTCTCAGTCAAAAAGCTTCTAGTTCCTGTCTCCTCACACCTTTTATATCTTTCTCCGCCCTGCTGTCACTTCCTGGGATTAAAGGCGTGTGTGCTTCTCAGTACTGGGATTAAAGGTGTGTGCCACCACTGCCTGGCATCTATGTTTAATCTACTGGCTTATTCTGTTCTCTGATCTTCAGGCCAATTTTATTAGGGTACACAATATATCACCACAGCATGGTTAAACAACAACATAAAAATTTAAAGAATGCTTTGAAAGTATAGAGGTTTGGGGCTTGAGAGACGGCTCAGCCATTAAGAGCACATGCTGATCTTATAGAGAACCCAAGGTGCAGTTCCTATCACCTATATCAGGCAGTTTACAATTGCCTGACTCTAGATCAGAGAATTTGACTCCTCTGGGGACACCTGCATACACATGCACATGCACATGCACACGCACACGCACACACACACACACACACACACACATACACGATTAAAATAATACAAATTAAATTTTTACAATTTTTAATATAGAGAAAAAGCTCTGACACACGTACCTCAATCATTTTGTTCTCAAGGTTTGTGAGCCTGACAAAACACTTAAAATAATTTAAACAAAAATATATCCTTGGAGGAAAAAAGGATGGACTCCATGTTATGAATTTCAACTTCCCTTCAAAAGCCCTACCTAGATGACAAGAAAGTAACACAATACCTTACAGATTCTTTTGCTCATACACTTATTTCTGCCCCATCTCACCAAGAAGGCAATGAAGCCTCTAAAGTCACTCTGCCTTCCCCTCAGGACTTGACTATAAGAGCAAAGGTTGACTCAGAACTCTAGAGAAGCACCAGAGGTCGCTAAGCAACAGCCACATGGCCAGTCAGAAGGGGCTGACTTGAGGAAGGCAGTCAGCTCTGTGGGAAAAAATAAATACAAACTAGCCTGAGAACTGGAGGGCAGAGTGGTGGTGAAGAAATACGCCTGGGAAGATCACAAGTCGGAAATTATTCCTGTCATCGGTAGAGATCAGTCTTAGGGACCAGTGCAACAATGCTTTGTTATTCTTGTTGTTGTTTTAGGGGGTTGTTTTTGTTTTGTTTCTCCTCAAGTGAAACCACACAGGCAAATGTCTTCTGAGCTTAGCTGAGTAACTGACAGTACACTGACCACTGTCTTGAGTGACAGCTTGTCTTCTTTGATAGCTTTTCAGTATCGAGGAAGGTCATTCCTCTTGAGATTTCCCTTTGGTTAGAGTTAATTATATCGAACAAGTTCCTAGCCTGGAAGACATCTAGGTCCTCCTAGATACCCGGGGATTTTATGACTTCTTAGTCATAAGGAAACCTGCCGCCCATGAGTCCAGGTAACATCCCTTTTCAGATCTTAGACCCCAAACACAAACATCAGTTCATTGCATTTCACCTCCGTGATGCTATGAGGTCATGACAACAGAGGATCTAAGTGGGTACCACTCACAGGTGCAGGCTCCAGAAGAAAAAAATTAAAAACACTATGTTATTGACTTTTTGATCTTGCTCACATAAGCACAACCCTTCCTTCCTTGGGTTGTAATAACCCAGCATCTCCATGAATCTTAGGATAATTCATTAACATTAATCAATTTCAATACCAGTCTTAGGGAGAAGGGTAGAATGCATAATAGTATCACTGTAACTGAGTAAAATACAGCCCAAGATAAGAATCTTAGCCAAAGAAACACAGTAAGTTCTAGGGGAAAAAGCTCGGGTTTAGACAAATGAATGACAATTATTATAAATATCCATATAGATATTCACACACATGCATGCATGCACATATACAAAGGGGGGTGAAGATTCTTTGAGATAGAAATTTAATTTCATAAATTACTTGGAATTAAATCTCTTTGACCCAAGATAGACCTCAAATCCCACACAACTTGTTCCTTTGTATTAGAATAAAGTGCTTTTTAATTCTCTCCTACACAGTCAATATTGCTGGATATCCTACTGTGTACCATGTACCAAGAGAGGCCACTGAGGTTTTAGTGAGAGGGGATGTCTAAAACAATGGCTCACAATCTCATGGCTAGAGTGCAGAGAAGAAAAGGAGGAAGCCTGAAACAATTTCCCAACTTTCTGCTATTGTATTCTCTTCCCTGGATCACCCTGCCCTGAGCAACTTAGGAAGAAATCACTTCCAAAAAACAGAAGGCCCCACAAATGTAAGCATGACAGACTCAATCAAGTGTCATATCTAACTAAAGTTCTGGACATAGAAATTATTTCCCCAGCTCAATGCTCAGGGCTAAGGGAAGTTTTCTTTTCCTTTCTTTCATGTTCATTACAACCGTTCATCCTTTCTAGAGCAGACGCAAGAGTCAAACTGAAGAGCCAGCTGCACGTTCCTCACCAGCTGGAGCAGAAGAAACAATAAGTCAGGCTGCACAACCTCTCATTCACCAACCTAAACCTACCCACTTTGTGGTTGCAATGTGTGGGCATTGTGGGTGCAACGCCATAGTATGAAAGTCCTCAAAGCTGTGCCTCACCCGTTATCACAAGGGACACAGACAATGAACAATCATCCAAGTTTCAAATTGCCTAATTGTGTTTTTGATGAAAAGTCTCAATTAGTAGACCTAAAATTTCAGAAGGACTCCTACCCTATTTAATCTCTTCTCTCTCTCTCTCTCTCTCTCTCTCTCTCTCTCTCTCTCTCTCTCCCTATCTATCTATCTTTCCTAAAAATCATTCATCAATAAAATTTAAAATATCTTGCTATAAGATCAAGAGAGTTTTTAAGATTTATCATAAGGAAAATTATTTTATTTGTGTTTATGTGTGCAGGTGTGTGTATCTTCACATGTGTGAGTATACCCATGTATGTGTGTGTGCACACATGTGGAGGTCACAAGTCAACCTCCGGAGTGATTCCTCTAGAGCTGTATAGCTTATCTTTGAGACAACGTTGCTCACTGTCCTTGGGTCTCACTAATAATCCTAGGCTGGCTGGCTTTGGGGAGCCTTCTGTCTGCCTCCCTAGAACCAGGACTACAAGCCTGTACACCATTCTGGCCTTTAAGGTGAGTGTTTGGGATCAAATTCAGGTTCTCACACTTGCATGGCAGGACGTTACCAACTGAACCACTTTGCAAACCCAGGAGACTTAAACACCAATTGCTATGTGTTTCAGCGGGAAATGAGCTGACAAATAGGTCTTAAAAACAATGATCAGCTTTATGATAAGAACTTATAAAGTCACTCATTTCTGTTTTAAAGTTAAAAGAAAACAGGAAATTACATAAGGAAATGCCATATTATGTGTCAGTCATTTTGCGTCTTTAGGCCAAGAAGGTCTGACAGTCTAAGGAATGGCAGGATTGTAGCCACATGGCCTCTGCAGCCCATAAAAATCTGATCCAGCTTCCACAGAAAGCACTTCTACCCTAGCCATACAGTCTCCCTGGATGACCATTAGTAGTAGGGTGTCATTTTCCAATAAAGGAGCCAGCCTGTTCCTGGGGTAATCTGTTACCTAGTGTTTTGAGAACACAGGATATCTAGGAGGCAGGGGAATCTGTGATCAAATGGGACAGGCCCAGGCCAACTGTGATGAGTCAATCCCTCTGTCATTGCAGTGACTCATGTTATCGAAGTCCAGTTCTACCCTCTGTCTCCACCCTTGCTTAGTGGAAGAGGAATGAAGACAGGGCTCTGTGGCATCTCATCAACCCAATGACTCCAGTGAGTGTCTGCTTCGGCAAAACTCCTCCTCCATGTCTGTAGTTTTTCATTACTGCTTCTCATATAGCATCTATTTCCACACCAAATAGTTCCTGAGATGCACTTGACTTGAAACTGCCCTTTGGTCTGAACACCTGCCTCATAGCAGCAAGTCACACTTAAACAGGCCTTCTCCCCTCCCCCCAGCAGTCACAGAACAGATGTGGCCAGTGCATGTGATTTGTTTTGGCAGTTTGGGCACAAACTTAATTATAATAAACCCATCCTGGTCTTTTTTTTTTTCTCACCCACCTCCCTCCTCTGAGTGGATCACACTGATAAAGTGTGATTTAAGTACGTTTTTCAGTAATTCTAATAATTGACCCGGGGAAATTAAAATAATATTTTCCTGTTCTACTTGTCATAACCTGTTGAGATATCTTTCAAAATGTGCTACTGTGGGGAAAAGAGAAATTTTATACACATATTATTGCTGAAATTTCCTGGCTCTTTGCCTCCCAGAAGAGCAATGCATGAAATATTTATTCAGAAGTGGAAATATTAAGAATTAAATGAGTTTAAAACATCCTAATTATTTTATGGGCATTTCTCCACTGCTTAAAGAATCTCCAAATTATCTTTAGCTCTACATAGGCTGGGTAGGCTAGAATATCTTACTGAAAATGGAAATTCTCAAGTAGCCAGCTTGACTGATTTGATTCTTTTTAAATAGCTGTCACGCTGAAGTAACTGGTTTAGGGTTGAAGAAACAAAGTCAAATGAACTAAGGAATTTTAAGCTTCAGGAGACCAGAAAGCATTCGGTCTTTCACTGAGCAAGCATTTACTGAACACTTAGTACGCACTAAGTGCTTGTCTGGTTGCTCTGAACAAGACTCTACAGTGTGTCTGTCATCATGGGACTTCTGTTCTACAGGAGTTAAAGGTGACTTCCTGTTTTAAAGGGATGATAAATAAAATGAGGGAAACTATGACAAACAGAGCAAATTTTCATTGTCTTTTTAAGACTGTGACTGTGACATCAACATGAGTAGCACCTAAATTGAGAGAAGAAGACTATCTCCTCTGACATCATTGTCACATTTTTTTGTATGTCCGTTTGTTTGCCATTTGTCAGAGGGACTCACTGTGCAGCTGTGGATGACCTGGACTCATGTAGCCCAGGATGGCTTCAAACCCAGAGTTTCCCTGTCTCAGCTTCCCAAGCATTGAGATTACAGATGTCACCCTTTCATCATGTCTGTATGTCTAATCAGTGATTCTGAACATGTGCCTACCCAGATCTAAGAATGTTCAGCCCCCTACTCCACATGTGCTGCTAGGACTCTGGAACATGAGCCCAATGATCTGCTCTGAGAATTAGCCTTTCAGATAACCGGTACAGGCAACACTGACTGCTCTGACCTTCTCATTCTTTACTCCCTCCTCCATGAAGCCTGCTTGTCTCTGAAGCCCTGCACTGCATTACAGATAACCACTGAGAGGGACTCTGACTCCCTCTTTGTCTTATTCCCAGGCTGCCCATGCTTCTAGGACTCGGTTTGTTTCCATTTGGCTTCTTAAAGATAGAAATGTGGCAGTTGCACCCTTGTGCCCCCACCCCATGATGCAGTAAAGCTCAAGACACAAAGAAAACCTCCAAAATTAAATCAGGACATGATACTGAGTTTGAAAAATGAATGGTCCCCAAAGATATCGCCGGGTCCCAAAGACTTGAAAAGAGTAAGTGTTGCCATCCATGACAAAACACACGTGATGGAGTTAAGACTCTTGAGATGAGAGACTGTCCTGGGTTGTCAGAGACACATGAAATGTAACACATATCCTTGGAAAAGAGAGGCAGAAAGAAAGTCAGCCTACCAACAAGAGAAAATAGTGTGGTCATGGAGAACGATGAGTGGAGACAAGCAAGCACAAAAAAAAAAAAATTGTGAAAAGCAGACTAGCTTCTGCCCTAGAGCCTCAGGGGAAGTTCAAATTTCCTGAAATGTTGGTTCAGTATCACAACTCTCACTTCAAATTTCTATCTCCTACACTGTGAAAGCATAACTACCCCTTGTTTGAAGCCACCAGGATTGTGGCAACGTAACAGCTACAGGAAAATGATGCGTATGATTCGACAAGCAGGTGAAGAGTGCTTTTTGAGATGATGCTTCCCTTAGGCTGGAGTGCCAGTTCCTCGGTCAAACCCAAATCTAGGTGGTAGGATAAAGGAGATTTGCAGATGTAATTAAAAGCTCCAAATTAGTTGAATTTTAGTAAAGATATTGCTCTGGGGGAATTAGCTCACCCAGTGGGAAGGATTTAAAAGCACGAATGAGGATTTTCCAAGAGATGGGGGGTGGGGGAATTCTGCCATTAGGCCACCATAAGCCTTTGTCCATAAAACTCTGTGATCTCCGTGCCAACCTCTGAACCAAAGCTGCAGTTGATGCATGAGAGTCCCAGCATCTACTGGCTGCCTGTGGGAAATCCTGACTATAATCAGGTGTCCAGGATTCACTCAGCTGAAATTCTAGGTGCCCTGTATTATCTCATCCTCACAACAACCTAATAGGTAGGTATGGTTATGATTCCATTTTATAGGGGAAAGCACTTGTACTTAGAGGGTCACCTGAACGGTTCAAGGTCGCAGAGCAGAGAGAAAGTATAGCTAGCGTTCAAACCCTGGCTATTTGATCCCAGAACCTCCCCCCTAAGCTCTATACTCTGTGCTAGTTATAATGGGGGAATAATCGCAGGATTCCTGACTCTCTTATTAGAGAGAGATGGCAAGCAGTAACTTCATCTGCAACAAACACCAGCCCCATCAATTTGAGACATTCCAAAGAGAGCTGGCTGCTTTAGAGGAACCTTGCTGTCTAAGTTGTTCAAAGTCATCTCTACCCTTCTCCCCCCAGTGGGGACACCTAGCTGACCCTTCCTGCTGCACTTACTTCCTGAGACAGAAATCAGAACTGGACAGGAGCTTGAGGCAGCAGGGGGCGGACAAGCCTGCTGCTAAGACACAGATCTTTAGGAGACACCACTGGGCTTCCAAACACCTACCACTCTCTCATATTCATGAGAAATAAAACTTTATTAGCATTATCCACTGGGGATCCATTAACATAATCAAAGTCAGATTTTCACATCTGACGTCGTAAAGCTGAAGAGAAAATTGACCACTGAAAAAGAAAGTATATGGTCCACTTGAGAAGCTGGTAAACACTCACTCAACATTCTTCATGCTAGAGAAATCAGCACAGGCTGGTGGGTTCTAAGGTGGTCAAAGGTAAGGATGGAAACTTCCCAAAGAGCCAGAAGGGCCTTAAGTGAGGGAGTTTCTTCTCCAAGACAGTCCTCCCTGCATGATGGCAAAGAACATGGACTTGGGAATTAATCAGGGCAGGATTCCTGGCCCAGCTCGTTAAACACATGACTTTGGAAAATTCCTTAACTTCTACACAAGGAAAATAGGGTGATTGGTTTTAGTTTTACATCATTACATAATACAGCTTATTTAATTAATTCACTATAAAGGACATTAAAAATTAGTAAAGATATCTTGGAATCACACAGCCCCAAGATAACTGACATTAATGTTTGATTGGACAAGCCTGCCAACCTGTTTCCTTCCTAACTAGCCTCATCAATAAAATAGATCTGAAAACAAATAGAGTCTTCCTCAGAAGTCATGGAGCAGACACACATGATCAGTCAGGCAAAGCATTCAGCACAGGATGTAATTAACAATGCTCCCCTACACCAATGTGAGCAGCCATTGACGTTTGCTGGGATGCTGTTGGGCAAGAAACGTCCCACATCCCAGGAAACCCTTTGGTCCCAGGCCAGCTGGGATGGTTAGTCAATACCCATGGCATAAACCTGCAGGAAGGAGAACAGTGCACTGTCATGTTCACGGGAGTGCAATGACAGTGGGCAGTACATGACAGCTGCTTTAACCACAGGCAGTCATTGTGTGAGTAGCTTTAAATTCATTTTCATTATCTGACACAGGTCGGCTTGGTCCAGTTGTACTAAGTGGGGAAGTCTCAAAGTCCTCAATCAACTTCAGAAAGCCACTGTCCTTGCATAGAACTGTCATCCATCCAGAAGAAGTTCTGAGCTTCCATCAAATTGCATTTCCTTTCTGCTCACCTTCATCTTCAAGCTGAAGAAATGAGCACAGGCTATCTTGGAACTCCCTGAAGTGCTTACCTCTCTGAACAAGCCAAAGAAAAGCTACACACTTAGCCCAGAATGGCCCCCAAGGACCACGGGCCCCCAACTGCCTAATCAGGCCAAAGGTGTCAATCTGGCCCCACTTCATTTCAGCCTTTGAACTGCCACCTTCTCTGTGCTGGCCCAGCAGGACACAAGTTCCACCATCACAGTTACTGTTCTACTTTCAAAAACTCAGCCTGGTTCTGAGTCTGTCAGGATTAGAAGCAGCAGAGATTAGAAAGGGATTTTCTTAACCACCACAGAGCCTGCTGATCTTTGTTCACCTGGGGGGTACTTCCCTCTTGAGAAAGCATCACATGAGGCTTTCTGAGCCTTCCCTTGAATAGAGAACTCAGTTGAGACATACTGATAAATGTTTGAATGAAATTTCCTTTAGCTACATTGTACCTTGGGCTTTCTAGTTAAAAGCTCGGGTCTTCTATCATCTAAACAAGGACTAGCCAACTTCTTGTGAGTTATGGTCCTTCATCTCCCTTGCTTCCCTATTATTTTTCACTTGGCTTCTCTCAATTACTCTTCTCTGTGCTCTCCTCAATATCCCTAATTATCTTGCCTCTGGTGTATTCAAACCTTTGGACTAACAAGTGCTCAGAGCTGTTTGCTTCCTCCTGGGAGACCAACTGGAAAGTCATCCAGACATTTGACTCTAGCTATATTTCAAATAAACCCTAGAGAAGCTGAGACTAAGCCTAAATCTCCAAGAGTCTCTAGAGTCCCGATTACATACCCTTGAATTTAATGTACTTATGTACACACTCGTACGCATACACACATGTACAAGCTGAAGGACCAAGTAGCATTATGTGAATCATAAAAACAACTTCTTTGTCCTTGTCCTCATCTGATCATTGCATTGTTAGCCTCTGACAAAGACCCCACACCCCATCATCATTTGTTTTTATGAACATGTGCCACACAGCTTTTCTAGGCATAGTGCTAGCCTACTGTTCCTGATATATCCTTTGTACTATGCACTCACTTCCATACTACAACAGCCAACACTGATAAATGGTTAGTACTCCACAGGGTGGGATAACCCGCCCAGCACTCCCAGGCCCATCTGAATATACCAGGTAGAAAGCATTACAGTGAAACAGCTTGCTGGTATTCCTCTCTCCCAATATAGCTCATCTATGAAACTCAGCTAGCCAGAGATCAGAGGGACTGACAGCCCATTCTATTAAGAAATATTGCTATGGCCAGGTGGTGGTGGCACATGCCTTTAATCCCAGCACCCGGGAGGTAGAGGCAGGAGGATCTCTGTGAAGTTGAGGTCAGCCTGGTCTACAGAGCAAGATCCAGGACAGGTACCAAAACTACACAGAGAAACCCTGTCTTGAAAAACCAAAAAAAAAAAAAAAAAAAAAAAAAAAAAAAAAAAAAGAAAGAAAAAGAAAAGAAACATTCCTTTGTCTTTACTGCTCAAATTACCAAATACATGTGAATGGGTCAAGATCTTCATATACAGATATCCCTTAAAATGAGTTCTAACTCTGGGTTTTGCCTCAAACAAATAGATCTCTAAAAACTATCTTCATATTCCATTGCCTCACAACCATTTCATCTACCCCAGGTATGGACAAATACAAAAATGCAGTCTAAGCATAGGTTCCACTATATTTCTACACATAGATATCACTTTAAATCACCATGTCACAGTAATTCATTTCAGACACCAAGCATAGTTATATACATTGGGGATTAAAAAATTAATAGGCTACAACACAACTTAAAGGAATCCATTTTTCTGAAAAGTTCCAAACACCTGAGATCCACAAACCCCCAATGTACCAAAGGACATAGAAAGCCCAGGAGCTAAGGGGCACTATCGCCACCCTTTCTGTTGTGGTTGCTTTTATGAATTTTCCCAGAGCCTGAATCCTGAAAGCCATTGAACCTGCTGTGGATATCACTCTGTATGCTGTGAATGTGTTGCTCTGGTTGGTTAATAAATAAAGTGCTGATTGGCCAGTGGCCAGGCAGGAAGTATAGGTGGGACGAAGAGAGAGAAGAGTTCTGGGAACAGGAAGGCTGAGTCAGGAGATGCTGCCAGCCACCGCCAGGAGAAGCAAGATGTAAAGTTCTGGTAAGCCACAAGCCACGTGGCAACTTATAGATTAATAGAAATGGGTTAATTTAAGATATAAGAACTAGATAGCAAAAAGCCTGCCATGTCCATACAGTTTATAAGTAATATAAGTCTATTTGTGTTTACTTGGGTCTGAGCAGCTGCAGGAGCCAGGTGGACACAGGAAAACTCCAGCTCCATGAACACATATAAGAATTCTATCCTAATGGTATGCAGAATTAGCACAATGAGGAAAAGGGCTGAAACAAATGGATGCTGACACCACAATAATGACTTTTTCATAGTAAAAAATGAATTCTGGAGAAAATATGGAAATGAACAATAGTATCCTAGGGAAATTCCTCATCATGCACATAAATGAGTTCACTAGTCAGTCTCCATTCAAAGATGACCAAGAGTACTATTGATAATGCTAGGAGATGATGCACAACTTGAAGAGAAGTTTCAGTGCACCTCAATATAGGAAAACACTTTCCACAACCTCCTCAGGTCACTTGACCTGTATTTCAGTATCAACAGTCTACATCTTTGAAAGGTATTTATTGCTTTGGTAGCATTAAGACTAAACCCCATGAGAATCCTTTATCTATTGGGGGAAAAAATTAATCATCTTGACCATATTGAGCTGTCCCAAAACAACTATTACCACATTCCTCAGCTACCTCCAGCTCTGTAGCCTTAGCCCAAGCAAGGCTGGACTAGTAGAAGTGGAAGCGTACACCCACTAATGGAGCAACCGAGATGGGGTGGGTATGGGGAAGATGTGATTATCGGGCTGTTCATCTCATCTGGGTCTGATATATGCCTGAAGTGTCAGGTCACCAATTTGAGAATTTTCCTATAAGGAACTGAAGACATCTAGTGCTATAAAATGAAAATATCCCTTCTCTCCAAACACCATCTTCTGCCAGATTTTATTTATCAATGTAGCATTCATCACTGTGTGGTGTACATAAATCATCATCTCCAGATCTCTTTTCTATGATGAAACATCCATAAGTCTGGGTTTGCATCCTTTTTATGCCCCACCCAAGAGCATCAGGGCATCTCCAGTGCCTACTAAGTGTCTGAGATGTGGTAGATTCATGAAAAAAAAAGTGAATAGACGAATGAATGATGAAGAGTAAAGAATGAATGGCAATATAGTGGGTAGCCATTCCAGCTTTGGGCTGGAAGTTCCAACCCCCATTGAGGCTTCGGTAACTATCAAGCCTACAAGGCGGGGCCAAGAGAGGACCCGAGATCCGGATATGCTGCCCTGTCTTGGTTTCCAGATCCTGGACGCTAGAAATAGACCAAACAGAGTTCTCCAGAGAACACAGCCAGACTGCACTACATCTTCCCCAGACCCTGTAGCCTATCCCTTCATTTGTGAGTTACCCCATAAAATAAACCTCCTTTTTAACTATGTGGAGTGGTCTTAATAATTTCACCAATATGGCAAGAATTGTAGGACCTGAAAGGCTGAAAAGGAACTGAACAAACCTGATGCCCAACCTCCTTTTCTTCACTAGCTGCACCTTGATGGTCAGAGATGGCCTAGGGAATAGTACACACATGCAGATGGAGAGTTTGCTCCTAGGAAGAACATCTGGGTCTTCCTTACCAGGGAGATGAGGAAAATGAAACTCATCAGGACACAGGACACAGCCACCTTCCTGAATTGAATCCTGCGTTGTTCTCTCTCTCTCTCTCTCTCTCTCTCTCTCTCTCTCTCTCTCTCTCTCTCTCTCTCTCTCTCTCTCTCTCTCTGTGTGTGTGTCTGTGTCTCTGTCTCTGTCTCTGTCCCTGTCTTTCTCTTTCTCTCTCTCTCTTGCATAGGTGTGCGCGCACGCACGCACGCACGCACGTGCGCGCGCGCACACACACACACACACACACACACACACACAATATCATAAAACTAAATTATGCCATGTGATAGAAAAGTTAATTTTCTTGAGTGGTGATTATTTCAGTGTGTTACATATACCAAAACATAACATTTTTTTAAATACAAAATTTTTGTCAGTCAGTAAAGCTGAAAGGGGGAAAATAAAGATCTCTTGAAATGGCTAAAATCAGAAAAAAATATAGAAGTCTTCAAAAAAGGAAAAGAAAAACAGAGTCCTTTCCCATAAAGAATATACAGGTGACATAATGAACAGGGCCCAATCTACACTTGTACCAGGGTTGGCACCACTGTTTACCAGTTTAATGGCTTTGATCAAGGTTTCTCAAACTCTCTGCACTATTACTATTCTCTCATCACGGAATGATAATGGCAGTTTTACTTGCTGCATAAACATCTGGGAACTAAGAAAGGCAATACCTAAAATACACGAGGCACAAGACAGGGGCTCGGTGTGAACTGCCGTTATTTAGGTGTAATGTGTCTCTTGACAGAAACAGAACTGTGTCCGTGGTGTCAATGAGAAGACATGAGCTAAGTCAAAAGAAAATGGCATTAGAAAAAGCAGAACATGAGACTGGTTGGAGCTTCTAAGGTCCGTGAACTGGAGGTTTGGCTTTAAGTTTAGAAACCATAGGGAAAAAAAATAGTGTTCAAAACCCAATTGACAAAGGATCTGTAAGCCCAGATAAGGACTTCACTTCAGGGCTATTTTAAGCAAGAAAATAATATGATCCAATGTTCATTACATATGTACAGTATTTTCTGCTGCAAGTCGGGGTCTCCAAGGAAACAACATGAGGTTGCATATTAGCTTGTAGGTCATTTGTTAATGAGTGCCTATGGGATCAACTCCTGACTGGACAGAGGAGGGAATCAGGCTGCAATGCCTTCTGTATAATAACACACACAGTATAATAAGGAACCATTTCAGAGATGTCTCAATTTGAGGCTGAAGTCTAGGACATTATACACTGCATAAACCATCCTTAGATGAAAATCACTCTGAGCAAAGGGATTAATTTTAGATGGAGCAATCGAAATATCAAGGTCAATAAGTCCTCAATGGAAGGGAGGATCCAGACAAAGCATGTGCATGTCCAGTACATCTTTCCAATTAAACACAGAATGACAATAGCACACCAAAAAGCCAGGGAGCTGCACTGAAAGAGTCCTGGACCTGCTAGGAGTATACATTCAGCTAAAGTAATATACACACACACACACACACACACAGAGAGAGAGAGAGAGAGAGAGAGAGAGAGAGAGAGAGAGAGAGAGACAGACAGACAGACAGACAGAGAGACAGAGAGACAGAGAGACAGAGACAGAGACAGAGACCTAAAACAGAATTCCTGGGAGAAAGCTTCATCCTTTGATTTTGACTAGGTACATCCAACAGTTCCCTCAACCCTCCCCAGACTTCTTGAGTCTTTCCTGAAGAGACTATTTTATTTATGACACCTAACCACACATGTAAAGAAAAGCAGCCCAGCCAGGGAAAAATGAGAAGCTCAGCTAGGGATCTTCAAGGCTCCTCAATATATTTCTTACTCATTTTCTGAGGCAGAAATCTCCACTTATAAAATTCTTACAGCTCAATTTATCTTGTGTCGGTTTTTCAGTATTCCCATTTTTTAAGTACACACATACACACAACGAATCATCGTTTTCTCTGATTAATGTGTTCAATTAGTGTCAATATTAACTTGTGCTGCCTGACCCATGGCAGTGAATAAGCAGGTACCTTCAGCTGAAGTTACCTAAATATCCCAGTAGTAAATTAGCCTTTCACCAGCATCCAATGGCTGGCCTGGAGGATGACTTCTTAATGTTTCTATTCTTGTGATAGAGAAACCTCAATGAGGCTGATTCACTGAACTTTGTAAACTTACCAAAATGAGCTAAATCACAAGTGACAGCTCGAAGGAGTGGGACACAGCACCAGTGTCAGAACTGAAATTTTAGACCTGAGTGAAGAGGACCAATGCACAGCCTCGGGAACAGACATTGAAGAGTTGGGAGACTTTGAAAACAGGAGATCCCATCCCTTCATTTCTTCTTATGAGGAGAAATCAAGCTAAAAAAAAAAAAGGCAGAGTTAATGGCCCAGATATGCAGCCTGTTAGTGGCAGAGATGAAGTACAAGTTTCTTGGCACCCTAGCTGGGAACCCTCCTCTACTCTACCTAAGAAGAGTAGTAATGGTGTATCAGGACAGTTACCACAGTTGGAAGCACTTCAAGATACATCTCAGCAGGAAGTTCCCAGAAATGTATGATAGTCATTTTCATTTTTATTTTATGACTCACCAGTGAAACATTGACCCCACTACCATCAACCCTCTTCTAGTCTATGGATTATTTAAGGCTAGGACATGAAGTCTCATAAAGAGAAGGCTACTATGTCAGAAAAGGAAAAATAAATCATCCTCTTCCATCCAAGAGCCCAACAGGATGCATGCCTTCAGTCACCCAGGCCTTTGAAGAGCATATTCTTATCACTTAGAAACTGAAATTAATGCGATTATTCTTCATCACTTCACCCTCTTCATTTATTTTCACTTCCACAGATGGTTGTTGCATACTGATTATCTGTTATCTCCAAATTGGGAGGTTCAAAAGGACAGAGAAGTGTGCCTTAGTTGTTCTTCTGTACTCAGCACATAATAAAGTCAAAAAGGAATACATGTTAATCAATGCACGCATGATAACTAAATGGACAATTGGACATCACAATAATTATTAGCTACTTTATGTATCATATTTCTCTGTCTAACCATCAAGTATATTTTTCTGCTCATTCCCATCTCCTCTCTCCACTGTTCCTGGTCCCCTAAACTTGTAGAAAAATTAATTTACACAATATTTTTATTTCTACCCAGGCTTATATAACTATTCAGAGACAGAACTAGACTAAAACACTAACTTTCAGGACTTGTATCTCTCTCCATGGAACTACACTACCTCATATGCCCTTTGAGTAATCTCCTTTGGACATACATGTATGTTTAGATGATATTTCTTTCTATAAGTATGTACCCATAATAATTTCCACAATGTGGAAAGAAGAGCACTCTCAAAAATACATTTGTTTTGTGAGCCATGAAGTCTTATAAGCTTTACTAGGAAAAATTTTTGAAGCCATCAATAAGTTTGAGAAATGCTACCTACTTTGTGACCCCAGTGGACATTTACAATGTACTTTAGAACCTTGGGCACCATGTCATAAAACTAATTTCATTTTGCTAGATCCCATTTCACCAAATTTATTTGATCAAGGGAAACTTCTCATGAACCAAACATCCATTCATACCACTTATAACTAATGTACCAAGGCATAGTCGAGGTAAAGCTAAGATAAAAGCTTTAAAAATGATGTGGCATCTCAAGTCAGGGAGTGACTCACATAAATCCTGAGGCTGCATGCAGGAGGAACTTCCACATTGAGAGCAAAGCTACCTCAGCTTTTAACATAAGCCAAGCTTCAACCTTAGTACCTGAGACAAGAGTCAAAATCAGAGAAAAGAGTGATTTTGTTGACAGAGGGGCAGCAACAAAAACAGCACCGTCTCTTGATTCTTAGCCATGTTCCTGTTGGGCTGAAGGTGATACTTGACTGGATCCTAGGACATTTTTTTCTCCTCCACTAATCCTTTGGTGATCAGAATGTATCCCAAGAAACCCAAAACCAAGTAGGATAATATCTTGAAATTTGGACAATGTGCCTAATGTTGCATTTTATATCAAGTGATTTTTTTAAATCAGAACTTCCTGTTTCCAAACCTCTGTCTTCCTTTCCTGGAGTTGCAATGCAAATAAGTCTCCTGAATTCAGAACATATACTTGATGCTTCACAGCATCTCAGACTTTTCTCCTGTTTCCACTTCTATATGTGACTTTGGATGGGCTCATTAGCTACTGTGTACCACATCTTCTCATCTGTCACATAGGATATGCAAGGACTAATGATTTAGTACATATGGAATGGTCATAACTGATGTCTGGTATGTATTCATTAGTAAAATAGCTATTAATTTTCCAGGCATCAATCCTTGTCATTGTTGAACTTAATCTCCCTGGATGACACAGTTTCCACTTTCTTACTTCAAATATTCTCTTCAAATGGAACAGAAGCAGGAGTAGCATCCCTGTTTTGAAGACTAGATATCAGAAAGCATAAAAAAATTTATATATTTGTATATGTGTATGTATGTGTGTGTGTGTGTGTGTGTGTGTGTGTGTGTGTGTGTACACATCACTAAGAATTAGGACACTAATTAATAAGAAAGGGAACAAATGAACAATTGCTTGAAATGAGTATGGAATTGTAATGGTCCTAATTAATAAAAGTTGCTTACTGTTCTTTTAAATTGCCAATTTCAGACCACAAGTAAACAAACATTGATTCTGATTATTGGCATAGGCATCTAAAAAGAAAATCATAATGGTAGGAAAATGGTTGAGTGTAGTCAGATTTTTCTTTGGTCTCCCAGCTCACAAAAAAAATGACATGGAAACTTATTATTAATTATGAAAGCTTGGCCTTAGCTTAGGCTTGTTACTAACCAGTTCTTATGACTTAAATTTACCCATTTGTATTAACCTACATTCTGCCACGTGGTGTTACCTCTCTTCCATCTTGCACTTCTTGTTTTCTCTCATTGTCTGGTTAGTGACTTGCCTTTCTCCTTCCCAGAGTCCTCTCTATCCCTAGAAGACCCACCTCAACTCTTCCTGCCTAACTGTTGACCATTCAGCTTTTTATTAAATCAATCAGAAGGCTCGTTGGCAAAGACAAATCTTCACAGTGTACAAAATGATTATTCCACAACAGTTGAGAGCATAAATCTACTTTAATCCATTATCATCCATCCATAAACTTCATTTATTAATTAGGACCATTACAATTCCATCTCCAAAACAGAACAGTAACATCCAAAAAATCTACCATGCACTATCTAGTAACAATTACAGCCACCCAGAATATTCTTTGGAGTGCTAGTCTTCAACATGCATGCTGGTATATGTATCTTGTGTCTGTACTGACCATAACCAACAATAAACTAACACCAAGCTAAGCATGCAAGAGGCCCATAAACTAAGCCAACATAATATGAGCCCTGTGAGGCTCAGAGACTACTCAAAGAGAAAGTCAATTAGAACAAGATATTTCAGCAGGTGGCATGGAGGGTGGAATAGAAATACAGATATCATATTTAAATACATCTGCTTCTATTTGGTTAATAAGAACAATTGTCTGTTTCAGAACCAGAAAAGGCAAACACAAAATGTTTTTGAAAGGTCTAATTATATTAACCTATCCTTTGAATGACAAAGGACTGGTAATTCACTTTCTCTATCCAATTCTCTCCCTCAGGGACAAGGTGATCACTAGAATCCATGAGACTAGTGTGTGCATTCTATCTTCTGCATTGATCAAGACCTGATAGGGAATACTGATCCCCCAAAATGAGTCTCCCAAGGTCACATCCAAGTAAGAGCCGGTATGAATTGTTCTGTGTAACGCAGGGCAGTGGTGAAGGCTGCATAGGATATACTTGCTCAAGGGGAAAGAGTGCAAACTTACAGATTTCAAGTCCTCAAAGAATAGCAGAATGAGGATATGATGACCTTATTTTCCACACCAAAAATCAGGACACAGAGTCTAACAAGGGATTTTTTTTTCACTTCTGGGAATTAAGCTGTCTGAGAGATGTAGCTTAAATGCCAAAATATTGGCATTTCTGGGACATTGATAGTATATGGAAACAACAGAAAAAGAAGAGTTGAAATCAAGACTGCCCTGGAAAACTCAAAAAATAAATACCCCCCTAAGAGAATGTGCGTGAATGACTGAACCTTAAGGTCTACAAAGGTTAAAAACAGAGGTTGGTGGGTATCATGATTTGTGAGTTCAAAAGAGTGGCCCAATGGAACTTGATCATCATCAGGAGCAGAAAGAAAGACCAAAAAAATGTATTTTGTAACACAATTAACTGTCCTAGCTTTGTTCGACTTATCATTCTGAGAGTGCTGTGTACTTCATAATGAAAGAAACTATATTATAATGATCAATTGTTTAAATGGAAATGAGTAAACATTCATGTTTTCTGTAGGGCTCTTTTAGAAGCATGCATGAGAGCTACTAAGGTTAACTAAACACGAAACATGGGCAGATAAATGTGTGCAGACTGTAAAGACTTTCCTTCTAGTCTAGTTCCAATACAAACAGAAACTTATTGAGACTTGCAGACTGCCTGTGTCTCAAACTTAAATTCTCAGGAGAATATCTGACTGTCCTCCTTGTGTTTTCACACCAGTTCACACTATGGCTTAGTTATCAAACTGTGACACTTGTAAACTATGCCACAAGCAAGAATCTGCTCTACCTAGTTTTGCTAAGATAGGACTAAAGACAACTTAGAACTGTGAAAGAATCAGTGAGAATCACTCCTGAGAGAAAGTTGCAAATGCTTAAATGTCAAGGACACTTTTGCATGTCTTCTTGTAACTCTGAGTTCACTCAGATATTCTAGGGGTTCACACAGATTCCTGCAGGAGGCGCCAGTCATTGATTTGAAAAGTGGTTGGATGCATATTTCTTCATCCTTGGAGTGGATGATGAACTATGAGCTCTGTACTTGCAATCGAAGGGCTATTGTACCTCTTCTCTTATTTCCTTTTAAATTACAAAAAGTACAACCTGTATTATAAACTCTTCCTACCCAGTTCATATTATCCCATTTCTTCTAAGACACCATCAGAACAAAATCTCCACATACACCTATACAGATTCTTGTCACTCACTGCCAAGTGACATGCCCTGGCTTCAGATCATGCCCATCCCTCTCCAGTCTAGTGTAAGATAGGTCACCAAGAGTTAATGCCTACAGAATTACCCCCAGCAATGATACATGGGAACTGAAGGATAAATATTTTCAGGAGTGTGTTCTACATTATCCCACAGACAGTCCATAGTGATACTGAGTCCCAGCTGATTACAATGACAATATGTTCACCAATGCATCCTTCATTTCCTGGTTCTCTATGCCATTTCCTGATTCTTTGACTCTGGTCTTCCTGCCACAAACACACACACACACACACACACACACACACACACACACACACACACACACATCCCAAAATGAACAAACAAAAAAAAATAAAATTTGTACTGCAATTGTATGTCAAAAGAATATTTTACTTGTCATCCAAACTGCTGAAATCAGCCCCCTACCCACCTGCTGCAACTGCCCTTACCCTAGTTTGTTTTGACTGATTCAGAACATAAACCAGACTCTCAAATATGTGTCAGCCCTATTCCATCACAAATCTCCCAGAAACTGTCTTCTTCCCCCACATCTTAAACTCCCTAGCTTTTCTTAGCTTGGTGGCATCTTAGTAATAATGCTAAAGCAACATGTATAGAAACTTGCAGCTGGGCCCAAACCAGATTGTGACTCTCTGAGCTTCAGTTCCCTCCTTCATCAAATGACAGCATTAATAGGATTGCTGAAAGGCTTGAATGGAATCATTTTGTGGTGTTTAAAATAAGTCACATAACAGGTGCCTGGTAAATGAGGCATGC
Source organism: Peromyscus maniculatus bairdii (assembly GCF_049852395.1). Taxonomy (NCBI): domain Eukaryota; kingdom Metazoa; phylum Chordata; class Mammalia; order Rodentia; family Cricetidae; genus Peromyscus; species Peromyscus maniculatus. The sequence goes on from NC_134855.1 coordinate 77,528,916, forward strand.
ATGACTCCTTGGGTATTTGGCAGATAAACTGAGAACCCCTCTCCTTATATAAATCAGTTTATATACAGGGCCTAGATGCTTATCCAGTCACTGCAAGATCAGTGAGGGTCACCAATAAGGGTCATTCAGCTTACGCACTTAAGAGATGAATGTTGCTTCAATCCTCACCTTTCCCAATCTCTTGTGGCTGCATCTGACATGCTAGTCTTCTTCTGCCTTCCAGGTCTTACATGAGGAGAGACTCGTGATAACTTACATGCAGAGCCATGTAAGGAAAAGAGCCTAGAAATAGCTTTCTTGGATCTTCCGTGAAGTAGCAATGGCTACAGAAGGCAGCAGTGATGTTAGGTTAGCCTCAGACACATCAGAATATTTTTATATACAGTGAGCACATCATAGAAGCCCCCAGTCCACACAGAGGAAGGAGGGCAAGTCTTACAGCTTTATAAGTATGAACCATGCCTCCAACTTCCAGCCTTCAGCTGATGAACATTTTTATGTGTATGCAGTTTGCCTTCCTGCATGTATTTGCACACATGCATGCCTGGTGCCCACAGTGGTTGGGAGAAAACATCAGATCCTCTAGAACTAGAGTTATGGGCAATTGTGAACCACCTTATATGGGTGCTGGTAATCAAAACCAGGTACTCTTGAAGGGCAGTAAGTACTCTTCCATTTCCCAAGCCCTAATATTTTAAATGATTCAACTAGAAACAAGACACTATTAAGTCATCTTGAGTAGTGTTGAAGCCTAATCATCATGGCAAAACACAACATCTTGGCAATAGATCAGATATAGCAAATATTTTTGCTTCCTTATTGTTGAAACAAGAGTACCAAACAAATCAAGAAGCAGGTATTCAAAGTATTCATTATAATGACCCTTGACTACTCATTTCTTATTTGTCTTAACAAATATCCTAGGGGAAAATGACACATTTTTATTATTTAAAAACAAATAATATGTTTAAATTCTCTTAATTGGCATCTCAGCTGCCAGAAAATTTTGTTGTCTATGTGTTCTCTCTGTATTGTAAACTTTGCATCTAATAGTTATTGAGCACATGTGGCAGGGAGCTAAGTGGTTCATATTTATCTTATCATTTAAGCTTCTTTTCTGCCATAGGAATAGGTACTGCTCTGACCATTTTCTGATGAAGATACTGAGGTTCCAAGAGTTCCACTGGCCAACCCAGGAAGCCATTCTTCTAAGAGAGAAGGCTAAAATTTAAAAGCTTTCTACAGAGTCCAAAGCCTGTAGTTTTAACTGCTATAGTATGCAATTCTGATTGTAGTACAAGGAAAAGTCTGTTTATGTGCTCTCATCACAGAAAGAGAAAAAGAGAGAGAGAGTCAGAGACAGAGAGCAAGACGCAGGGAGAGAATTGCTCTTTTCTATTGTTTTGTTTTTAATTCAACCATCAGGAAGCTGATGCAGAAAAACTAAGGTGCAATATCACTTTTTCTACATTTTCTGCCATTTCCAACTTGGCTTTTGATTCCTATACTCTTGCCTAAGTATACATGTACAATCCTAATGATTGGTGACTGATTTTTACATATTATTAAACAATTCCACAAAAGTATAGGCCCTGTCTTTATGTCTCTTAACACTTGTCTGTTTGAAATCATCACCATGTAAAACAGTCAGAGAACACAGGAAGTAGTGAGAAGGAAGAAAGAGTTCTCTTAATTTTCTGAACAATTTAATATTTTGTTTATGAATTATTAACTTCCTGATTACCATGCATATGACTCATATGCATATCTAGAGTGTTGCCTCTTAAAAATATTCTAAGAGAAAAATATTCATTGTGATTCTGTGATAAATAATGCACATTGATCATAAGCACCCATTCTGAAAACCTATTACATATATTGATCTGACTTTAAAAGGGAGTCTGCTGTTGATGGGGCAGAGTGATTGACCACTTTCAAGAATAATGAAAACAGATGCAAAATAAATGGATCTCTGAGCATCCAAAGGACCAATGGAAAAGTTTGCAAAGGGAATGGTGTCATGAAAATCAGATTATATCCACTTCTATTACTCAGCTGGTGACTTGTGAATCATTAGATAAACCATTTAGATGGAATTGGCTGGTCTCTAGGATATCTTGCCTGCCATCAATAGCAAGTATATCTACAGAAACTGTGTTCAAGGAGTGCTTGAAGACATAAGGAGAAGCTATCTCGTGGTCTTGAAAAAAAAATCATAGCCGTTTCATCCAAATACAGTTTTTACTGAAGAACCCTATTGCTTTCTGATATAGCACCCCTATATTCTAAACTTCTTACTCCAGCACATTCTACAGTGAACTGTTTTGCCTATATCCCCTATAGCATGGACCCTGAACAACTTCCTTTCTCAACTGCCAAGCTATACCTCACTTTAAATTTATCTTCTGGGTTCCGCACTCCAACATAGCACTTGTTAGTTTTCCTTGGACGCCTGTGGCCTCTTCTGTCAATGCTTGCTTTCTTCCTAGTTTATAAACATCATTGTACTCCCCCTTGACATGACACTTTGCCCCAGCTGGAACTTCTGCTATTCACACTAGCAACTAGACTAGGTCCTCAAGGTCTGCTTCTGCCTGAGAATCTAGTCTACTGACATGTCCTGTCACCTTTGGTCATCCATGACCACAGCTCCTTGAATATGACTTCTGGGAGTTTTATGGTTGAAAGCTTCCATTTCATTTTAGGTTTGCCTGTGATGGATTTCCTCAACCTTTTATGCAAATTTTATCATGTTCAGTTTCTAGATGAACACTTAACTTTCTCAACCACTATATAGTTCTCCTGTGAGTTTTTCACACTAAATGGGAATGTGTCTTCACACTAAATGGAAATGTGTCTTTCCTACTGATTGAAATATCCATCTGTGCCCTGGTCTAATAGGCCGTATTAGTCACAGTATGTACATTTGAATTGACTCGTCAAACTTGCCAGGGGTATCAAAGCATCTCTGAGATCTGTGGGGACTGCTCAAGTTTACTTGGGTCCTATAAACTCAGAAGCTGGTTGCATTCTGTTCTTTTTACATGATTCTTAAAAAAATACATATCTTTAACCTGATCCTGTTAGATATAAAATTACCTAATACTAAGGGTGTTCAAAAAAGCCATATGGAAATCAAATAGTTTGTAACTTACACACACACACACACACACACACACACACACACACACATACACACACACGTTTGATTAGAGTTAACCTACTTGGAGAATCATGCCCTTCCCAGGACCCATAGGTTGCCAGATAAAAGCCTAGTGCCAGATGTGGTATACCTTACCTTGATTTGCTGGTCAGAGAAGTCCCAGTGACTCCCCACAACAATGGAGTCTATTGTTATTTCTCTTGTCTGCCCACCAGAACTTGGTGGTAAGACCCTGCTGTTGCAGTATGGTAATTTGAAAGAAAATGACCCATAAAGGGAATGGCACTTGTTGGAGAAGTGTGTCACTGTGAAGATGCGCTTTGAGGTCTCTTTTGCTCAAGCTTCCCTCAGTGTGACTTTCAGTTGACTTCCTGTTGACTGATATCAAGATGTAGCACTCTCAGCTCCAGCACCATGTCTGCCTGCACACTGTCATGCTCCCTGTCATGATGATAATAAATTGAACCTGAAACTGTAAGAGAGCCACCTCAATGCAATGTTTTCTTTATACGAGTTGCTGTGATCATGGTGTCTCTTCACAACAATAAAAGCCTAAGACATGAAGATACCACATACTTTTGTCATACAACATGGAGAAATCAAGCTGCTTCTGACCTAGGAACTTCCTGGTTAGCTTTCATAACACTGAAAGGCACTGTGCAGCTTGTTAGAGAACAAAAGTCATCAACAGTCTTATCCAGCTATGAACCACACCAGGTACAATAATGTCCATTCTAGTGAGATATGCCCATTGATGTAATGGTGGTATGAGAGTCATGGGGTAATCAACTATTTTCTGATCAGATTCAAAGCCCACTGCAGAGGAGGAATTCTTGCCTACTACTATAAATCTGTCCATGAACCTATTGGGAGCTCATAGATCCTAGAGGAAAATCTAGTGCTATTATTTTCCTAAACTGACATTTTATAAAACTGCATTCTAAGTATGTGTTTTTATACCCACATATTAGTGCATCTTTCAATCCTCATCAGGGAAGCACCTTTATTTAGTAGAGGATAGTTAATACAGAGCCACACAACTGATCAAAATGGTCTATGGAATGAACGCCAGAGGTTGGGGAAGACCAGATCAAAACAGTGTCCCTGGATGTGATAGAACCAGTGAACTCATGAACTCATGACAGCTGTAGTTGACTGCAAAGACCTATACAAGATCAAGACAATCAACACTCCAGCAGGCATGAGAGACAGGCACAGGATCCCCCACCCCTGGCTAAGGAGGCACTGGCAGTTAATTAATGGCTGCTAGGGGAGGGAGAGTCAGTTTTCTTCAGGGTTATGGTCTCTGGTAGACTGACTGTGCTCCAAGAAATAGATCCACACCTGTGAAGATATGGAGAGTATTAATTGAACTCAGTGGGTAGTTAAAAATTTCAACAGAAATTGTGAAACTGAGAGAAGGATGTAAGAGTTACCAGAGAGGAATTGTAGGAGTGAGGTCAGAACAATCAAAATACACTGCAGGCATATATGAAAGTCTCAAAGAATAAATTAAAATATGATGTTAAAAATTATTGTATGTACTCTTTCTAAAATATGAGTGTTTGTGCCTGTGTTTCATCAAAACTTTACAAAAAGGCAACAGGCCAATCTTAGTAACTGGAAAGGGAGAAAATCCCTAAATGTCTTAGGAGTGTAACAAAAAAGATCCCTTCTTTCTGTAAAGGATGACAGTCCAGATTTGCAGTTATTGTTTTCTTCCTCTACCTGGACATGCCATGATAATTACTCTGTACGGAGCCCACTTGTCTGGTTCCCACTGCTTTCCTCATCCTGTTGCAGATTACATCAGTGCTTTCATTCATTTCATTCTTGTGCCAAACCAGTGAGACTTCCCTGCTACTGAGACCTGGCCTACCAAAGAAACACATTGTGAATAACACTTTACAGTGGACACCGCAGCACCTCTTAACTCGGCTTCATCTGTTAGCTTTACATTGAAATATATAATAGGAGCTTGATAGGACCACAGGTGTTGGAAACGTCAGAGAATGAGTAACTTCTAGCAACACAACAAAGAGTTGTTGGTTACTTCTTTATGAACCTCCCCCGAAAGCCAGGCAGATCTTCATAAAAGCCATGAGTACAATGTAGTTAGAACCATTAAAGGAGAGCCCATAGCTTATACTCTAAGGCATTCACTGTGGGCAATTGTCTTTCTGATACACCTGCAATAACCAGCTGGCAAGACTGAAGTACTGTCCCTTGTCCCTTAGCTGGACAAAGTCCTACAAGTGTAGGCTCCCAAAGCATTGCTAGCTTTTAAGCTAAAATTTGTTAATGGAGCTATATTTTCATAACAATAATAATATAATATACTAAACACCCATGTCTTAAAACAATCTTTAAACAAAGTCACACTCTTAATGAGTCACATTAGGCCATAAGGCAACAGCAATGCCATTTTACGAATCACTCTGATGGACATTTCTATCTTAGGAACACTAAGCATTCATTAACACTATAAAACCTGGCACAAACTCAAAGATTCACTTGAAGAGTACAGATGGAGCTTTAGTGCCTATGGGCCAGTTAACCGGGATATGTAATTCCTTCGCAAAAAAAATGCCAAGTGAAACTGGTTCCAGGAAATGTCCTTCTGTGGGAATCTGACCACATTAAAACTAAAGCTTAATTCTCCTCTGTCTTAGAAAGAGACATTCTCTGATAGAGAATGTGGTGTGGGTAGATGCACATGAGGAGGAAAATAAAGTATCTACAACCAATCTGACCATGTGTATTGGTCCTAGGGGCTTGAGTAGTGACCTCTGTGAAAATCTTAACACCCTATACACAAAGTACTAAAGAGTCAGGTCTCATCTCAACAAATGCTTGATGAATATTCACAACTGGAATGGAGGTTTATAAATACTGAATCTTGGGGCCAAAGACTTCCAGAAGCATGTCTCTTGGAACGGACTACAAGACGAAGATTTTCAAGCAGGAACTCTGTTGTGTTACTGGGGTCTGCATATGGAGGAAGAAGAGGCAAATGCTATGCAGTCACAAAAGAAGGTTGTCATCCAGAGGACAAGGAGCTCGTGTGAACTCTTAAAGAGTTTGCAGAGGCAAAGAAGCCAATATTTTCATAAAACATGAATAGCCACTGAAAGATGAGGTGGCTCTCTTCAGCTAAGGACAGTTTCCAAACAGGAAGGCACTGGAAGCAGGTATCACCAACATTTTCAGAAACTGGGAGATTAGATGCCTCATCTTGAGAGGCAAACAGGAGACCCAGGCAGTACACCACAGTATCCAGAAAAGCAAGTGGGAGTGGAGAGCAGTTTCCATTTGGGGGTAACGTGAAGGTCCAGTTATTTTTCTGTTTTACACCCCAACCTTAGAACATATAGGCAGCTTTAAGACTCTAAAATGATCATTGCATTTCCAATTGGAAAATGTAAGTTTTGTTTAGTCAGTACAACTAATTATTTTTCTTTGAAGGAGATTTCTCAAAATACTCCTCTCAAGAAGACGGCAACAGGCTTGTAACAGAAGTGGGATAAACTATGAAGCCAGTGCTGTATAGGATAATTTATTCTTCTCATCGGGATTTTCCTAGAAAGGCATCCTCCTGCATATGAAGCCTAAGGGTTTCTCTGCAGTAACCTGAAACCACTGATACTTTCATCTGTCCTTCTGCAGAAAAAAATGCCCAGGAACATCAAGTAATAATGTTTATTAAACAGAGGCTATGTCTGTTTGTATGATGCATTTTCTTCATGCATTATCACTCCAACCCTCAAAACAACTTAATGAGATATAGATTATTATTGCCATCATTATCCACAAGAGGGAACTAATTTACAGAAAAATCAAAATAATCTGTTTAGTCACATAGAGTATTCATGACAGAGCTCAAATCCCAAATAATTCTACCCAAAGTAAATATATAGACAAAGTTATACTGGATATTCTCCATCTGTCCTCATAGACATCCCCTTCTCCATTCTTCTCCACCTGCTCTGTGTTCCATGTAGGTGACTTCTATGGACTCCACCCCCTAAGCTCTATTATCTTCTTGTATCCAGGTCATTTGACTGACAGACATTATAAGCAAGAAATGAGAAAGCAAGAAGAGTCTAGGTGTGGAGTATGCTACCTGCTTTACTCTATTCAAGACCACAGCTAGCAATCACATCTTTCCTCTAGCAAAGGTTCTTTCTGTACCTAGAGATGTAACTAGGTTCTGATAAGCAGTCCTCCTCTAAACCACTGTTTCTATTCCTGAGATAATTCTCCAACTCTTGTTCAGTTCTCTTAACTCTCCCTGAAATTTTATTAGACTTGGCTAAGTTTCTTGTTGGATCCAGAGCATGAGTCTCAGGGACAGTATCATGTGACATACATATAAGATATTCAGTTTAAAAATGATGATTGCTATTTCTTTCTCATTGATAATAATCATAAATACACAGAAATAGAGCAAAGAAGGTGAGCAACCAACCTGGAAAACGGTATTGGCTCAAAAGTGAGACATACCACTCAAAGGACTTAGGTGGAAAGATGATGTATGTGAATTCAAAGAGATGGAAACGTAGGTAATGCCCAGAGCTCATGGACCTACTCAATATAAGAAAGGCTAGCCTTCACTCTTTTTTTCTTGAGGTCATTCATCTCTTTTAAGAAAATGATCATTCATTCATTTATGAAAAGCAATTGTTTCTTATGAGCTTCTGGTCTCTTTAGTTCAAAATTGCATTTATTTTGGGTAATTGACTTTTTTAGGTGAGTTCTGCCACCTCTTCCCATTCCCATCTCTAGGTACATGACAGTGTAGTGTGATGTGATATCATGGGAAGGGATGGAAAGGGTTTGTGCAATTCTGCTTCAAATGGCTTCCATAGGTTCACTATAGCTGCTTCAAAATCTGAGAACTGGAATCACCACTGGAATGGACATGAGAGTCAGGTAGTCAGTGCCCACTGGCTTCCATCTGTGATTGATGTCAGTGATACGAACACTCAGTTGTAGTCCACTTCACATCCCTAAGGAACTCTTCCACCAGAATAATATGGGACTGTGGGTCAAAATAACTTCCTGATATCCTACATGCCAATATAGGCTAAAGGGAGCCAAGGACACTATCACATGTCTATTGCCTGAGCATCTCCCCTAGCCGCTTTTAAACTTAGCTGGCTAGGACACCAGCTGAAGTGAGAGATCCTCTAAGAAGCATCAAATCTTGTCAACTAGGCCAAAGGTCAAGGGGTCAAGAGATATGATTCCTATTCTGGGACTTCGTCACTTTTAAAACTTATGTCACCTTTTTACTCTGTGTTGCAGTTCTATCTTTCCAAGGCTTGGCCTTATGGCAGTGAAAAAGAACATGGTAACATCAAGTCTCTCCACTGTCCTTGCCAGGCTGATTTACCAGATCCTTACTCTCAACACAAGCTTGCTGTTGCCTTCTCCATAACTGGTAAGTGCCTTCATGCCACTCCTGAGTCTCATCTTTCCTTCTACAGTAGTCATGCCTCCCACCAGAGTCTATGAGTTCATCTTCTCAGACTTCAGACCCCTGCAGTTATCTGAAAATATTAGACCTACAAGTTTAAATTTATATACTGTTCTGATGATATGATAAACTCTAGTGCCAATTCACTATGTTCCATCTGGGATATAAATCACTATTTTGTCCATTGTATCCACTCTGTATAAGTCCTTTGGTCAAGAAGAGCCCTCTCAGTTATCGCATTAGTTACTTCAGTATCTTAGTTGTATCTGGTAAACCTCATATAATAGGTAATACTGTGTCTCAAAGCCTCTGTGAGTCATCTCATCTCATTTCATCATGTAGGCAAGGTCATCACTCATTAACTCAAGAAGAAAGACAACAGGGCACTTTAAAAGAAGAACCACTTCCCAATAACTGCTATTATCCTATACTACAATAGCTGCTGTTTAATTATTTTTGTCAATTTCTTACTATCTCTACTTTATATGCCTTATTATAATTTGTGTATTTGGGGAAAAACATTGTTTATATGCAATTACTGGACAGTATCAAAACCTGAGAGTCTTGACTATATCTCTGGCAAATAAGTCAAAGTTTTCAACTCCCTGGCAACTTTCTATGCCAATACAAGACAAGATTATTCCAAAATCTTCTTCCAGTTCTCCCAATCCATAACTCTTAATCAGCACTGTGCTTGGAAAGTGATTCCTCAAATGACCATCTTCCTTTGCATCTAAGAAATTTAAACACCAACTATGAAAGACTATGACCATTTTCTTATTTATACAATCATTATCCTTTCCTTTTATTTTCACACTGATTCTATCATTCTTCTTTTTGTTTGTGGGATTTTGTTTTCTTTGTGTGTGTGTGTGTGTGTGTGAGAGAGAGAGAGAGAGAGAGAGAGAGAGAGAGAGAGAGAGAGAGAGAGAGAAAGGGAGAGAGAAAGGGAGAGAGAAAGGGAGAGAGAAAGGGAGAGAGAGAGAGTGAGTTTGGAATAACCTTTTCTCAAAGATTCCAGAACTTTTATCTAGAACAAATAGAACAAACATAACTTTATCATTAAAAAAAGAAGCTCACTTTAGTGATAGGATTAAAAAAATCTGAGTGGCATATTACTATCTAGACCATGTTCAAGGACCCATGACAGAAATCCTTCATTAGCACAATAACCTTTCCAGGATTGCTGGTGTCAGGAAGGAAAATGTTGCATTTGGGGTCTGAAGCTTTCCCAGTTGTCAGATGCTGTTGCCCAGACTCATTAGCCCCACTGTTGATTTGAATGCTGCCTTCTACTTCTCATACACCAAACCAACGGAAGAGGAAGCAGACGGGCAGTTTATAGGACAAAACAACAGCATGCCCAAACTAGAGTGGCAAGAATGAGTTTGGTAACACTGAGATCACAGAACTCTGAGAAAACGAAAAGGTCTGTTAGAGCTAATGAGGCTGTATAGATGATATCCCATTGGGAAGATGAGGCAAATCTACATAAATCGTCAAACAGAATGCAGTTCAAATACACTTTTCAAGCCACAAGCAAAATGTTGGCTTAAAATGCTACTTATCTCTGGATGAGACCCAGAGAACTGAATCCTGAATCTCATATTTTAAAGGACTAAGTCTAAACAGCTCTCAAAGGGAAGGGTGAAATAGATGTGTTTCTCCTGGGCATCATCACAGACACCTGCCACTCTGAAAACTAGCCAGTAGAGCTGGTTCATGATCACACTTCTAGCTGCAACTTTCAGGCATGTCACTTATAATTGAACACTTGATTCTGCTGTATCCTAGGATCAGAAATATTGTCTGGGCTCCCAGTTTTGTGTGTATTTTCAAAGAAGTCATAGTTTTTGGAATATCGGGACCACTAATATACACCTGATATACACAGGGTTTTTCTGGACAGTCATTCTCTGTGACACAGAGAGAGGCACTTGCTGGAGAAGCACACTCCTGGGATTGGCCAACAATGCTCAAGATTATTCTTTTCATATTTAGGACCATTTTGACCACTCCATAACATGCAAGAGTACAATCAAATATCTCAGACTCCAGGGCATCCACAAAGTCACAGGTCATTCTACTGAGATGACAAAAATGTATAGATGGAAAATACAGAGTTTAAAATGTAGCAACCAGGTGATTCTCTATATTCAAATACTAAAAGAGAGAGAGAGATCAAACACAACAAGTCAATTTGAGTGTCAAAGGTCACGACCTGGTAGTCCCATAAGCAAAATTTGGCAAACAGGTACAACTAGGTTAGAATATTTTGGAGATCTTAAAGGAAATACTGTTAGTAAGGGTGTGCATCCTTTGCTGTTAGCTGATATTTATACTGATCAAACTCAATCATTTTTTGTTTTAGAGAAAGTAGAGGTATATATTTTTGTAAGTTTGTGTTGTTTAGGATTCTTGGTTGCAAACAGTGTGGCTCATTGGTTAAGCAGAAAATAACCATGTGTTAAAGGATGCAAAATAGGTCAGCCAATCACAAAACTGTAGAAATAGAGGAAGAACTCTTAGGCAGAAGCAGTGTGGTCCCTAGAATGGGATCTCTCTATTAAAAATGCCACCAGGTTCCCACACAGAAGCAAGAAGGATCAGAGATGGGCACAGGAGGCTCTGTCACCCTACCTCTGACATGACCACTGTAAGAACTTTCATTCCACTATAACTGCATCATTTGTACCACAGAAAGCTAAATAATTTTAAAAGCTAAACAAAATCATTTGCTTAAATAAATAAAACCTTTCTCCAAGTGTTGGAATAATCATTGCATATTATTGTTTTAATTTAAAACAGGAAGACACCAAAACTATATAAAATCATGAAAAACTGACAAAAGAAAATTAAACAAATATGAATTAATAAACATATAAATGGGCTGGAGAAATGACTTGGGCATTAAGAACATACACAGAAGACCCAAGTTTGATTTCTAGCACACACCACTGGATGCTCACAACCACCTGTAACTACAGCTCCAGGGTATCCAACACCCTCCTCTGGATTCTTCAGGCACCTGCATACACACACACACACACACACACACACACACACACACACACACACACACACAAAACTTTTTAAATCCTTTTTTAAAGAGTATATATATATATGGAATTTAAGCTAAGGGTAGCTCTTACCACTGATCTTTAAAAAAAATGTTTCCCAGCAGCAAGGCAAAATGGGGAAGTCAATGTGCTCCATGATCCCTCTTGCTTATTAAAGGCATTTACTCAGCTTTCCAGAGAACTAGACCTACTTCCTAGCCTTGAACCCAGCAGAACTTCCAACAGAAGTCCATTGAACAACAACAAACTGGTAGTGTGGTTTGTTTATGATGATTTTGCAAAAGCTTAGAAACACACTCATTCTATTTATGACTGTATCATCTATTAAAATTTAAGGGATAATTTTCAACTTTAGTCTTGAGAAGGTACTTTCAACTTCTGGATAATACATTTCAGTAGGTGGCTTACTCATGAAGTGCATTGCTACCATCATGAAGCCTAAATTATCTGATAAAAGATAAATAGCTCAACTGTCTCTAATCCAGAAATGCCAGTTCTCTCTGCAGGACTTGTGATGGACAACTGATAACACTGACATACTTCCATGCAAGTGGCCAGGAGGTGCTCAAGTTCTCCAATGAAGGCAACGTCCCAGGACTGCACTAAGGAGGTGGACCAATGCTGTGGTCTGACTTGGATACAGGCAGTACACGGACGGTAGAAGAAGAAAAAAAGGGGCAGAGTTTGTATTCTTTTTTCCAAACATTAATTTTGGATTATGTTAAATACTGGAATGAGAATTCAATGAACCTGGCTGGAGTCCTGAATACAAGCCATGTGACAAGGAAGCAAAATTGGACAAAAATAGATAATTCTAGTCTCCATCCTCTTAGCTACTTTCTGAGACCCTGGTGACTTTGAGAAATTCACCCAGACCAAAATAAAAAAGGACAAGGCAGTGGCTGATGTGCACGTTCTCTTTGAGAAGACACTGTATGTTATTTATTGCTATGTTAACAATTTTCTGCAGATCCCAGTTACTTCAAGCAACAGCAGTTATCTCAGAGTTCTTTGGCACAAGAAATGAGGGCACAATACTAGTTTTGGGTTTCTGACAAAGCTGAAGTATCTCAAGGCTTATGAGGAAACTGGTTCACTTCCAAGACCACTCATGCTGCTGGCAGGATTCAGGCCTTCATGGACTTTTTGTGAGTGGCCATCCAGTGGCATCCTGTGGCTCTCTGTCATAAAGATTTCTCCTTGACAGCCTACAACACAGGAGCTAGATTAATTTGAGCAAGAAGAGAGAAGTAGGATCAGAACAACACCAACTTAGCATCTTTTGTAGCTTAATGTTAGAGGTGACATCTTCTCGCCTCTGATGTAGAATTCTTCTTGTTCAATGTAAGTAGATAAGGTCAGCCCACATTCAAAGGGAAAGAGTATACAAGAATGTCAACATCAGCATGTCTGTATCACTAGTCATTTAAGAAGCTGTTCACCACAAGCATAGCTCCTGCAATCTGGTGGCTAAACTCAATTCAGTCAGCAAGGCCAGAGTTGTCACAGGCCTCAATAAAATGTAAATGGAAGGAGTCTTTTCAAACAAAATGTTAACACTGAAAGCAAGGTTACCCTCACTTTAGCACTGTAACTAAGACACTAGGGGTGGTTGATGCTAATTCCTATACCCTCAATAAGTTGTTCTTAAACCCTAACCAATTGCAGCATAGGACCAAGAAAGGCTTTCTCCCTTTTGATACTCAGAAAGTGGGGCAAAGGCTCCCAGCACTGGGTGTTCATCACTCCCTGATGAGGGATCCTGCAAGTGAAAGAATAGGAATTACCCCAAAACTCACCATCCACTGTCATCCCCTTTTTAATTCTGTGTCAGCCAGAAGAGTATGACTTTACAATGTATTTTTTTAATTCTTAAATAAAAATCAAGTTTTATTTAACATCTGAGAACTACAATCCTATTAAAAGTAGTCTGAAAATAAGCCACTGAAGTCAGATGTTACGTGAAAATTCAGCCATATTCTGCTAAGCAAGGATCGAAGAAGTCACACTAGATGTAGTGGCACATACCTTTAATCCCTGTGCTTAGGAGGCAGAAGTAGATATAGCTCTCTAAATCCGAGGCTAGCCTGATTTACACAGCAAGTTCCAGACCAGCCAGGGCTACACTGTGTAACCACGTCTCAAAACAACAACAACAAATCAGACATCTATCCAATGAGAAAGGCAAGTCAAATGGACAGCAGAGTATGAGGAGTTTGGATTGGATTGTGACACTGGGACAGATCTAAAAATGAAAAGGCTGGAAAACAAGACCAGAAGCTCATCTAGCAATCTCAGCATGGCTTCAAGGTCTCATTTGTTTGGAAGAACATTCTTAGAGCAATGAACTACAAATGGACACAGGTGACTTTGTTTGGGCAAACCATATGCCCCTCTATAGGTTGCAGATCCATGTCAGACAATCAGAGTACAGCATCCTTTCGAGTTTTCTTATTTTCTCCACTCTTCTGAACAGTACACATCTAATTCAATGGCAATTTTCTCTCAATTCATCTCATTTTCAGTTTTCAAACCATTTATCTTACATCTCAGAGAAAACTTATCTCCTCACCAATACATGCTCTTATTTTTAAATAGTCTTTCCTAAGTAAAGGAACAGCTCATCAAATTTTTGATTTGCACATGTTAATAACTAAAGATATCAGGCATTTTTCGTATATTCATATACAGTCATTTTGATTTCTCCTTTCAAGATTGGTCTATTCATGTCACTTGCCCAACTATTAACATTTTCAAAATGAAATTGTCCAGTGTCGTTTAACTGATAGTTGATGTTCTTCTATCATCCAACTAGAAAAAGACTCCCCATATGTAAAGAGAAAGAAATCTAGACATAATAACCACTATAAAATGACTGATAAACATATGAGATTGAGAAAAAAGATCTGTATTCTGAACTTCTCACTGCTGATATGTTTATGTTTTCCATGATTATTTTGTCTTTGCATTAACAAGATCACAGACAGCAAAATCATGCTTGTTTCTGACATGATTAGGGACATTTTAGTACCTCTGATTTATTCAAACACAGTGCTACAACTGATAACTCGAAAACTGTATAGTCTATCTGTATAAACAACACATGCCTATGAAGTGATAACTTCATTTCTTTCTAAAGACTCCCTAATCATCTCCTTATAATTAGCAAGCAGAAAGAATGCTGGGATCCCCCTTCAACAGCAGCAAACCCAAAAGGAGACAGCAGATGCCACCTATCCTTCTGACTCGTGACATCTCTCCTCAAACCTAGCCTTTTTCCCTTAGGCCAAGTTACCCATTGTTAGTCTCTTTCCAGATGATCTCAGTCTTCATCCAGGTGCACTCTCTTATCTCGTTTCTCTTGTTGATGGAAAGCTGTCATTTTTCTATATTGCCTGTAAGCAGAGAAATTCAAAGGTGCATCCGGACGTACCTCTCGCCTATAAGTGATGTGTAATCAAGCACATCCTGTGCACTTGGGGCAACCTGATTGCTCTTTAACTTTAAAACTTAAATGATAAAAGGGATAAATCTCTTAGGATTTGTCAAATACCTAGAGGATAGTGTGGCTTCTGTATTATTTAGTCAATATTTGTAGATGTTTGTTATGTTCCATGATCTATGTTTGGGTGCTAAGAGTTTAACAATAAAAACTAGTAATAGCTAATTATTGCTTGAACACTCAATACATGTTACATACTGGAATAGGCATTGTTGTATACTGCTTTGGTATTTCTTCTAACAACTAGAAGTGTCTTTGAGAGGTTTCTATTGCTATGATAAAATACCTGGACCAAATTCCATTTGGGGAGGAAAGGGTTTATATCACATTTGCAGTTCCACATTGCAGTCCATTATAGAAGGAAGTGAGGGCAGGAATTCAAGACAGGAACTAAACAAAGCAGAGACCATGGTGGAGTGCTAATTTCTGGCTTGTTCCTTATGACTTGCTCCACCTGCTTTCTTATAACAACCAGGACCACAGGCCAAGAGGTGGCACTGCTAATAGTGAACTAGGTTCTTCCACATCGATCATCAATCAAAAAAAACACCCCACTGACATGCCTACAGACCAATCCTATGAAGGCATTTTCCCAATTAAGATTCCTTCTTCCCAGGTGATCCTAGATTGTGTCTAGTTGACATAAAAACTAGCTAGCACAGTAGATCATTTTGGTGTTGTCAGTGAGAATTTTATATCTTGGTACTGTATTTATATCATTTCCACATGTGCCTCTCCCCTCTCAACTCCTTCATGTTCCCTTATAATCCCTTTCAAATTCAAGACATCTTCTATAACTGTTATTGTTATATGCACACACACACACACACACACACACACACACACACACACACACACACACACACACATTTTTTAAGATTGACTATTAGGATTCAATAATCTATTAAGGAGCTAATTCCTGGAGAAAACTCATTCTCTTTCCCTCAGCAGCCACTAGATGATTGTAACTCTTCATCTAGAGTTGGGGTCTTGAGAAATTTTGCCATTTTTGTTGGCATATTATTGGTGTGGTCATTATGCAGATCTTTTTTTTTTTTTTTCGAGACAGGGTTTCTCTTGTGTAGCTTTGCGCCTTTCCTGGAACTCACTTGGTAGCCCAGGCTGGCCTCGAACTCACAGAGATCCGCCTGGCTCTGCCTCCCGAGTGCTGGGATTAAAGGCGTGCGCCACCACCGCCCGGCGCAGATCTTTTTTATGTAACCATATTGTCGAAATTTCATGGTGCAGCATCACTGTCATGTCTATAAGACACTACTGCTGTCAGGAATCCTGGTTGTCTAGCTCTTACAACTTTTTTCCTCCTCTTCCATGATGTTCCCAGAACCTTAGGTATAGGAGTTGTGTTGTTGACAGATACTGTTTCTATATCCATTTAACACATGAGAAACCTGAGAACTAAGTGCTTCTCTAGGATCACAATATTAACAAGCGGCAAAGACTAAATTTGATGTGAAATATAAAACTTACCAGACAATGACTATTCACTATCACCATCAACATAGCCTTATACTCAAAAAGCTTGCTATTTACTAAGCAAATGGCAGTAAGGTTTGGCTGGGTGGAAAGAACCAAGGAAGAAAACAATGGACAAAGGCTATAAGCAAAAATTTTAAAGGGGGGCATTTTTAGCCTTCTTCTGCCAGCACATTGTTTTTGCTCTTACACGAATCAAACCCTCATTACAATGTTGTTTATAAATAAAGACAGCTTTGAGTAGATATTTGGACCCCTCTCTAGTCATCCTCTTTATAAGCTATGGGCTGAGTAGGTACCATTCTCAAGGTCACACTACCTAATTTTTTTTTTCATTTTAGCATTTCTTACCAGAGAAACAACCAATAGAGAAGTGACTCTGTAAAGAGCTGGGAGCCAGGAAACTGAATCATTTCACATGAATACATATATCCAATCATCATGTTGTTATTTAAATACACATGGATTTTGTCTATTGCATATCACAATAGACAACTGTTTTTAAAATAGATGTATGTGGGACTAAAGTCTTATTAAAAACTGTTTTTAAAATAGATGTATGTGGGACTAAAGTCTTATTTACATATACCATGGCATTAAGAAAAGACACCTGACCTCTGTGGACTCTGAGGTTCCCTTATCTATAAAATGAGAACAGTGATTTTTTTTTTAAGTACACATTATAGATCTGGCAAGGCTCTACGACATACAATATGAAGACATCAACCCTTGAAATAATCGATAACAGTGTCTACCCAGAGGGTTATTATGAGGATCAAATGAACTCTGTGAAGGATTTTTCAGACATCCACAAACACTCAATTTTCACTGGAGCAAGTTCAGGAGATAAAATACTTGGCAATGAAGAACATATTCCTTTACTGATGAAGCTTACGGTGTAGTCTTAAGATAAATGAACACAGAAGAATTGTATTCACTTAGACAGTGCTAACTACTAAGAAGAGGATATAGCTAATATCCTCTGTGGAGCTGGGGAT
Organism: Peromyscus maniculatus bairdii; assembly: GCF_049852395.1. Classification (NCBI taxonomy): domain Eukaryota; kingdom Metazoa; phylum Chordata; class Mammalia; order Rodentia; family Cricetidae; genus Peromyscus; species Peromyscus maniculatus. The sequence goes on from NC_134855.1 coordinate 77,546,632, forward strand.
GCAAAGCTGCTTTGAAGAGGCGAATCATGAATGGCCTCACCAAGTAAGTGACATTTGAGCAGGGCCCTGAATGATCTAAAGGACCTGGCTACAGAAAAGTCTAGAAGCATCACATCCCAGAAAAATAAGCAGCAAACGCCATTTCAACCAGGTAAAAATCAGACTTCTGAAAACAAGAAGAAAGCCACTGAAGCTAAAGCACAATGAATAGGGGGAGCGTTGGGGAAAGAGAAACAGAAGGAAACATGAAACTGGTCACACATGTCCTTGTGCACTGGGAAAGGGAACATGTTAGATAGTGTTTTGTCACTGTGACAAAATATCTGAGAAAAATGACCTAAAGTAGGAAAGACTTGTTTCGCCTTCTACCTCCAGTTCATGATATGCTAGTTCCACAGTTGCTGGAGAGGAGTAAAGGACAAGATGGCAAGAGCATGTGGAGAGCCAAGGTTGGCTATCTTATGGTAGCCAGGAAATAGAAGGAGGAATGTTTGCAGACCAGACATATCCTCCACAGTCACATCCCAGGCAACTTACTTCCTACAAAACCCAACTTTCTAGTTTTCATCATTCTCAATATTGGCAGCAGATTATTGATCCTATGTGGTAATTTTAATAGTAGAAGCACAAATGCTAAGAAATGGGGGCAGGCAAAGTTTATATTTTAACACAGCTCTTAGAAAATAAATTGACTCAACCATATATTAGTAATATACCATTATTGTATTTTCTCAATCATGATTGTGTGTTTTTATTGGTTTAAATTTTTCTTAGTTTCAAAGCCAAAATATGAGGCTACTTTGACAAAAATGTACCATCTGCTAAAAATTTTTCTATATATAAAGTAACATTTAATCTCCTTAACATTATCTATATAGCAAAATAATAGCCTTTGATTCCTGGTTACTCATTTGTATTTGATCTTGGGTCTAGTTGAATAATAACTGAATAATTCATCAATTTGATTGAATTAATTGATTCCTTAAAAATTTAGCCTCTTTGTGATTGAAACAACCTGGGCTAAGAAGAAAGAAAATCCTGCTAACTTCCCATAATGCTTAGCACTATGATTTTGTAACTGAGATATGAAAACCCTGCTATTGAAAGTGATGTGCTCCAGACACTGAGAGCAACAATTAATAAATGGGACCTCCTCAAACTGAGAACCTTCTGTAAGGCAAAGGACACAGTAAATTGGACAAAATGACAGCATACAGAATGGGAAAAGATCTTCACCAACCCCACATCTGACAGAGGGCTGATCTCCAAAATATATTTTAAAAACTCAAGAAACTAGACATCAAAAATACCAAACAATTCAATTTAAAATTGGGCTACAGAGCTAAACAGAGAATTCCCAACAGAAGAATCTCAAATGGCTGAAAGACACTTAAGGAATTGCTCAACATTCTTAGTCATCAGGGAAATGCAAATCAAAACAACTCTAAGATACTATCTTACACCTGTCAGAATGGCTAAGATCAAAAACACTGATGACAGCTTATGTTGGAGAGGATGTGGAGCAAGGGGAACACTCTTCCACTGTTGGTGGGAGTGCAAACATGTACAGCCACTTTGGAAATCAGTATGGCAGTTTCTCAGAAAATTGGGAATAAGTCTTCCTCAAGACCCAGCTATACCACTCTTGGGCATATACCCAAAGAATGCTCAATCATACCACAAGGACACTTGTTTATTTTTGCTCATAGGAGCATTATTCATAATATCCACAACCTGGCAACAACCTAGGTGCCCCTCAACCAAAGAATGGATAAAGAAAATGTGGTACATGTACACAATGGAGTACTACTCAGCAGTAAAAAACAATGACATTATGGAATTTGCAGGCAAATGGATGGAATTAGGAAATATCATCTTGAGTTAGGTAACCCAGACTCAGAAGGACAAACATGGTATGTACTCACTCATAAGTGGATACTAGATATAAAGCAAAGGATAACAAGACTACAACCCACAGTTCCAGAGAAGCTAGCTAATAAGGAGGATCCAAAGAGGGATGAATGGATTGCCCTGGAGAAATAGATGAGATCTCCATGAGTAAACTGGGGATGAGGGGTGGGCAATGGAGGGTAGGAGATGAGGGATGAGAACATAAGGGAACATGATGGTTGAGTTGGAACAGAGATGGAGTGGAAGAGCAATGAAAGAGATAACCATGATAGAGGGAGACATCATGAGGTAGGTAGAAACTAGATGATAGGGAAGTTCCCAGGAATCCAAAAGGATGACCCCAGATTAGACTACTTGCAATAGTGGAGAGGGTGCCTGAACTGGCTTACCCCAATAATCAGATCGGTGAATACCCTAACTGTCATCATAGAGCCTTTCTCCAGTAACTAATGGAACCACATGCAGAAGAGATCCACAGCCAAACACCAGGCCAAGCTCCAGGAGTCCAGTTGAAGAAAGGGAAGAGGGATTCTATGAGCAAGGGGCATCAAGATTATGATGGGGAAACCTACAGAGACAACCAAACCAAACTAGTAGGAACTCATGAAATTTAGATCAACAGCTGTGGAGCCTGCATGGGAGTAGACTAGGCCCTCTGCATAGCAAGCCAGTTGTGTAGCATGATCTGCTTAAGGGGCACCCTGGTAGTAGGATCAGAATCCATCCCTGGTGCATGAGCAGGCCTCTTGGAGCCCACTTCTATGATGGGACACCGTGCGCACAGCCTTGAGGCAAGGGGAGGGGCTTGGACCTGCCTCTACTAGGTGTGCCTCCCCACGGAAGGCCTTGCCTTCTTGTGGAAGGGAACAGGGAGTGGGTTGGGAGGGGGAGGGGGTTGAGGTGGGAGAAGGGAAGAGGGGGATCTTTGGTATGTAAAATGAATTTTAAACATTTCTTAATAAAAAATGATTCAAAAAAAAAGAAAGTGATGTGCTCCAAGGATAGCAGAAGTCTAGAATAAACCCTTTTAAAAGGTTTTATTTTTCTTTAATAATTTGATAAGGAGAGAAGGGGCTATTAAAACAACTACAATTATATACTAAGCAAAGGATGTCTTTGGGTTCACTGAAATAAAATATCACATTACCAAGAAATAGAACAATGACAGACTACTTTGGACTGCTCTGCTGGACAGACCCCTGGCAACCCTGCACTCCCAAGACTAACCCTCCCACAGCTTTCACAGTGCAGTTTTCTTGAAGAGATTGGGAAATGAATGGAAATTGCCACCTACTATACAGAAAGGACAGAGTTTCATAGGTTGAAAAACCTTCAAGCCAAAACCTGGAGGGGGCTCAGAACCTCAGTTCATTTCACATATGCTTCTTTATTATCATAAAAGAGAGACCAAAAAGAGAAAGGCAGCCAGCTCGCACATTCCAGAGCTTCCTGTCAGCGCACTCTTGCAGTATGTGATATGCAAGTTTGTTCTTTGTTATTATTCAGTAGCAGTCATTCTACCTGAAAGTCAAAAAAGGTGAGGCATTTAGGGAGCAAAGAAACTCAGACACATGCTTCAAACATGCCGCACTGTTTTCAGATGGCTCTTGCTGAGCCGCGCAGCGTCTTCTCTCGCCCTGTCCTGCTTTGGGACTCACCCTCTCTTTACCCACTAAAGGAAAGAAGCAAACAGCAGAGATGAAAGTGAAGCCAGCGGCAGAAGAAAGGATGAGTTTGGCTTTTTTCCGCTTATTTGAAGGGTGAATGTTCTGAATGTGATGCTTTAAAAAAAAAAAAAAATCCTCAGGGCTTCAACAGGACTGGAGGGAATGGAAATGTGTCCAGATTTTATTTCTTTTTAAAAGAGCCATATAAATACTATCTCATAGCCTTACCCCATGAACTCAAATATAAACAGCAAAGTCTTGCCCAGTAATCATGGGATTAAAGGGTTACAGAGGACAGACACTGCCAAATAAGACCCCTCCTTCCAAAAAAACTGAGTCTTAAGAATGTTTTCCATTCCCAAGACATACACTGCCCGACTGCCCGCCTCCGCCCCACTCTACACACATTGTATGATGACTCTTATTTCCTGCAAAAAAACTACTCTGAAATTGCTCTTTTTGAGATTTTTTTTTCTTTACTCTTTTGTATCTAAGGTATATCAATCATATTACAGCATTGCCTTTGGGCAATACCCGATCTTCTATTTTATTTATTCATTTAATATTACTTATAAATCAATCCACTAACATATACAATATAATGAGAGTGTTTTATTACATTCATATAAGCTCCTAAATAACATATGGCCTAATTATTTCACTTGTAAAGATTATGAATAATTTGCTACATTATATACTACCTTGAGGAATTTGAGATTAACTCATAATAGGGTCACCAATTTTCATATAAGTTGTTGTATATTGCTACGGTGCAATCATTTTTAAAGCCATGTAAGATCTTATACAAATAAAACTTCCATTTTTTTTCTCAGTTGTCATTAAGTTTCTCCCAATTGTTTTGATAATTAACAGACCTGTTACTAAGTTTCTTCTAAGTCATGCCTTCTGCAGGACTTTATATAAAAGTTCTTTAGAATAAAACCATGCTCTTAGTTGACATTGGGCTTTGTATTGATTTGGTTAGATTTACTCAGTCGGTGTTATACTACTCCCAACAACAACAAAAACATTAAGAAAGTAATTAGTACACATAAGTTCATGACACAGAACTGCCACATGGGTTTCACTTCAAGCATGAAGACAAGACATCTCTCTGTTTTGTGACTCAAGATGATTTTAATGAAGAAGTGTCATCTTCTGTCTTAGTCACTGTTTTATTGCTGTGAAGAGACACCATGAACAAGGCAAATCTTATAAAGGAAAGTATTTCTTACAGGTGTGGAGTGTTAGTCCATTATATTCATGGTCAGGAGCAGACAGACATAATGCTGGAGCAGCAGCTAATAGCTTTACATCCTCAGAAAGAGACAGAGAGAGTATAGGCTTTTTAATCCTCAAAGACCACCTTCTGTGATACATATTGTCCTACAAGGCCACACCCACTCCAACAAGGCCACAGCTCCTAATCCTTTCCAAACAGTTCCACTAATAGAGACAAAGCATTCAAATATATAAGTTGATGGATGGCATTCTCATTCAAACTACCATATCCCCCATACATGCCATAATGCATATCACCATGTGTGTCCCACAAGGTAACATGTGAATTAAAATTGGAATATTGAATAAACACAAATCAACAACCAGAGACATATTGCATTGATTCCTACCTAATTCTGGAACAACTTGGATGTTCTTTGTTAATAATCTTACATAATGATGCACAAGCAATAGTCTTAAGTGCTTACATGATATGAATCCACACATATACTAATTTAAATGATTCAGATGGTAATGTTTAACTGAGTACACTTCTCCTTAGTTTTTTATTGGTTCAGACTCCACACAGACTTGGGGGAAGTCAGCAAATGGGCCATAGTAGCAGAACAGAAGCAATAGTACAATCTAACATTCCAAGAACATTTGCTACCTTATATTATTGTATGCAACTCCTATCTGTTTACTAATTCTATAAATGAAACAAACCATTAAGCATGATCATTATCATTTCCATTTGTTGATGCAGACACTAAGACATTAAAAATTAAACTCTCTTCCCCTGGTTGTACATCTAGCAAATTACAGAAGTGGGATCCAAATCCAAGAACTCTGACTCCAAGCACAGCTTATGTTACTATTGTATTTTGTCACTGCAGTGGTCATTGAGTCCTTCAAGCTACAGCCCTGACAGGGACCAAACCATCCTGTGGACTTCGATAAATCTTTTCCCCCTTTAGGGTTTCCTTAGTTCCCTCTTCTAAAGAAAGATAGAAATGAATTTCAAGATCTGTATCACAGCTCAAAGCTATGTTAGTCCATGCCCTTAAGTATCTGCATGATTTATATGATTTTCATTTTTTCATTTAGTCCTAGCCAAATTAACACATGAATATGAGGAGTTGAATAATTAAATATTCATGAGAATAATGCAACGTTATCACCATTCTTAATATCTAGCAGTCTTGGCCAGTAGTCATCAGTCACAAAGGACAATGTCCCATAGATAGCCAGGAGATGAGAAAGCAGTGTGAAATAGAAAGGGGCTGGAGCGCAAGTACTGAAGAAGTAATTAAAAGAAGGGACTTCCGCTTGGGATTTGTGTCCAGAAAACACCTTGTTAACCTATCCAGAGACCATGGAAGCCATGTGGATCTTGTCTGCAGCCTGCTCAGTATTTAGACTTCAATTCTATAAGCATATTTACACTGAGTGGCTATTGAAATCCCCCAGCTGTGGAATCCAGAAGCCCCAAGCTATATTTATGTGGAGGGCTGCTAATCCCTGATCCCAGCTCTTCTCAAGTCTGTAGAAACATTTTGTCTCTGTAGACGAGTCCTTGTAAATCTCTTCTTGTCGAAGGATTTAGTTCACTGATTGTCAGCCATGAGCTACTTCATAAAACAACTCACAGAGGAACAGAGCCTTCTGCTCCGCCTTTGGCGGGGAGCTTGTTACACTAGATAACCTTTTAATGACTGCATTCCATTTTAACTTGGCTCCAGAGAGAGAAACTAGAAAGAAAGGCGAGATCCTTCCTTAATGCTGCACTTTTTTCATATTGTATCTACTGCAGCAAATTAGAAAAGATGGATGGAGGTCGCCTTGTACCCTGGAATCCCAGGGCCATATAACATAAAAACGAGCTGGTTACTCACAGATAAGATGACATTTCAGGGCTAAAGAACCACTGAAATATGAAAAGACAAGGTTTCTAAACTGTAAGCAGCACCAAATCCTCCTCAACCTTGTTTTTATCACATATTATCATCCAAGACAGAATCTTTTAAATTTGTTGTTGCACTTGGTAATGATTGTCCCTTACTTTAATAAATGGAAATTACTATTCAGCAAAGGAATGTTGGATTAAGAAGGCAGAAAAAGCAAATGGCTGAGCATATTTTAAAAAAAAAAGGTTAATGGAGAGTGTATGCTGTTCTTTCTGGAATCAAGAAATTAGAGGGGAATATTCTCTCTTGGAAAGCAGAGAGGATGACAGCAATTATTGACTGATTGCAAACAGAGTAGGGTTACAATAGCATATTTCATTATGATATTTAGTTGGAAGACAGGAGTGTGTATAAAAATAAAAGCAGAGTTCTAAGAACTCTGGCAAGAAAGAATGTTTTGTTTTGTTATGCTTTGGCAGTTCTGCGGTTTTATTAAAGCATGGATTAAATGTGCATCTGAGCTTTCTATTTGTTTTCTTCCTGTGCAGCCCAGCATTAGGACTGGTGGTGCTTCTGTTCAGCTGGGATGCTCATTCCAGGGTGACTTTGTGGTTCTTGGATTTTCAAGTATTTTAGGAAACATGGAGGGGGGTGCCCTCAGTACAGTAAGATCTGATGCTGAGTAACTAGCAGCACACGCCCACTTCTTGACCTCAGGGACCAAGAATCTGTATGGCAATTGGCTTTCATACCAGTGTTGGTCATCAAGATCTGGCCCTTGAATGGTTTCCACACACCCTGTTGTTGGTATCTCTGGGTTTCTCCCAGTCACACCACACTTTAACATACCAGTTTACCAGGTGCCAGTCAGAACTAATGGCTCCTGTTTGAATGTTCTTATACATCCCAAGGATTCTGAGGCCATGATGCTGAGGTGGAGACAGCTACCTTTTCAATAGGCAAGAGTCATTCTTAAAGTCCTATAACATGAAACCCAAATGAAAGATATGGTATGATAATTTTAAAAGGGAATTTTCTTCCATCCATTTTCTTTATCTATTCTGCAGTTGAGGGACATCTATGTTGTTCCCAGTTTTTGGCTATTATGAATAAAGCTATTATGAACATAGGTGAGCAAGTAAGTGTCCTTGTAGTAGGATGAAGCATTATTTGTGTATATGTCCAACCGTAATGCAAGGAGAAGTGCCTAGTCTTACTGAAACTTGATATGGCTTGTTTGGTTGATTTCCATAGGAGGCCTGCCCTTTTCTGAAGGGAAATAAAAGAAGAGTGGATGTAGGGGGCAGAGGGGAGGTGGGGGTAGGGGCTGGGAGGCAAGAAGGGAGGGGAAACTGTGGTCAGGATGTAAATAGGAGTAATAAGAATAATAATAAAATGAATCTAATTGAAATATGTTATTGTATCTTTAATTTTAAATATTATAACCAACCTGTAGTTAGCTGGCTCAGGATATTAAGTGAACCTCCCTATTCCTCCATATGACAGATAGACAGACTCACTGATCTAATTAGGACAGTGCACACATTTTCCTCCATCCACCAGAGATGTCTACTCCCCAGGAGTTCTCTGTGTTCACCTCCAAACTGGACCATGTCAGTTTGTGCCCATTAGCTTATAATGATGCTAATGGACACATTATACAATTAATGACAATGTATATTGATGGAGGTGTGAAAAATCAATGGAGATGTTTGGACTTATGTGATAAGATGGAATCACCAAATAATCCATAAGAGATGTGTTGGAAAGATGGCCACAAGCCTTTCCTCAGAATTCTCTCCATGTACACACACTCCAGGAAACATACGGTGAAGGAAGTAGACAAAGTTTCTACACTAGATTTGCTTCTCAGATATCACAAGCAGGGGTCAGCAAGTATTTTCTCCAAATGGTTAAAAAGCAAATGCTGTAGTTTTCACAGGCCTCTGGTCTTCAGGCCAGGCGATCAAGACCACTCAACTCTGGTGCTATGAACAGACTAAGATGACGCAATGATTATGCATGGTTGTGTTTAACTAACATTTATTTGTGGATGCTGGAATTTGAATTTCATATAAGTTCTTACTTGTCACAAAATATTATTCTTTAAATTCTTTTCAGTTGTTTAAAAAAATGTGTTTTTTTTTTAAATCACTTTTAGCTCAGGGCTGCTTGAAAACAGATGGTGAGCCACATTTGGTTTGGGCTATAGTATGTGAAACCCTTATCTTGAGTCTTTGCTCTATTAGGAAAAGCAAAAAATTGGCAGTCTTAGAAAATGCATTTGGGGTATGGTTTTTGTAGAAAAAGATGAAGAATTGGATCCACTCTGTGAAAACCAACTCAATGAAAATATAATGAAGGTGTATCTAACTATTAATGTGCAACTGTATATTTTAAGTTAAAATTGAAAGCCAGTGTACCATTACCCATATTTTGAGTTTTATACCCCATTCCAGTGAATAAGCTATAAAATTCTTTGTTTTGATGTCTGAGGTCGGGCAGACAGGGACCGTGTCTGCTTTGTTCACTGCTGCATCCCTTGCACTGCTACGCTTAGAGTTACTGGGTATAATTAATCAATAAACATTATCAGAAACAGGTATGGGGTGCCACCCACAAAGTTTTCTCCTTGCTGTATGGATACAACACAGACACAGCCTCTGCTTTCAGGAGCTCATATTTAACTGGATAAACCCACAACTAAACAGATGGCTCTTCAAAACGAAACATTCAATTCAATTACTGTGTGAGCCAATAGTTTACAAAACTAACAGCTTACCGGTAGATACTCCCTCCCCAAAATATCATCCAACATCTCTTTTCCTTCCCTATTATCTCAATACAACACAAACATCACAGCAGGCAGTCGCCCCTTTGCCCCTCTCTAATGCTCAAAATACTCAATACTCCAAAAGAAAGAGAAATTATTACAATCGTACTACCACTTTTGATGAAGACTGGTGTGCTGAACGAAATACCCCACAGCTCAGACTCTAGAAGCAGCTGATGCTTAGCATCCATATCTTCCATCATACCCACACCCTAACCTCTGAAACCTACACAACTTGACAAGGGCCATGTAGTACCCTGGAGGAAACCCATTGCTGGTGTCATTGCCAACTTTGAAGATGGACAGGGTCACCACCCAGGCCATGCAAACGGTGTCACCATCAAGTAATAAAAGTCCTTCCTGAGTCCTGTAACAGGAAAGAGCTTTGCCAATAACTGAAGTGAGGAAGAAAAGGCGTTATCTCCTAAGATGTGTAAGAAAAAAAATGTAGTCCTACTTGTACCTTGATTATGGTCACTGCAGGTCTCTTGATAAAGACAAGAGTCAGACAGATTCCGTCCTACAGAAAGTGTGACAAATATGTGTTGTGTTAAGCGCTGGTAAATTTTTGCTCATGTGTTACAGTTGTGACTTCAAACTAATACAGGCTGTGGATTCCTTTGAAAACCACTGCCCCATCTGTGGAGAGAGATATTTATGCCAAGAAAATTGAGTCCTCTGTGCCAGGTAATTCATTTAGCAATCTCTCTAATGATAGTATTTTTAAAAGAAACTTGTAATGCTAATTACCACCTAATTATTTCAAACAGGGTATAATCATGGGCAATATTTCTAGAACATGCAATACAATTAAAGTTACAAAGTCACTTGGATTATGTGAGCAAAGCAATCAGATGATAAATATCATCTTGCTAAATCAAAATTCTCACTTAGACTAATAATGGATTAATCTGTATGTAAATCACATCACCAAATTGCAACTTCTACTTGACATTCTGTCCGCACTCAGGGGCTGGGGGAGGAAAAGCATGCATTTTCCTAACAGTAAAAATTGTATTATGCAATTGAAGAAGCATTTACTGTAATTCCCCACTCTACAGATTATGTCTTACAATGTGCATGACTCTCCATTCATTGTTGAGCCTACTTGTTTGACTTAATGTCATCTCAAGATGTCCAAAAAGAACCATTTCGCTCAGCAGAAGAAATAAAGAGTATCTGTTTACTTTCACCTTGGGATATTTTTTTTAGAAGTTTGCAGGTTTCTCACCTCTACTGGACTTCTTAGTGGTAGTGGTGGTGGTGATGGTGTTTCTTGTGCTTATTTTTCCCTATCACAAAAGAGACCCAGGGACAACCAACACAAAGTCATTACTCAAAATGTCAAGAGTTTGTTGAGGAGCTAGGCAACAGAGGTAAACAGCAAGCCTGTTTGGGTAAAGTGGAAGATAAGATACACATGATGCTGTGGGTAACAAAACCTAAAAGAAAAAGAAGAAAAGAAGTAAGAACACTTTGAAGTCTGAAACCATTTCTAAAATTCTAGAAAGGATGCAAAAACTACATGTGGGAAAAGCCTAGTTTGTATTCTTGCCTATTTGTTGGTTGGGTTGGGGGCTTTAGAAGATTTTGAATTGAGTAGGCTTTGGTCTTCCCTATAAAATTTTGGAAGTAGTGGGGAGCCTTTGCATAACCTTCTCTCTCTCTCTCTCTCTCTCTCTCTCTCTCTCTCTCTCTCTCTCTCTCTCTCTCTCTCTCTCCCTCCCTCCCTCCCTCCCTCCCTCCCTCCCTCCCCCTCCCTCCCTCCCTCCCTCCCTCCCTCCCTCTCTCTCTCTCTCTCTCTCTCTCTCTCTCTCTCTCTCTCTCTCTCTCTCTGTCTCCCCCTCCCTCCTTCTCTTTCCCTCTTAAAAACTACTTAGTGGATAGTATGCTGATGCCAGCACTCACAGCTCACAGGATCCTGTTGGCATCATCTTTTCCCAAATGCCCATTCACAGCTGTCACATTGGTAGTTTGAAAGTATTTATAGCTTTGGAAATATGCAGCCCCTACCAATCAGTATGCTTATTCTTGGAAGTCTGGTAATTATAGATTTTTCTAAGTGACAATATTATCCCAGGAATCTTAGTTTGGACCATCCTTACTTTATCTAGCTGTCATAGCACCAAATCTTCCCTGACTATTCTACCTAAAGAAAAATCTGCACAGATGCCCCTATCAGTATATTAGAAATACTCAGGAAGTCATAAAATTTAATAATGCTCCGATCTTGGCAAACCACATCAGAAACCGGAGATCTCTGAATACATAAAGAATTGTTTAAGTCCGCGGGTGATGATAATGTGAAGCTGAAATTCAGAACCATTTTCCATCCTCTTTTCCACCTTGTTCTTCACACTGATTACCATTATCTGACATAAAGAATGTAAGTATTACTTTCCTGCCACAGCGTAGGTTACCTGAAGGTACAGGATTGTGCAATTATTCAAGATGAACCATTTAAACCTAGTATTAAGCCAGACACACAGCATCAGTAGAAAAGTATATGTGGAAGAGAGAAAAGGTCAAATCATGGAGGGGGGAAGAAAGGCAGGGACAAAAGGAGGGGAAGAGAGAGAAGAGTTGAAAGAAGCCAAGAAGATGGTGTCAATTTTGAACAGATTGCTTATCTGAGGTGATGTTAAGTTATTAACTGATTTACTATTTCTTCAAGACACTGGAGGATTCTGACCTAGTAGATATACTTACTTGCCACAGGAGCCAACTGGAGGCCTTATAGATGCATGAACATTTGGTATACACAACATCAAAGTAAAAAACTTAGATTCAATGTACAAATAACAGCTGTCAATCAAATTTTAACTTTTCTTCTGCTATTGCACAAACCAACCTTGGAGTTGGATTCTTTGATGATCAGTGAGAAAGGCTCTTATTATTTAGGATGAAGTAGTACAAGGAGAAGAAGGAGTATCATGCTGTTCTACTTCACAGCATTCCATCGACATCATAGATGCCATGCAAAGCATCCCCTGGGATTGAGCAGGGCACAAATTTCATGACCATCCTACTAATCTCTGAATCAGAGAGCAACCTGGAATGCATATTATAAACTGAAATAACCAGAGAAGAGCTCAAAGAAAGTGACCAAAGATGGGAACAGTAAGAAGCAGGGAAGGTGTGACTCTGAGGAATCCTCAGGGACAGTTGCAAAAGGCTTAGACTTCTCAGTCAAGTGACCTGAGTGCAAGGGGCTTTTACTAAGATGATAAATGAAAAGGCAAGTCAAGAAAGATAAAACCTCATGTTACATATGCTTGCTGAAAGCAAAGCCAGAAACACACAGGCTGAGCAAGATGGTATATAGACTGATGTGTCATTAGCATGATTCATTTTCAAAGGAAAGGAGTCCAAACAATTAGAGTAGTCTAGTTTACAATGAGATAACTAAAGGCTAGGAGGCTGGTTGGGAAAAATTAAACTCTGTAAAGAAGAGGTTCTTGTGGCTATTTCATGAATGAAGACTACCTTGCACATATTCTTACACCCACTGTGACCTGAGTCTACACTGGAGCAAGTAAGGATCTTCACTGAAAGGACTGTGTGAACTCCAGAAGTCAGATAATAGATTCAGCATCCATTTTGTATCTTACACTAAGTAGATAAAAATTTCACTTTTAAAGTGCCAAATGCTATATAGTTCTGATGATCTCCATATTCTCAAAATATTTTTTATACATCCTGCGAGCCAGAGACTCATAGCAGAGTCAGTGGGAACCTGACTGGTAACAGTGTAAAGAACAGGACCATGTATCAGGCGTTGTTCTCAAGTATAGAACATTTCTGTGCACTTTTTCCATATCTACCATTTCACAGGGAAATCGTGATAAACTCAAAGTAGCATTAGGTAGGAGGAAAGTCAACCCATCCACTAGGAGGAGGCAAAGGAGGGCTGGAAACTTTAGAATACACTACCCTAGGTGCTTGTAAAGGAATGACTATAGTCAACAAGCCTCCCCACAACCAACGCAGCAAGAAATTTTCATGAATAACAGAATCATACTAGGGTTTTGGATCTCTTGAGCCTCAGTTTTGTTTGCTTGCACCTGTTTTCTTAATGGGACCTGATTTTTCTTTCTTTGTCCTGGATAATCCTTAAAGGAACAGCAATTTCATTTTGTATTTGAATTAACCAATGAAAGAATAGCTGGGTCCCTCCCTTTGGATCTTGGGAAACCCCTTGGAAGATGGGGAGGAACAATTGTATGAGCCAGAGGGGTTGAGGACACCAGGAGAACATGGCATACAGGATCAACTAAGCAGGGCTCATAGGGGCTCATGGAAACTGAAGCTATAATCACAGAGCCTGCCTGAGTCTGCACTGGGTCTTCTGTATACATGTTATTAGCTTGGTGTTCTTGTGAGACTCATAACAATGGGAGTGGGGATGTCTCTGACTCTTTTACCTCCTCTTGGGAAACTTTTCCTTTTATTGGATTGCCTCATTCAGCCTTGATAGGAGCATTTATACCTAGTCTTGTTGTAACTTGTTTATGCTGTGTTCAGTTGATATCTCTGGTAGGCCTGTGTTGCTTGGATTCTAATTCCTTGGGGGAGGGGGTGAGAAAGCGCAGCATCAACAACACAGACACTGGGAGTACATTGAAAGCAAATAACGAACTCATTTATTCAGTAACAGGGAAGGCCTTGTATACTGTCTTCTCAGCACTCAGTCTGTGTAGTCGTCCCTTATTGGCTGGGCATGATTGGGAACTCTGACAATGACTGTTGCTAGGCCTTCAGGCAGACTCTGCATGATCAAGAACTCTGACACTGACTAAGAATTCTGACAGCTCCTATTGCTAGGCCCTCAGGTAGACACTATACTGGCTCTTAAGGAGTACATTATGTGCATACCTTGGCTATTGGTCTGAGCCAATTTCCTCGACCCTATGGGCCTGTCTTACTACAGGCCTGCTCTATTCTGAAGACAAACAGAGGAAGAGTAGATCTTGGGGAGGGGGTGTGGGTAGGAGACTGGGAGGAATGAAGGGAGGGGAAACTTGAGTTGCCATGTATTATATGAAAGAAGAAATTTTACAAAGAAAAAAGAAAAAGAAATGCTTTCCCATGCTGTGTGCCTGAGAAAGCTAGGCAATCTGCAGTAACTTGAACAGCCAGAAGGACTGGCTGAAATTAACAGATGTGAGAGAATACCAGGGTACAAGGTACCTTGAAGTGTGTGCAGTAGGCTACCTGATGTCACCATGGGGTGGGGATCCTGCAAAAAGCTAAGAGAGGATGCTGGATTTCCAAAGATTATAAAATGGCCCATAGATGCACTAGGAAATGCATTCTCCTCAGTCAAACAAGCAAACAAACAACAAAAAAAGACAAAGAGCTAGGTCCTCAGAAGGAGATCCTAAAACAACTGTAAACAGCTATCCTTTCAAAGAATGAGCTTCAAAATGGCCATAGTTCACATGGACCCTTACCTACCCACTCCTCTCTCAGCACCCTGAACTTAGAAGATTTAGCAAGTAACTAGGAAGCTAGGGGAAAGGAGGAGCAGAATGGCAGAAAGCAGAGACACAAAATTACACCACACACCCCCTCCCCACCAACTGACCACCAACCTGAAAGCAAGTCCCCATTGCAGACAAGGACAGGAGGTGACAATAAATCTTCATTCTTTATTTCAGATTTGGCTTTCTAACTTCTACACTCAAGCCTTATAGCTCAGGTCTTATGTGACCTAGGAACCTTCTATAACCTGAGACAGGAGTTAGAAATGTCTTAAGAATAAGGAAGCTGGAAATCTTTTCCTACCAAGGACCTTTCAAAAGGACTATTGCTTGATTTGGCTTAAAGCCCACTCAGTGAGATGGAACCCATACCCAACACTGCATGGGTGACCAATAACCAGAGAATAGATAGCCCAGGACCTACAGTAAAACTGAACACTACTATTCTAAAAAAACTCAATAAAATGACTCCTAACAATATTCTGCTGTACTCAGAGATCAGTGCCTTATTCAGACATCATCAGAGAAGATTCTTCCTATGTCTATAGGAACAAATGTAGAGACCCACAGCCAGATATCACACAGAGAGCCCTTGGAACACACAGCTCTAAATGGTATGTCTACATCAAATCCTTCCCCTCAGAGCTCAGGAAACCCCTCCGAAGAGGAGGAGGCAGAAAGAGTGTAAGAGCCAGGGGGAATGGAAGACATCAGGAGAACAAGGCACTCAGAATCAACTAAGCAAGACTCATAGGAACTCATAGAGACTGAAGCAGCAAACACAGGGCCTACACAGGTCTGCACCAGATCCTCTGCATATATACTGTAGCTTTCAGCTTAGCATTTTTACTGGACTCCTGAGTGTGTGTGTGTGTGTGTGTGTGTGTGTGTGTGTGTGTGTGTGTGTGTGTGTGAATAAAAAGTGGGTCTCTGATTCTTGTGCCTGATCTTGGGGCTCATTTCCTTCTGTTTGGTTGCCTTGTCCAGCCTCAATTTGATGACTTTTGCTTTATTTTATAATATGTTGTTTTATTGCGTTTGGTTGTTCTCTCTTAGAAGCCTGTTCTTTTCTAATGAAAGACAAAAAGGAGTGGATGCAGAGAAGAAGGGAAGTGTGGAGTAACTGGGAAGAGGAGAGGGAGGAGAAACTGTAATCAGGACATATTTATGAGAAAATAACCTATTTTCAATAAAGGAAAGTTTTGAAAAAGTCATTTAAAAATATAGCTGTGGTACATGATCATTAACCTTGTTTGAAGATTATGCTAAATTTGGGGACATCTGATCTCTCTTCACAATTGTTTTCCCTGAAAAACAGGACAGAAGTTGAATCTAAGGAAACAGTAATTTTCCTACTGACAGCCAGAAGTGTGTTGTTGGAAAAAGCTTATTCCTGTACACTGTGACAAGGCCAGAATCATCCTGCAGTGATCTTGGAAAGCCAACTCTATAGAATCTATTGGGAGGATGATAGATGCAGAGAGGAATTCACCAGAAGAAGCAGGTGGCCTTTTAGAACCGCTAAGATTTATATGTGTGGAAGAAGTAGTTAAATGAAAATTGAAATAAAAGAGCCATTCCCCTGTCATGGCACACTAAGGAAATTAGCAAGAATTAATTGCTAAAGAGCTGGAGGATATAACATAAATATATACACAATGAGAATAAGCCCCAGTTATATTAGGATGGGGTTTGCAAAGATGATTAAAACCTATGATCAAAACTAGAACAAGAAGGCCTCCCTCCTCTTTAGCTGGGTAGGGATCAGTGGGACATTTTTCAAAATAATATAGAGAGAACTCTCAATGGAAGAGTAAAGCCAGAAGCTTAAAAGCAAAAATCTATATTCCCCTGCTGCAATACGCTTAGTGAAGTGAAGAACCAGAGACAAAAAATGGTAGAACTGGAGCTGGTATAGAGGAAATCAAAGAGCTAGTGAGAGTTTTGTATGGGCAGTGTGAGACCAGAAAAGGGGAAGTTTAAAAACTCAAAGCCTTTGCCTGCAGTGTCTTAAACCAGCAGGATCAAGGGCACAGAGGGGTGAGAAGGCCCTGCAGAAAATGACAGGTGGACACAGCAAGGGGAGGGAACTCCAGTTATGTTTTGAAAATGAGGAAAGGTGCACTCCCAACTAGTTGAAGTAGCACTGAAGTGAGTCTCATCAGTGGTTCCAGAACCAAGGTGTTTTTAATCTGGGGTAGAGACACATAATTACCTTTGGTGGAAATGAGAGTCCAGTAACACAAAACACAAAGTCGTGGGAGGAAACCTTAAGTCACGAATGATTTAAGGTTGAGAAGAGCTTAAATATGAGTATGGAGCTGACTAGTTGGCTCAGTGGTTAAGAGTACTTACTGCTGTTACAGAGGGCCTGGCTGGGTTCAGTTCCCAGTACCTAAATGGTAGATCACAAACATCCATAACTCCAGTTTCAGGTTCAATGTTCTCTGCTAACATCTACAGGTACCAGGCAAGCATATCTATGATGTACATACATACATGCAGGCAAAACACTCATATGCATAACATTTAAAGTTATAAAATTAAAAAATAATAAAATTTAATTTAAAAAGGAGTGTGATGGTAAATTTTGACTCTCAACTTAGTAGAATTTAGAATCACCACAGAAACAAGTCTCTAGTCATGTCTGTGAGGCAGTTTTCAAATTAGGCTAATTTAGGTGGGAAGACACACACTCTAAATGTACATGGCACCAATCAATGAGCTGGTGTCCCTGACTGAAGAAAAAGAAGAAGAAGAAGAAGAAGAAGAAGAAGAAGAAGAAGAAGAAGAAGAAGAAGAAGAAGAAGAAGAAGAAGAAGAAGGAGAAAGCTAGTTGAGCAGCAGTATTCATCAGTCACTGCTTGCTGACTGCAGATACAATGTGACCAGATACCCCAAGTTCCTGCTGCCATGTCTTCCCTACTATGATGGACTGGGCCTTTGAAACCATTATGCAAACTAAACCTTTCTTTCTATAAGTAGTTTCTTACCAGGTGTTTTAATACAAAACAAATAACTAGTACAAGTAGAATACATGCACAGCATTCTGGAGGTCAAGGGCATCACAAATGAGACTAAAAGCTTCAAAGGGGTCAACAGAATTGAAAGAGCTCTGATATGGCTAGCGCTGGGTTCAAATACATGAGTTTCAATAAGATAATTAGCAAAGAGATGACAAATTAAGTCAATTAATACCCATTTTGAATATGAGCTGAGTTCTCACTTAAACAGACCAACTACTACAATCTAACTGCTCATTAAAATTACCTGCTGCCAATGTTAAAATAAAAATCCTAGGAGCAGGAGAGGTGGCTGGCTCAGCAGTTAAGAACATTGGCTGCTCTCTCAGAGGTTAGTTCAATTCCCAGCAACCACATGGCATCTCACAACCATCTATAATAAGATCTGATGCCCTTCTTATGTGCAAAAATACATAAAGATAGAGCACATACACTACGTAAAATACATACATGCATACATACATACATATTTTTAAAAATACAAATCCTGGGCCAGGCAGTATTGGCACATGCCTTTAATCACAACACTCAGGAGGCAGAGCCAGAAGATCTATGTGAGTTTAAGGCCATCCTGGGCTACTGAGTGAGTTTCAAGAAGGGCACAAAGCTACACAGAGAAACCCTGTCTCGAAACACCAAAAAAAAAAAAAAATCAAATTTATTCCAAAGCTAAGGTAAGGTAATCCAAGGCTCAGGCTAAGGTCCTAAAACAAAATATTCTTTTTATTCTAATATTCATCCTAAACTATGCATGCATACATTAGTCAATATAGTTCCCCCAAAGAGCTTACAGAAATTGTAAGAATCAGCATGATGGCAAAGAACAAATATGACATCTGCACATTTTTAGATCTATAGAAAATGTTAGTTTCTTGTACATTAAAGCCTACCATAATTCCAAAGGCCAAAGACTTTATAGCCCAATTTCTGTTCATTCCAAGAAATCTCCTTAGTCTTATCTGGAAACCTCTCTCTCAGTAGAGTTGAAATCACTTTGGTAAATGCAGACTGAGCCATTTTCTACTGGAAAGGAACCTTTATAAGTAGTTCTGAAGTTAACAATCCAATTAAAAAATGGGCTACAGATCTAAACAGAGAATTTGCAACAGAAGAATCTCAAATGGCTGAAAGACACTTAAGGAATTGCTTAACATCCTTAGTCATCAGGGAACTGCAAACCAAAATGACTCTGAGATACCACCTTACACCTGTCAGAATGGCTAAGAGCAAAAGCACTGCAGACAGCTTAAATTGGAGAGGATGCGGAGCAAGGGGAACACTCCTCCACTTTGGTGGGAATGCAAACTTGTACAG
Organism: Peromyscus maniculatus bairdii; assembly: GCF_049852395.1. Classification (NCBI taxonomy): domain Eukaryota; kingdom Metazoa; phylum Chordata; class Mammalia; order Rodentia; family Cricetidae; genus Peromyscus; species Peromyscus maniculatus. The sequence goes on from NC_134855.1 coordinate 77,565,991, forward strand.
CCACTTTGGAAATCTGTGTGGCGGTTTCTCAGAAAATTGGGAATCAACCTCCCTCAAGACCCAGCAATACCACTCTTGGGTATATACTCAAGGAATGCTCAATCATACCACAAGGACACATGTTCAACTTTGTTCATAGCAGCATTATTCTTAATAGCCACAACCAGGAAACAACCTAGATGTGCCCCTCAACCAACGAACGGATAAAAAAAATAATGTAGTACATATATAGAATGGAGTACTACTCAGCAGTAAAAAACAATGACATGAAATTTGCAGGCAAATGGATGGAACTAGAAAAAAAAATTATCCTGAATGAGGTAACCCAAACTCAGAAGGACAAACATGGTACGTACTCACTCATAAGTGGATACTAGACATAAAGCAAAGGATAACTAGACTACAACCCACAGCTCCAGAGAAGCTAGGAAAAAAGGAGGCCCTAAGAGAAATTCATGGATTGCCCTGGGAAGGGGAAATAGATGAGAGCTCCTGAGTAAACTGAGGAGGGGCAACAGAGGGTAGGGGATGGAGGATGAGAACATAAGGGAATAGGATAGTCAAGCTGGAACAGGAACGGAGTTGGAGAGCAACGGAAGAGATATCTTGATAGAGGGAGACATCATGGGGATAGAGAGAAACCTGGTGCTAGGAAAGTTCCCAGGAATCTACAAGGACAACCTCAGATTAGACTACTAGCAATAGTGGAGAGGGTACCTGAGCTGGCTTACCCAGGTAATAAGAATGGTGAATACCCTGACTGTTATCTTAGAGCCTTCATCCAGTAACTGATGGAAGCAGATGCAGAGATCTACAGCCAAGTACCAGGTCAAGCTCCAGGAGTCCAGCTGAAGAGAGGGAATACAGATTCTATGAGCAGGGAGCATCAAGATCATGATGTGGAAACTTACAGAGACAACTGAACCAAAATAGTGGGAACTCATGAACTTTAGATCAACAGCTGTGGGGCCTGCATGAAACTGGACTAGGCCCTCTGAATAAGTGAGACAGTTGTGTAGCTTGGTCTGTTTAAGAGGCCCCTGGCAGTAGGATCAGGATCTCTCCCTGGTGCATAAGCTGGCTTTTTGGAGCAGATTACCTATGATGGGACATCTTGCATAGCCTTAATGCAGGGGGAGGGCCTTGGGCCTGCCTCAACTGAATGTGCCAGGCTTTGCTGACATCCCATGGGAGGCCTTACCTTTTCAGAGGAGTGAATGGGGAGCTGAAGGGAGAAGTCTGGGAGGAGAGTGGGAAGAGGGAAGAGAGGGGGATCTATGGTTGGTATGTAAAATGAATAAAAAATTTCTTTGTTAAAAAAAAAGGGCTTTAAAATAGAAAAAAAAGAAGTTCTGAAGTTGAATTTACCCAACCTTAAGTTTTCATAAGCTCACATTGTATTTCTACATAATAGAAGCAAATACACCCTAGCTCCTGGCATAGTTACAAAACAGTAGTTCCTGACTCAGTACTTGGAGAACTCTATCTATAAGAGAGCCTCAGAGGTCTCCAGGGAAGGAAGAAGGAAAAACACTCCTTTTGGAGTTTTAGATTTCACTACATGTGAGTCTAGACTCATGCAAAGGGCCTAGCATCCTCCCATTCACACCTTAGCCATGAAATGTCCATTACAATTTTATAACCACCGCACGTGGGGAACAAGGGAAGTTCTCCAGTCAGGAAACGACATACTGTTCATGCCTTCTTGAAAAGTGGAAGAATTCCCAATTCTGCTAGTTGTAGCCACCACCTGACTTTATTAGACATGATTTTGTATTCCTTTTAGTAGATTTAAACCTTCTTGGCCTTTATTTTCCCCTTAAGCCCTGTGTCTGGCTGGGCACCTCACTGCTAAACTGACTATGGACTCTAGCAAGTAAGTTAGCAAACATTTACAGCTGTGGATCTAAGACTTCAAACTTATTTAAGCCTATAAAATCTCTTCCTCATCCTCATGTGATTTTTTTTTCTGGAGAAACATGTCCAACAGATTCCTAATCTATAGTTGTCTGATATGTCTGGAAGAGTATGGCCCTAAGAGTGCAGTGGGAGCAGACCTCTGCTGTTACACAGTTCAGAAGTAGAGGGTTTGCTTGGTTTTTAAGACCCAAGACCTGGATAACCGTTTTTGTAGCAGCAGAAATACTTTCAGATGTCATGTCTTTCCTCACAACATCAGTTGTGCTTCCCATGTAATGTCTCTTTTATTCCCCCATGTCTTTAAGAAAATTCAGCTGTGTTTTTAACAGTTTGTCTTGTTTCCTAGGTTATGGTTTTTTTTTCTTCTGTATCAGGTACAGCACAGTCACTCTTTCCAAAGAGAAACTGGTGTTCTAACTGCACCTAGTCCTTTTCAACTGTCTTGTGAGTGTTGAGACTCCTCTACATTTATTTTTGCCTTGTTTTACATGAATTTGAATCATTAAGATACTTAAATCATTTGGGTACTTGATAATGCATAATTCATAAGGAAACAACCAACACAAAGGTTGAGTAGATGAGAGGAAAATTGAAAAGCAAAAAGAAAGTGATGGAAACTACAAATTTTTGAGGCATTGATATGCTATGCATGTGGAGTGTTTTTGGCTTTGGGGTGAGAATAGAATATTTAACAAGTCTATATATTTAAATAAAACATTTGAGAACCAAATATGATAACATGACAGTGCTTTGGAAAGTATAAAGTATTATATCAAAATAAGGGACTCGTTTAAGTAGCCATCACTATTCAATAAGATGTCACTAACAACTGTATTTAAGGAAAGATGTGATCAGAACTGCCAGCCAGCATTTCAGAACGCTTTGGGTGAGTGAGGCTAGCTTCCCTTCCAGGCCTGGCCAGTGAGAGTAAACTGGCAATAATTTCAATGTCTAAGACTTTGGCAAACAAACACTTTGTCAAAGATAAGACAAGGTTTTCCAGCCCCGAAAGGGAAATGCCACCTGGTCCCTGCCTCTGGCCTAAATTTAGTCAACAGAGAGCTGCCTCGTGGGTCTAGGGTAGAGAAGAATAATAGCGGAGATCAAAGCTGTCAGAGCTCTGCGCCAAATTACATTCACCAGCTGCATCTACACAAGGACCTCCCGGTTATGGCCAAGAATAAATCAGACCCTCTGACTCTGAGGTTTCCAGGACACATGGGGTAGGGCTGGAGGTGGAGATGACCTCGGGATAATGGGGACATTCATCACCGCCCCTTCGGGTACTATCAGATCTAGGATTGAATCACCCTCCGTAATCTGTTCCGCCAAGCTACTGTGTGAACCCTGGCAAATACTTCCCAGAGACTCGGTTGGAGCAGTTCCTCGGGGTGTTCCACGCGCCCTGCATTTGTTGATGGATGAAGGAAACATTTGCCAGGTGAAGGTACATCCAGAATGAACATCCGCCAACCCTGGAGCACTCGGAAAGAGTCCAGGGAGAGCAAGTGTCCATCTCCAAAGCCACAGAATGAGAGCCTGGTGGGAAGGCATGGTTTGCCTCCAGGCCCTCCTGGTGGGAGGAAAACACAAAGTATATCACAACATAAAAATGACCTGCTTTGGAGTCAGCAAATCCATCCATTAGAACTGCTGTGGAGAAATCAGCTGTCCTGGAATTCAGTAAACTTGTTTCTCCTTGTGATTGTGACAAGGTGGCCAGGCTAGGTTTAGACCACACCATGGTTCCACTTCCTGTGCTCCTCTGCAAGGACAACATTGAACAATAGAACTTCTGTTAGGGAGAATCATCAAGGACTCTGTGCATCAATACTGTCTTTTTCTTATGCACTGTCTCAGGAGGTATGCCTCTCACACAGCACCCATCTACCTGGCCAGTATGAATCAACCTCCAGGGCACTCTGTCCCACACAAGGTACACAAGAACTTTCAAATGCATTTGGAAAACATGTGAGATCATTCTGGTCCTCACTGTGAAGTCATGGCAGAGACTTTCTTCATGTTCGTACCTCTGCTTCAGGCTTGATCAGCATTATCCTACTGATAGAATGTCAGTATACAATACTATACTAGAGAAATGGAGATTTCAGTCTTGTATGCAATATTTAGAAAGCAAGTAAGCCTAGCTAAATGTTTTCATTCTCTAAACCCCTGAAAAAAAGTGAAAATGGTAACAATTACCCTGCCTGCTTCCTCCCTAACAGACTGTTATAAATTCCATGGCAAAGGGTTTTTTGACTTGGAAACATGCCTAAAATATTAGTGAATATCAAAAGGATTACATTATTTCTTAAACTACAACAAACTGTACCTGAAGATGATAATAAAATGGGGAAAAAGAAGTGAGATGAAAGCTTCCCCAAAACTCATGCCTCTGAAGGTAGTGGCTATCAGTACTGAACTGAAAATGTATCAGAACCCATGACATTTATTGTTGGAAGGTCCATTTGGTGTGTGGTGTATTTCAATTCTGCTGTTTTCCTGTTTAATTTTTGTCCAGATAACCTCTATGTTGAAGAACTCAGAATGGTGTACTTGCCTATTATTGATAAGTTAGTGGTAATTAGTGCCTTTAATTGTAGTAGTATACTCTTTAGGAAATCGGGTACACCAGAGTTTGGTGCATACATGTTTAGGATGGTAATGTCTTCTTGGTTAATTGTTCCCCTGATTACAATGATGTGCCTTTCTTTATCTCTTCTGACTTGTTTTAGTTTAAAGTCTATTTTTTCAGATATTGGGATAGTGGCATCCTATTTGCCACTATTTTGCATCCTGAGTCTGTTTGCTTTGAATACTTTTATCCATCCTTTCGCTTTAAGATGGTTCCTGTCATTAAAGGTAAGAGTTTCTTGGAGATAACAGGAAGATGGATTTTGCTTCTTAATCCATTCAGCTAACCTGTGTCTTTTTATTGGAGAGATGAGGTCATTAATATTTAAAGTTATTATTACGTAGTGTGTGGGTTGTGCCATTTCTGTTCTTGCTGTTGTTTGCTGTTTGCTACTGTTGGGAGGGAGATGAGAAACTCTTCAGCTGAAACGTTTCAACAGTGGCAGTGTGAACTCCGCAGTAAGACTGCCTGGGCTTGTGCCTGTCCCCGCTTCTTACCACAGTTGAGAGAATTACTTAATTTTGCTCAGGTCTTAGCTTCTTGTCTCTAAGACGATAATGATTGTGCCTACTTCAAGAGGTGATTTTAGAGGTGGACCAAGACAATTTGTGCAAAATAGCAGAATTAGCAATAAACACTAGCCACCTGAGGAATACTATTACTTTATGGACCCAACTATTTCGGTCCAGGAAAAGGAAGTGACTTAAACAAACAAGACTTTCTCTGAAAGGCCAATAGAATATTATCTAGGAATTAAAATGTGGACTAGCTTTCTGGTATATCACAGGGACTGCTCTCATTTACCCTTTGTAGTTGATGTCTAGTGATAGGAAAATTAATCTAAAATGCACAAGAAAAACGCATCAGACCAAGGCAGCCTGATGAAGAGCACCTCGATACCCCAGCACTTACAGACCATCTCTGCCATCAAAGAGGCTATTTTCTGGTGCCAATTTTATACCAATTTTAAGCCACAAGCGATGTCAACAACACCTTTTGTTGAATTTGATCTGTCACAGAAGTGTCTCGAGAGATTAATTACTGGTTCTTACTCAAGTCTTCACACCGCCCTGGTCAGCTCAGGGACACGACTGAAGAAGCATGTATATGAGCTCCAAGGAGAACACCACGTTCCTCTCCTGGTATCACCAGGCTGATTCTATTCAGGATGCCCCTCTGCTCTCCCTTATGGCAGATATGACAACTTAGAGCTCTTCTCATTCACGAGAACTGCTTATGAAGCAAGCAGAGGGAAAGGTCTTTCCTTTGTGAGTCCAGAGCTCAGCCGACAAGCCGAGTGAGCACCTGATCTTGCTGTCAACATTAGTTCTCTTCTTCATTTGCCAAAAGGACTTCCCTTGCTCTGACAAAAGGGCCATTTTCTCACCACAATACTCAACAATCTGCAATTCAGAGCCAACCTCTCTCACACCTTGATGTCTTAAAGCATCAGTTTCCTGAGGAGCCAATGGTTCAAGTTGGATGCTGGCCAAGGGCTGCACTTTATATCTATAAGCTTGTTTGCCTATGTTGTGTGCTTTGGTATGGATGCCTGGAGAAGGACACATTTGGGTTCAAGTCAACAACGCTCCCTCCCCATGAGGATAGTTCTACCTCATGAGTCACAGCACTTGTTATCCAAACAATGTGCTTGCAAAATTACTGTTTTCCAGTGCATTCATTCTCTTGCCGTCTCAGCCAGTCACTTAACCTGCCTTGTGTTTATCTCACTCCATCAAGTCCGTACATTCGAAATTCCTTGAAAGCAAATTATGTGATATTGTTCTCTGTATTTAAAGGTATTGGTAGGGTTTATCAGTCACTAATCTAAAATATTACAGCACACACACACACACACACACACACACACACACACACACACACACACACACATACCCACACCCTAGAACAAATAGCAAAGCAAAAAGCAAAACAACAGAAAATATACACGGTCCTTATTTCTACTAAGTTCCCTACAGGACAGAGGCATTTGCAGGGATGAAAACTGCAGGAGAATCACAGAGAACTTACTGTTACCAGGACCAGCATTTGGTGTCTATACCACCTTAATCCCTTGAAGGAGGACAAGGAAGGGTAAGTCCCATAAGTCAGGGAGAGTATGTTAATCACTTAATAACCATGCCACAGAAAGAGATAGTAATGGTCAAATCTGGCAAGGAGAAGCTGAAAGACTAGTGTAGTAGTGAGGTGCATTCATCAATTGGACTTTATCTGCCAGCTGATGGGGAATTAAGCTAATTCTATTTTTTTTATCACTAAACTTCAACTACAAAGGGAAATTGTAAGCACTCTCCCATGATACACCATAAATATCCAGAAACTCTGTCAATATTATTATTCCTAATGGAATCTGTCATACACTTCTTTCTCCTGCAACTTCTTCTAATTTCAGCCCTTCTGATCACCAAGACAATCTTTATAACAAGGAGTGGAAAAGAGAGGATAGCTGTGTTTTTACTGCCCAAGAATCTATTTCATCATGGGGTCTACAGTGTCTAAAAAATGTTTATAGTAGTCCTTAGACAGACACCTTAGCAACCAATCTGCTTTAAAGGACAAAGGCTGCCTAAGTTTTATCCTACTCATAGAAACACCTAAGAAAATAAAGATACAGAAAATAGGAAAGCAAGTAGTTGCTGATTAAAGGGGCAAAAGATTACCAAATATAAGATGTCTCACTGACATTCTGTCTTGACAATGACAACATTGGATCCTTCTCTCACAACTCTGCTTGAAATGAAAAGCTTCACACAGTTAATAATGGACCTCTGGGTGACTGAGGCTGTTAATGCATTTCAATGTTTCAAACTTTGTCTCTCTCAGATCCTTGGGTAGTTGCTACCTAGAGAGTTGTGTTGAGGATTCTCATAAAATGGTAACATTCTAAGTGATTGGGCTATTGACAAAGAAGAGAAAGATCAGCTTGGATGTCAGAGGTATGGGAGCCCTAAAAGTAGAAGTTCCCAAGCACATAGTGTAGATATAAGGCCAGAAGAAGCCAGAGTATATCTGTAAGGGTAACCATACATAATCTAGGCCATCAAGGGACAGTATGATCCAAGAAGCAATCAAGAGAGCAATATGGAACACCAACAGCAGAAGCATGGAATCAAAGAAAGTAGAGGCTTTGGTATCTTTAAGAAACAATGCATGAGGTTGGGGAGCTCCCAAGCATGAGCAGCTGAGGACAGTGCCCCAGAAATCATATGAAACTTGACTGCTGTACAACTCACGTGTAATCCCAAAGCTGAGAAGGCACAGAAAAAAGACACTGTGGAGCTCACTGGTCATCCTAGCCCACCAATGAGCTTCAGATTTAGTGAGAGATCTTCTGTCCAAAACATAAGGTGGAGGGGGTAGAGAGATGGCTCAGCAGTTAAGAGCACTGACTGCTCTGCCAGAGAACCTGGGTTTTGTTTTCCACCAACCACCTGGTGGCTAACAACTATCTCTAACTCCAGTTCCAAGGAATCCAGCATCCTCTTCTGGCCTCCACAAGCACACACATGGTGTATGGATAAACATTTAGGCAAAACACCCATACACATAAAATAATAATTACATAAAGTAATTTTTAAAGCAAAATGGAGAGAAACCAAAGAAAATACCAGACATAGACCTCCGGCCTACACACAGAGAGAAATGTACATTCACACAAACATGTACACACACAACAGATGGTGCTAACTCATGGTTCAGGACAATGATACACAATACAAATATATGTAAGCCACATCTACGACATCAAAGTTACAGTTTTTTCAGCTTTTAAACCAGGTAACACTTTTCTAATTAATTTCATTTTTATAAAAAAAAATATTCCACTGTGGACAAATCATTAGAGGACTTAGAGAAAAATTCAAAATGCTTTAGATTAATGAAAGTGATGTAGTGGCTGAATTATGTCAGGCTATGTGGTGGATACAAGAGGAACTATAAACTATGTGATAACAACAGCATCACAAAACGAGGCAGGAACAAAAGACTGTACCCAGTGCTCTAGTTTTGATCAAACGTGCTGGTAACAGGGGGAAAGATAACAAGGGTATGCAGAGGGTATCAATGCCACGAGCTTGCTAATAAGACACATCAACAGCCGCCTGCTTACTCCCTTCTTGTTTGCAGAAAAATATATGTGATTCTTTTTTTTTCTGCGAGAATCTGAGTTGGTCCTTGCAGAATAATAACATCAGGAAGGTTTTACAGTGTTCAGCTGGATTAAATCTTTATTGCCTTCTTTAGTGTTCACCTTTTTTAAGAGGTGGAACTTTTCACATTACATCAGGGATCTTTATACGATGAGAACTGTTATTCTTTCCTAGTTCTTTCCCCACATCCTTTCCCCTCAGTACCATCTCTCTCCCGCAATAATACACCAGACCTGAAGGGCCATGAGGTTGTCTGGTAAGATTGCCAGGGAGTTAGAATGCTGCAAACAGACAGCACAACACTGGACTGAGAACAAGCTTCCAGCTTAGTCCTGAGTCCAACTGAGTCTGAATCCTACTTTGTGAACTGGAGAAATGGGCAGTTTTCTGAGCCTCACTTAATCCCTGTCTCATGATCTATGTGGGAGAATGTCATCAAGATTAAATGAGAATATGTATATAAAGACCTCATACAAGACAAAACCAAAGGTACTCAAAAATAAGTGCATTCTTGTAAGCAATAAATATTTATCAGCTGCCTAATATATGTCAATCAACGTTCTATAGGCTCCTGCAACAGAAAAGGAAACACTGTTTCAAATATCAGCAACCAGAACTTCCATTTATTTATATATACTCAAAGTGTCAAAAAGAAAACCTGTGCCTTCCCCCATGCCTGACCTACAAATGAGACACACTTCTGAAGTTATCTCCTTTCATCTAGAGACTCTCTAGTCCTGCATCTTCATTTTCCTTATGAGAAAATTTAGCTCCAGGAAATAAAATTGTACTGAAGTCTGGGACACAAAGATGAGTGAGACCAAATGTGGTCCTGGACTAGCTGCCGCTTTAGCAGAGGATACAGACACATAAAAAGATGCCAGCAGGTACTGAGCAGTGTGACAGCAGACTTTCACTGAAGGTGGCCATCACTTATGATTAAATGTGAACATGTACACAAAGTGCTCAACTCGGAGATTTTGCTCTCAACTGCATGAGTCTGTGCTGCTAAACTATTTCTCTAAGTACATTCGTGGGAGTTTCGTGCCATTTGAAATTTCTTGATTCTATATTAAGGGCTGCAGACATGCCATCCATCTTGGAGAAACCACGTTACCTGCACACCACAAAGCAGGGAAAAGGCCATGCAAAAATATTCAAATTTTGGCCAAGTCTCCCTGGGTCATCAGAGACTTATTCACATCTATGTGTAAAAGAAATAAAATAAATACCAGTTGATAAACAGACTCAAGGATACAGTGGACTGAGAAGTGGCAAGTTCAGTGGAATTGAACCTCCCGGTCAACTATCAAAGAAAATGACTTGTTATTTCAGTGCTTAATTCTTTTTCCAAGGCTTTTTTTTTTTTTTTTCCTTTTTAACTTAGCAGGAACATAGCTGCGAATTTCTCATTGGTTAATTATGATAAATAGGAATTAATTTTACTCTGCAGTGGATTCATTCCTTCTTTCTTTCATGTGTTCATTGAGTGTCTACCACAAGTTGCTGTGGGATTCAATAACACACATTTTTATGATCTCCAGTCTGGGGCTCAGACGCAAAGGCAAGGAGAGGTGGCCAAGGGCAAACAGTCTTTGTGGCACAGACAATAGAACACTGGTGTTGTGCTCTTGAGAGTATGAAACAAGTCTTCCATGGGCAGTTTGGTGTGGTGATATATTGTGTACCCTAATAAACTTGCCTGAGGATCAGAGGACAGAGCCTGCCACTAGTTTAGACATAGAGGTCAGGCAGTGGTGGCACACACTTTTAATCCCAGCACTTGAGGTCTCATACCTTTGCTTGGGAAGTACACACACCTTTAATCCCAGGAAGTAATATGGCAGAGCAGAGAAAGGTATATAAGGCATGAGGGAACAAGAACTCACTCTCTTTAGGCTGAGGATTTCATAGAGGTAAGAACTAGTAGCTAGCTGCTCTGCTTCTCTGATCTTTCAGCTTTCACTCTGATATCTAGCTTCGGGTATTTTATTAAATGACCATCTAATATTCGAACAACAGTTTGGAGTTATGTAGAGACTTGTTGCTGAGAATCGTGATTCAGCTGAGGAGGTAGATGCATCCTCACCTGTCTACTCCAAAGCGACCTTTGACAGGGACAGTGCTTCAGACCAGAATCCCATTGGGAACAGACAGAGACAGAAACAATGACAGGCTGACTGTCTCCTTCCTTCAGGCCCCAGAAGCACAAGCAACACTGTCTATGCCATGCCCAGCATTGTCAGCTCCAGATGAGGGATTTGCCCTTCAATCCTCACCTTATGCAACAGTCCTGTGCTTTCTAAGATCGAGGAACTACAATACAAGCTTTTGGAGGGATCCCAGGAGCCCTCTGCCTGACTATACTCTGGCGAGGAGGGTCAATCACAGCCCTAACAACTCTCTGTGGTTCTTATGTGAGTTACAGGCAGGAGGTCAGCTTTGCTGTGAAACCCTATGTCTACAGTCTAACACTTCATTGTAAGATTCTAAATGTGATCTGCATCTTCCAGAGCCTACAGAACTCTCCAACAGCCCTGGGAACCCCAATTGCATTCTTCCTGAAGCAACATGAATAACCCGCATTCTTCATGAATGACCCAAGAAGTGATTCAGTCACCTAAATGCTTTGGCCAGATTTTCAGTAATGACGCAGAACTTGCCCTTTTCATTCCCTGGATGTTTCTGTCCAACCTCTTCTTTGTGTCCTGGTTCTGGCCTGTCTCCACTTGCAGCCAACTCATTCCCTCTGCACTCGCTAACTGATCACGAATTCCCTGACAGCGCTTCAACACACAACAACCAATTTAGCTCAAATCCACACTTGTCTAGAGAAAAGCACTAGAAGAATTGTCCAAGCTCTGGTGTATTTATCCAAGTAGAAAGGAAAAGGTTATTTGTGTTGTGCGACATATGAGATCTCATGAATGTCTCCATGCTTCAATACCTAAAAGGCTCATTAGAAAGTATATCTTATGAATTTAAAGTAAGCCTTGTTTAAAATAATTTTGAACCTAATTATGTTGTATATTTCACCATTAATACACTCAAGGTTGAAAGGAAAACTCTCCTCACTTAACCTACAATTCTGTTTTTTGCAATTTTATAGAAGATTTTTCATCATTAAAGTACCTATAGAACTTCAAATAAACAATAAACACCTTTTAGTAGAAGCAAGTCTTTATCCTAAAAAAAAAAAAAAAAAAAAAAAAAAAACTGTTACTCTAAACATTTGATTTTGGCTAGATACCCTTTATCTTCACTTCATAAATCTGGCACTCCTGTTTCCTGGAACTTACAGTCTGACCATCCATGGTAGCTCTCAAATACATTAAGTTTTTAATGACATTAACAGACTGGCATAGTAATACACTGATGATTGATCCTCACTTGATTCTGAACCCAAGTAATTCATAGCTTGTTCTTTCTGATCTCCCTAAGGAAGAGAAGGTGGTATAAATCCAGACTGACAAAAATGAGAACACAGTACTGTAAAACACGGTTTTTGCTGTAACTTTATCTCAAGGATTCCCAGAAAGCTCTGTAAAATACGTGCTGTCAGGGAAAATATCTTTGGCTTCAAGTCATGGGAAATATAGACCGAAAAGAAATGCAGAAATGCCTATAACCCAAAGAACTGATAGTTAATAGCAGACAAGCCTGAGTCCAGTCTGTCATCGTCCTCTGCTCCTCCCCACTCCCAGTCTCCTCTGAGAGCTGCTAACTCTGTGCAGCCTCATGGCTGCCACTGACAGGTGGAATTAATACTGCCCTGCCCACGTTCAATATAACAGAGCCCTCTTCAGTCAGAACATGCCCCCCATCCATGGATGAATAGCTGTCACCATGAGAATGCTATGCACTTAAAGCTTAGAAATTGGGTTCTCTCCTGGAGCATTGGTGGGACAGACATCAAACCAAAATGAAATTCAACAGGAGTTGGGGAGGAAAGAAGCTGAGAAAGGCTAGAACCAATTAATATTACTGTTAGTTCTTTTAATTATTCTAGTCTAGGTACATTGTTGATTTGATCAGAAGTCTGCTGTTTATGTATCTTTGAGAAGGTAGTTTGAGGGTATTGAGACAAGGCATCAATACATAGACCAGGCTGCCCCTGAACTGACAGCAATTCTCCTATCTCAGCCTCACATGTGATAGGATTACAGGTAGGTAGCCTCATGCCAGATCCTAAGTATGCCATTAAAATTATAAGCCTGGGTACATGTTGGGTTGCCTAGAGGTAAGGTAAGGGAGGAAATTATTAAGATATAGTATTTAAGATATAGTATTTACCTGTTTGAAATTGCCAGAGAATAAATAAAAGATATTCTAATTTTAAAAACTCAGAGGCTAGACAGGGGCTCAGTATTTTATGAATACTTGCAACTCTTGCAAAGGATCAATCGTGTTTGGTTCCCATCATTCACCTAGCAGCTCACAACCATCTCTAACTCCAGTTCTATATGATATTCTGCCCTCTTCTGGCTTCTGTGGGTACTGCACACATGTGATACCCAAACATGAAGGCAAACAAAACATACACATAAAACCTTTTTTTTTTTTTATTTTATAAGCCTTCTAAAGTTGTTTGACAAACCTTGGTAAAGCAAAACTTGACAAGTTAAGTCTGCCTATGGTAAAGTATGCTAATACCTAGACTATAAATATAAGTAAACATTTTAAGAAAATTCTATAAATGGGTTTGACTTTTTATTTAGACTTAGACACACAGAAATGTTTATAGTCATTCCAGAACCTCCCTTTGTGAAGGATAGTAATAAAGATACACTAAATTTGAATGGATCTTTATTTGAAATTTTAGTACAATGATATCCTTTTGATTTCACATTTGCCAACTGGGGCAAGCATGATTTGCCTCATTTTTCTGGTTAGGAAACTGAGATCCACATTGACCTGTCCAAGATCACACTCAGCTGCACTACAAATGGGACAAAAGGGGCTGGGAAGACAGCTCAGTCAATCAAACACCTGCTTGGTGAACAAGCCTAAGGACCTGAATTCGATCCCAATCAGTCACGTAAACAGTTAGGCATGCATACATATAATTCCAGCGCTGGGGAGGCCAGGGCAGGCAGATCCCTGGAGCTTGCTGGCCACTTAGTGGTCAAATTAGTGAGCCCCAGGTTGTAGTGAGAGACCCTGATCAAAAAACACAATGGCTCCTGAGGGTTTTGCCCTCACTAATTGATTGATGCTTTAATAGAAGGAGTCAGTTTGGGGTTTGTTATCACAGAATTGGGTTGCTTACAAGGAGCCAAATTTTTTTTAAATCTTAAACTCTGTGTCCCTCCCTTCTTCCTCCCCCTTGCTCATTTCTTCCCTTTCTACTACAAGGTGACACAGGAAGAAGGTTCTTCACAGAAGCTTGTATTTTAATCATCTTTAAACTTTTCAGCCTTCAGAATCACAAGCCAATTAAATTTTTCTTTGTTGCAAATTAGCAACTTTGAAATATTTTGTTAAAGAAACACAAAATGGACTAGAACATCTGCCAAAAACAACTACTAGGAAGAGAACACAGACCTCTGGCTGGCCAAACCACTTATTGCGGCCCCCTGGAGCTACAGCCAGACCCATCCAAAGCCATGGGTAAGAGTCAATGAAAAGAAGTGCTTCCCTAGATAAGCAAGTCAATCCTATGTAAGAAGAAGGGTGATTAGATGCTTGGAAGCAAATTAACATGTGCAGGCTGACAAATCTGGCTCAGTGCTCTAAGAAAACACCTACTGTGCTGCTTCTCACGCAGCAGCTCATACCTATTAGGAAATTGTCTTACCCATCCTGATTATTCCATTTCAGGTCACATTTGTGCAAGCAATCCAGCTGGGGAACAATCAGGAACAATTTCTGAAGTTTGTATTCAACAAAACAGACAACTGCCTATTGCCATTCTTAGTTGACAGCTTAGGAATAATTAACTGGTTGGAGAATGGAAGGAGAGGAGAGGGTGAGGGCTCTCAGCTTCTTCAAGGTTATCTGTGTGACACAGAGGGATCTACTTTCTGTGGCAGATCAGAAGCATTTGTCTCTGAAGCCGAAATGATCTCACTGGCACAGTTATGTGTTATGGAAGAATTCAGGTGGTAAACAAAAGCAAAAGCAGAAAAACTCACCCAAAGCACAAAGAAATGGGAGCTGGTTATCAATTAAAATGTTGTGCTAAAAAAGGTTCTTTGTCTCTCTATGTACAGCAAGCCACCTCCCCATTAAATGACATGGTCACAACAAGATGGCCCTAATCAAGCCTAGACCTTGTCGACTGTCATCTCCATAGCAATGTTTCAAGTGCACTCACATGAGCCTTCCTCATCCAGCCCCTTTTCTAGATAACTGCAGTTTTACCTTGGTAAATTGCTGTCTCCCTCCCTCACCTTTTCTTTCTTCCTATGTATGAGAGATGGAGAACCCATGCCTTCACTCTCTGTGGCTACAGCATCTAGACTAGAGACTAGACCAAGAGGATCAAATGAAATTCTCAAATACACACTACTTACCATAGTATGAAAAGAACCATATACCATAGATGTGACAGGAGGTGAGTGAGTTTCTGCAGAGAAAACAACTAATATTGGGAGACATTAAATAAGACATAAATAAAACCGGTGAATATTCAAGATTCATGGGTTGTGTTACTCAATAATGGAAATATGATAATTTTCCACAATTGATTTCAAGATTAAATGTTAGCTACATTAGCACATAAATCTTGGTGCCATTTTTAGGGTATTCCCCACCTAATGTTTTAATTTGCAAGGAAAACTGAGACCCAAAATAGCCAAAGACAACAGTGAAAAGAAAAAACAAAGTGAGAAGACCACACCTACAGACAGAAGGCTCATCACATGAAGACATTATAAGGAGACAGGATTAACAGTGGCTTATCAGAGCAAGAACAGAGAAGTTAAACATGGGATGCTGATGCCATGGTGACAACAATAAGTTTTCAACAAAGTTGGAACCATGGTGCAGTAAGAAGAATGTGTGGTTGTTTTGATACATAAGTCAAAGTCAGCTGTGTACCTATAAAATAGAGCAAGAGAATCCATGTGTAGTTCAGTCAGTGTTTTCCTAGCATATAAAAGGCACTTGGTTCAATCCTCAGTACCACAAAAAATTTAGGCATAACACATTAATACAAAAATCAATTGCATAGCTGGCGTTGAAACTCATGATGGAGTAGATCTTTTGTGAGCACCAGGCCCTTGACTGAATTTGCAACTCCAAGCTTTGATTTAAAAATAAGTTTCAAACGTATCGCAAATGAAGACGTGAAACAGGAAAGCACCTCCTGAGAGGA
Organism: Peromyscus maniculatus bairdii; assembly: GCF_049852395.1. Taxonomy (NCBI): domain Eukaryota; kingdom Metazoa; phylum Chordata; class Mammalia; order Rodentia; family Cricetidae; genus Peromyscus; species Peromyscus maniculatus. Next base: position 77,582,033 of record NC_134855.1, read on the forward strand.
AAACAGAGTCCAGAGCCTCTGCAAACTCAGGGGAAGCATGTAAATCTTAAACAGAACAAAACTTCACTATGCATAGTGGAGAGAGTAAGAAATTGTATGTCATTAAAATTTTCAAAATCTGCTCATCCAAACATATGCAAGTCCCATAGTGGGGAAAATGTGTAAAATGTATATATCCTGCAAAAGACTCATATCAACAGCATGTAATAATACAAGAAAGAGACAAATACCTGAACAAAAGTGGCCAAAATAAGTAAAAATGTGCATCAGTGAAGAGTGTACCCAAATAGCCAATATACATATGAAGACATGTTCAGTTTCATTTTATCAAAAATGAAAATTAGAAACACAGCATGGATAAAATGCAATACACAGAAAATGTGAGGTGTCGATGAACATGGGGACATACAGAATTCTCACAGAATTAGTATGAGAAGGTATTGAGTTAACATACTTGAGGAATCTGACTGTATCTCCTGTGTATGAGCACACAGATATCATCTGACTCAGGAACTCGATCCCCAGGTAGATACGGAACCAATAAAATGAATAGAAATGTTCAATGAAAGACATGAATACAGGCATGGGAAGATGGCTTAGTCAGTAAAGTGCTTACCTTGCAGGCACAGGACCTGATTTCAACCCCAAGAATCCAAATATAAAGCCAGACAAGGTGGTGCTCACTTGTAATCCCAGCATTGAAGAGATGAAACAGACAGACCCCTGGCACTCACTGGCCAGCCTAGCCAAATGAGTGAGCTCTGAGCCTTTCTCATAAAAGGTAAAGGCAAGAGAGAAATAATACCCAAGGTTAATTTTCTGGCTTCTGCATATACATAATAGGCATTGCACACACATGTGAACACACACACACACACACACACACACACACACACACACACAAATAGAGATAGATAAAAGACATGAACAGGAGCAATCATGGGGGAATTATTCATGACTATCAAAACAAACAAAATCTCAAATACTCATTAATAGCAGAATTAATGCAATAGGAAAATGACCAGATGTCATTAGAATGGCAACTATGTTTTGTTGGGACAGCAATGACAGGAGGCACATGATGGAAGTTTCTGGAAGCCTCGTAAACAATGTCATGCTTCTGAGCTAGATGCTGCTTATGTTTATGAGTTCACTTGTTCAATATTCATGATCTGTGCATTTCTTATACATATATTTTATATTCAACAAAGAAGGTTTAAATACTATAAATAAGATGGAAAACAAATGAAAAAGGAGAAGCATTTGCAAGCAGCCAGAAAACAAATTAATTGAAACAAATCCAGTGCTCTTTACTTTTTGCCAGTTGAACATGACTTCATGTGACTTGCCAAACAGAGAACAGACCCATCCTGAGGCAGTTCAACCAACAGAACCAAAACTAGTCTTCTGCCCACAGATACAGCATCCTCACTCTCACTCAAATTTGAGGAAGAGAATAAGGAAAAGTACTCCCACTCTGGAAAAGAAGGCAATCCTCAGAGCATACTGGTTTACACTGAGGATGCCTGTCCCCACACATGGCGTTGATGATATGATCTGGTCTCAGCATTGAAGTGACAAATACATGCTGCTGACCCTGCACATATAAACTCAGCCCAGAATTCTCCTCTGAACTCCAAATTCATCCAAAGTGATTCATCAAAATTGACATTTTTTTCTGGTTTTTTGAGGCAGGGTTTCTCTGCGTAGTTTTGTGCCTTTCCTGGATCTTGCTTTGTAAACCAGGCTGGCCTTGAATTCACAGAGATCCGCCTGGTTCTGCCTCCCGAGTACTGGGATTAAAGGCGTGCACCACCAACATTTTTATGGATAAAAAATAAATGATTTCAACCAATCCAACTTACAGCCACCTGGTTAATAGTTCTAAAAAGCATCTATAAGAAAGCTTCCCCAAACCAACCTTGTCCCCTACAGCTTCCTATCTTCATACATAGTATCCTCATGGTTTTTTGTTGTTGTTGTTTTTGTTTTTGTTTTTGTTTTTGTTTTTTTTGCTCTGATCAAAACATTGGCACCACCTTTCACCCATATTTATGCTTTGAGACCCTATACCAAATCTGTCAACATATGAACCTTCTCAGACCTACCGGAACTAGATAACTGCACACCTCGTTCATATTGCTGCTGCAGTGCAAACAGCCATCACTGGTTGCGTGATTTCCATTTCTAGCATCCGGTTCCATTCATGACAGGAGCAAGAACTATCTTCACAGTACCAAGGTGCATCATGTCAGAGTGAAAAGTGTGATTCACAATTGCCTGCACAGCCCCACTACCCAGTGTAGACAAGCAAAGATATTCAATAAATTAATACTATGGACATTAAAGAAGGAAGCAATTGTCAAAGTCCCAGGGTCCTCCTGTCCCCCTTTCCACAGCCACTAAAATGTGACCTTTGTCCTTATGGTCTAAGATGGCTGGTCAAACTCAGACCTCCCATCCACATCCTAAGCAGCACCTGAAAAAGGAAGAAAAAAATAATGTCTCTTCTGATCAAAGGAGCTATCTTAGGATAGCCATGTGTTATTTCTGGTGACATCTGTTGCTCATCATGGAAACCAGAGGTTTTCAACCTGAGCATTATGGACTTTATATCATAAGATATTTAAGTAGAACACAATGTCCTACGGCCTACTGTGACCACAAAACTCCTCCAGGCAGTAACAATTGTGCCAGACGTCCTGGGAGGGACATCTCACCATTACGAACAACTGAGAGGCAGTGAATGACAGGACAGGAGAGAAAGGACCAGGGGATAAGAAACTAAAGAAGATACAAAAGTTTGGTGTTGGTTAGACCCAGGTACCAGGATAACCACAGCTCCATCCCAGGCTACTTGGCCCAGGCAGGCAGAAATCAATGGGCACCATTATGGTGAGCAAGTACAGGGTGGAGGCATGGAAGGGAGAGAGAGGCAGATGGTCCATGTCCTGGGGAGAGAAGCAGATCTGAAGAGGAGAGGGTGGTGAGGAACAGGCTGACATGGGTAGCCTCCTTGCCACCCGGGGCCATGGTAATGTTCAGGCTTTGGCTGCTGCCAAGAGCCATAACCAGGTCCAGCTACATATATACACCTAAGACCTGAGAAAGTTTTTTTTAAAAAAGTTCCAAACACAGAGTTGAACATGGCTTCCTGGTGACCGTGGTCTCTCGGGAAGGCTAGGCGGCATACAGAGGCATGGCACCATTCGCCAGCACCATGCACTGTGCTGTGCAGTGGCTGACATAGCAGTTTAAGATTTGTCTTAACAGTTAGAAAAATGCTGCAGGTGCTAGTAAAGCCAGGTCCAGACACAGAAAACCTCTAAAAAGGTACAGCATGATTAAAAATGTGATTAGATACTGAAGAAAAGAAAATGGGTATATACAGTCATAAAATAGCTTAAAAATAATAAAGTCTTTAAAAAGAGAGTAAAGGAATATTAAAAAAATAAGCCACATAAAGATGAAAAATATTATAACGCAGGGAGTTTGGACCTTATATGGTGCTTTGTTAATTTTGAATTCTTTGAATGCTAATAAACAGAAAAAACAGCTCCTGAGAGACATTGGATTGCAGAGGGACTGCTAGATATTTTATAATGCCTTAACTTTAAAATGGAAGTCAGAAAATGTATTGCTTTGGAGAACAGGTCATGCTTTTGTTTCCACAAAAAAAAAAAAAAAAAAAAAAAAGGCTGTGGATTCATTTAAGGTTAAACAAGATCAGGTTTGATTGAGAGAGAACCCCTGAAAATCCTGACTATAGACATAAAGAAAGAAATAAACTTAGAAAAACTACAAGACAGGTGATGTATATTTTACATGCTCAAACATAAAAAAAAATCATCTTTGGCTGGAGTGTGTACAATGCACAGTCAATACTTGTGCTAATGCCAATATGTATGTTATCTTTGAACATTTGTGTTTTCAGAGCAAGGGGACTAAACACCAATGAAAACAGGTGGCCCAGATGATCCAGCCTCTCAGAGTGCTTCTGCTGTAGTTTCCTCAGAGTTCTACGTCCAGAGCAGCTTCAAGGCTGCTGGCTGAGATGGTCCAGCCTCACAGAGTATTCTAGCCAGGACTACAGATAAGCCTTGTGCTTTCCCATCGCATAGAAACTGAACAACAAATGTTATGGCTAGTTTTTCCAGGACTTGACCATTATCTCAATTTTATCAGGGTCCTGCAAAGATGCCATCACCCCCAAACAACAGGAAGCAGTCTAGAGAACAAGACATCCACATTCCCAAGAACTGGAGTGGGTGGCTTTGGTATTTTTTTGTTTTGTTTTGTTTTTTGTTTTTTTTTTTTTTTTTGGTCATTTGGTAGGATATGGATATTTGCCATCATTGTGGGGGGGAGGGGTCAAGTTGTTACTGGTCATGATCACAGATAAATAGCTCATATTTGAATAAATATGTCTTGGAAATACCTAAGGAACTCAACAAGCAACTAGAAGAAATTCTCTATTTTATATAAAGTTGTGAGTGGTTAATTTTTTTCTAACTTTTCTTGCTCCAGTCAACAGTAACAGCAGCTTCCTGGACTTTTCACAACATATAATCTTCCTCTTGCACCTGTCTCTTGTAGTGTGTTCCCTAACAAGGTGGCTTGTGTGCTGTTTCTCATTCAGTCCGTTTTGCCTTTCTCTTCAACAGAAAAGCTAAACACATTTCCTACCAGTAGCTCTCACAAGTAATAACAGGCTTAAGTCCTTCAGTTGCTACTAATATTCATTCTCTTCTTCTCTTACATCAAGCATTATTTCATTAGGGATAACAGTGTAAACTACCAAAAGATTGCTTTTCCTAGACTCTTTTGCAGCTAGTGTGACCACATAATCAGGTTCTTGACAACTATCACTGGGAAGGTATTGTGGGAGATCCCTATAAAAGAATCTGCAAACCTAGAGAAAATTTTTGGTATCTTTGCTACTACTTGGAATATTGATTTCATGCTTTATCTTCTAGCAAACTTTTTTCCTTTCTTTTTCTCTTTTTCTTTTATTTTTTTCTAGCAAACTCTTAAGTGGAGGTTTGCTCTTTAGATGGCAACCACCCATCAAAATAGTGACATCAAAAAGCAGAAAATTTCGTATCTAAATAATATAGAACTGATGTAACAACAAACCTCAAGACTCTACTATGAAACAGGGGGGAAAAACAACAACAATTTCTGTTATCTGTGATGTTCTGTTAGATGCACTTGACCATAAATCAAGAACAATGAAGATTTGCACCAAAGGTGTGTTACTGGCTGGATAACCATTCCACAGGCCTGTCTGAAATCAGTGGCCCTGCATAACCTCTCTATGAGGAAGGGTCCACTCTGACATCTGCTAAATTTAACATTCCTTCCTCCACTGTTGTGATTTGGAGTTACATATACCTCCTAATGTCCTTAAAGACAGGATTTACATGTTCTCTTTCCCTTTCTCACTTTCTTAAACCTAAGCATCAAGGTTAAAAATGCTTCTCTAGCCTATGATTTCAGGACTAGTGGGGAAAGACAGGTTTTTTTTTTCAGCGTCATTTTTGATTTTTAAAGCTTAGAGAGGAAATAGTTTTGAAGCTACAGATGTAAATATGAAAGACTCTCAGATTTATAAGAAAAGCAAGCATCACATAAAAAATCTAGGGACTGTGATATCCTCAGGGGGATAGCTTGTTTCTTTGAGAGTAAGAACATAGCACTTGCAGAAGTGTTGAGGATACAGGAACACTGGCTAATAATGACTGGAGAGTCACAAAGTGCAGCAGAGGTGGGAGTTGAAAAGGCAGGGAAGTGTGCACTTTAGATGAGGGTTGTGTGGTCAGTTAGGATCATGATGAGAATAAGTGACCCGAGACACAAGGATGTCCTGGTAACCAGGGAAGAGATTGGTCTGCTTGCACTGAAGAAAAGTCAGGCTTATCTTTTCATACTGTTTTTGAGGATGGGTGGGATTAAAAAAAGGACTAGATTCAAGTCCCCACGTAGATAAGAAGCCATTGTCTTCTGAGGTCTTAATACCTCTTTGGGGTCTTGATGTTCAGATATCATCTCCGAAAATTCATAAAACCCTGAAGTCCGTTCTTGTCACTCAGTTCAAGGCATTTGGCATAAGTGCACCAATGAGGTAACACTTGTAGGAAACAGACAGCAGAAAAGAGAGTGTTGTGTAGAAGCTTCACAGACCAATCTTCCACGGTAAAGACACTTAGTGCTGAACTCGTACTTCCATGAGGAAATGGAAAATACAGAAGGAAACAAATGGTAGCAAATGTTCTCCCTCTCTGCCCACTGCCTGTCCTTTTACCCTCAGGTTGTGTAATCCTCCTGTCCCAATCCTTACTATAGCCAACCATGCATTCTTTTTTTATTTTTTGTTTTCAAAACATCCCTTCGGCAGTTTTCCCTCCCTCCACTCCTCCCTTCCCTCCCCCCTCTCCTCCTCCCCTCTCCTCCAGATCCACTCCTCCTCTGTTTCCCCTCAGAAAAGAGCAGGCCTCCCGGGGATATCCACAAGACATAGCATAACAAGATCAGATAGGAGTAGGCTCAAACCTCATATCAAGGAGGGGCTTGGCAGCCAGTAGGAGGGAAATGGACCAGAGAGCGGAAGAAAGAGTCACAGACACCCTCAGTCCCACTGTCAGGAGCCCCACAAAAACACCAAGCTGACAACTATTAACATATTTTCAGAAGACCTAGCTGCAGCCTCCATGATTGCTGCTTCAGTCTGGAGCCCCTATGAGCCCTGGCTTAGTTGACTCTGTGTCCTGTTCTCCTTATGTCCTAGGACCCTCTGGCTCCTACATTTCTTCCTCTCCATCTTCTGCAGGGTTCCCTGAGCTCCAAGAGGACAGATCCAAGGGAGATCTTCCATTTGAAATGTTTGGCGGTGCGTCTCTGCATCTGCTCCCATCAACTGTCCTCAGTAGCCTCTGGTATGATGACAGGGGTAGGCACGGATCTATGAGGATATAAAGATATTGTTAGGAATCATTTTATCAATTTTTTTACTGCCATAGGTCTCTAGGCTATCCAGTCTCTGCAGACTCCTGGTCATCCAGGCAGTGTTGGGCATGGGCTCCCTCTCCAGGTGTGGGTCTCAAGTTAGCCACTCCCACGAGGTCTTTGCTCCATATCCCAGTATATCCCGCAGGCAGGATAGATTATAGATCAAAGGTTTTGTGCCTGGGTTGGTGTCCCAGTCCCACCTCTGAAAGCCTTGCCTGGTTACAGAGGGTGGCCAGTTCAGGATCCCAATCCTCCACTACTAGGAGTCCTCACTAGGATCACCCTTGTAGAATCCTGAGAGTTTCTCCTGGACTAGGTTTCCACATCTCACATACACACACACACACACACACACACACACACACACACACACACACACACACACACACACACAAATGCTTTCAATTCCAGTCATCTCTCCCAGTGCTTCTCCCTTCATCCCTCCCCTCCACCATCCCCCCTCTCCCATTCCTCCTGGCCTAGTTCACCCACAAAACCTGCTATATTTCCCTTTCCCAGGGAGATCCGTGCATCCCCTTTGGGGCCCTTCTTGTTACTTAGCCTCTCTGGGTCTGTGGATTATAGCATGATTAGCCTGTACCTTACAGCTAATATCCATTTATAAGTGAGTACTCACCATTGACATTCAGGTATGCCTAGCCTGCCCCTTGGGACCTGACAGAATGTGTCATCCCTGCCTGCATATGCTCCCCAGTACACAGGCAGTACATTGGCCTGCTCGGAGTCCTGACAATGCCATGTGCTCACTGCTAAGTGGTCTCTGTGCACATGCGCTGACCCCCCTTTAAAGGTGGGGCCCGCCCACCTTCTCTCTTTCTTCTCTTCCCGTGAGGCCATGTCTACACCCTCTTGGTTCCCCCTTTACATTTCTTCTTCTTTTCCTCTCTCATTCCTCCTTTCTCCTCAGCCTTTATCTCCAGAGGCACACTGTGTCCCTTCTCCTCTTCCCTCAATAATATCTTCTACTTGAGTGCTGTCTGCATGGTGTGAATGACTTTCCGACGAGTGCACCTTGGCTCCCACCTGCCAAGCTTGCTGCCCACCATTTTAAATGATAGCACATACCATGTTTTTCTTTCTGAGTCTGGGTTACCTCATTCAGGATAATCTAGTCCCAACCATTTGCCTGCAAATTTCATGGTGTCATTTTTCTAACAGTTGAGTAATACTCCACTGTGTAAATATATCATATCTTCTTTATCCATTCTTCAGTTGAGGGACATCTAGGCTGTTTCCAGTTTTTGACTATTATGAATAAAGCCACTATGAACACAGTTGAGCAAGTGTCTTTGTGGTAGGATGGAGGATCCTTTGGATATATGCTCCAAAGTGGTATAGCTGGGACTTGAGGTGGATCAATTCTCTGTTTTCAGAGGAACCACCATATTAATTTCCAAAATGGCTGTACAAGTCTTCACTCCCACCAGCAGTGAAGGAGTGTTCCCCTTGTTCCACATCTTCACCAGCATGAGCTTCCATTTATGTTTTTGATCTTAGCCATTCTGGCAGGTGTAAGATGGAACCTCTGAGCTGTTTTGATTTGCATTTTCCTGATGGCTAAGGATGTTGAACATTTCTTTAAGTGTTTCTCAGCCATTTTGGTTTCCTCTACTGAGAATTCTCTGTTTAGATCTGTATCCAAATTTTTAATTGGATTAATTGTTTTTGAAATATCTTGTCTCCTGAGTTATTTATATATTTTGGATATTAGCTCTCTATCTGATGGGGAGTAGGTGAAAATCTTTTCCTATCCTGTAGGCTGCTGTTTTGTCCTATTGACAGTCTCCTTTGCATTATAGAAGTTTTCAGTCTCATGGTGTCCTATTTATTGATTGTTGATCTTAGTATCTGCTGTGCTATCAATGTTCTGTTCATGAAGTTGTCTCCTGTGCTAATGTGTTCTAAGCTATTCTCTACTTTGTCTTCTATCAGGTTCAGTGTGTCTGGTTTTATGTTGAGGTCTTTGATCCACTTGGAGTTGAGTTTTGTGCAGAGTGATAAATATGGGGTTATTTCCATTCTTCTGCATGCAGATATCCAGTTAGACCAGCACCATTTGTTGAAGATGCTTTCTTTTTCCAGTGTGAATTTCTGGCTCCTTTATGAAAAATTAGTTGTCCATAGGTCTGTGGATTTATGTCTGTGTCTTCAGTTTGATTCCATTGATCAAGGTCGCTGTTTTTATGCCAATAGCATGAGACTTTTATTATTGTAGTAAAAGACTTTTCTTTGGTTTCTGTTTTGTTTTGTTTTGTTTTTGTTTGTTTGTTTGCTTGTTTGTTTTGAGACAGGGTTTCTCTGTGTAGCCTCAGCTGCCCTGGAACTAACTCTGTAGACAAGGCTGCCCTCAAACTCACAGAAATCTGCCTGCCTCTGCCTCATGAGTGTTGGGATTAAAGGTGTGCACCACCACTGAGCATGCATTTTTATGTCAGGAGAAAAGCAATCACCTGCTTCGTAGAATGGTGATTCAAACTCTCGCCACTCAACCTTCCACACTGTTCTGGTTTCTTACTGACTTCTTTGGACTTCATTCCTTGAGAAGCCTTTCAAGGGAAGCCTTAGCTGCAGCTGCAGAGTGCAACGTCTTTTAAAAGAGTTTCTGGTCTGTTCACGGCAGAGACAGAGACCTCAGCTTCTCATGACCAGCTTCCTCTGCACTGTCATCCTGATCCAACCATATACCCCTCCATCTGGAAAACCCCCAAACTGCAGTAACTAGTTCACCCCCACTTGCCTCGGATTATCCAGGTGGTAGCACTCTGCAGCCCACATCCTGAGCAATCTCTTCATTTCACACAACCTGGCACGAGGGGCTACCCAACTCTAAAAAGCCTTCCAAAACATTCTGGAAACCACCAATTCAGAAACAATGTCTTACCACTGTCAAAAATGTTAAGTGCTTCTACAGATAATACTTCAAGCCACTACTGGTCACTGAAAATTAGTGAGAGCTAGTTTATCAGCTATTTCCAGGTGGAAATGAGAAGAATAAACAGAGCCACCTGAGAGCATGCCTTGCTGGGGTCCTCAATAGTCAAATTCATTCCCAAGGTTCTGCTGCCCAGTCCTCTCCCAGAATGTACTAGCTGAGTACCTGTCACTCAGACAGGACCTTTAGCCATGAAAGAAAGAAGACAAGTAAAACCTGAGATCTCCCCACAGCCAACACAACCCAAGCTTTTCTTCATAGACAAGTAGTTTATTTCCTTTCCATATTTGAGAAGCATAATCCAGGCTGCAGGGCAGAGTGAGGTCCACATGGATGGTGCACAAGCCTGAGACCTTGACTTCATTAGAATGTGCTGTAACATAACTAAGCAGCCACAGAAAAGCCTGTATAATTGACTTGAAAATAATGCTTTCAGGCACATGAGTCCATCACAGCAGCTGGAACGAACATCCAAAACAGAGAATGAGAGCCCAGCAGAGAAAGGGACTGTTCAAAGACGCCCAGATGATCCCCTTTGTTGGCAAAGCTGTCCAGATGCTCATGCAGCTTTAATTAAGCCCAATTCTAATTAATCTGTGACCTTATTCAAACCAACTGTTTCCCTGTGCCTCAAACGCCTCTCCAGCTTCCGATGCCCTTTCTCTTCAACTAGAATCCGAAGATCTGTTTTCTTATTAAGTTTAATTGAGAGATGACTGAACCATGGTCTCTCATAAGTAGGGAATTCCCCACCAGTAGAATTTGTACAACAGATGGGTGACAAGAAGGTGTCAGAGATTTGATACAGCTTCTATGATTTATGCTGATAAAAGGCTAAGTCCAAAGACTCAATCAATGCAAGACTGCATCCAAAGCAGGACATCAGACATCACATACTTGATTGATTGAAAGAGAACAGCACATTATTAGAATGAACAAACTCAAATAGCAGCTAGGAGGCCATGGAGAGATAGAGGGAAACTATAAGAAGATATGAGAGAAAAGCTGAACTGAAAGGTACCAACCATCCTGTCCTCTAACTCAGAGCACCCAGGCACACTGTGTGCTACAACTGCTTTGCAGGTGCTTCCGAATGCTGATGCCCTCAGCACTGGCTGGAACATGGAGACTGCAGACCACTTACTTGGAGTATGAGCAGTCTCCTTCATCGACCCAATACCATAGGGCTATAACTATTGCGTGCTATCTTGAATGGTTTACAAATATCCAAGTGATGGCTAAGTATTCCATTTGAAGCACCAGTTTAAACCTTTAATCCCATCTGTCCCTGATGCCTTTACATCAATGTAAATACTCCCACAAACCATAACTATCAATATGGTGTAGAAAATGTGGACTGTTCTTTGCATCTCTATATACCTATAAGATGCTTCAAGTAGACCTAAGTCTATTACCCCACCTCCAGCACATCTAATCAAAATACTTCCTTAACTTCCCATAACCCTTGGTGTAAAATCAAAGTCCTTATGGAGGGTGACAAGGTCTTCCAAAGCCTGATTTCTTGTGGCAGCAAAGAGTCCTGGCTGCTGGTGACAGAGCACACCCTAACTGGACAAGGCAGGAAACAAGTGGACTAGAGGGTAATGAGAGAGTAGCTGAAAGAAATTTTGTGAGAGACTGGTGAGGAAGCTGCATACAAGACAATGCCCAGCCTCGTGCCAGTCTTCCCGTGAAGACCTCCTGACATCTCCATTCACACAGACTCCTCAGTCCAACCAGAACCTCCACCACTGTTGTGCCTCAGAGTCAATAGCCCTGCCAGCCAGCAAGGTCTCTGGAAACCAGATTCTGCTTCACTTTGCTCCCTGCTGGCAAGAAGTCAAATCAGGGTGGTAGCTTCTGGTTGTCTGAGCTTACATAATGCCCGTGTCCTGCTTATAAACAAAGGTAGGAAAATAGGCATTCTAGTGTCAAGCTTTGAAATTCCCTAAATGTAAGAAAAACGACCCAAAGTAGTAACACTTAGAAGCCTGAACAATTCCCATTTGCTGGGCTGAGAGAACAGCAGCTTCGCCTCCCAGCCTGACCATGTTAGGCTTCTTATCTCTTTAGCTGCTTTCATTTGCTCAAAAACTCATGGCACCACTTACGACTGACAGAGCCCTGCACCCCAAGGGCAGCCCCTTCTAGTCTCTGCAAACTTAAAATATATTGCCTTACATGTCAAAACGAACTTTGTAGCTGGAATTAAGAACACTGAAGGGTACTGGCTATTCTGAACTGTCCCTGTGGACCAAGAAAGTCATGGAGAAGCAGGAGGGTCAGTGAGAAAGAAGGAAATAATAAGGCTGTGATAAGAGAAGTAGAGATTGGCGTGGCACAAGGAGCAAGCTGTGAGTCTCAAAGACAGTGCGGCCTCTAGGAGTGGTAAAGGGCAGGAGTAGAGTCATCAGCGCAGCCTTCAGAAGTAACACAGCCTCCTCACACCTTCTTTTTACTGCTGTGAGACACATTTCAGATTTCTTACCTCCAGAAATAGCATTTGCATTCTTTTAAGTCATCTCTTACAGGGTGTGATCTAAATGACAATTGCCCACCCCCACCCCCACAGACTCCACCATTTGAAAGCTTGGTCCTCCCTTGTTGGTGGCACTTACTGTTTGGAGATATTACAGGGAGGTGCAGCCTAACTGGAGGAACCGAGTCACTGAAGGGAGACTTTGAAAGTTTAAATTCACCCTGTCTCCAGCTAGCCGCCTGTTTCATGCTTGCTGTTTAGGACATGAGTCTCTCAGCTTCCTGCTTCAGCCTCCATGCCTGCTTGCTGCCATGGCTCCCCGACAGGATGGATTCTTGAGGACAAATGAACTCTTCCATCTATAAGTGGCCTTGGCCATGGGGTTTTATCCCAACAGAAGAATAACTAATGCAGGAAGCCCCAGGAAACTAATAACGTCTGCCTTGGCACATGTTCTGTCCTGCTGCTGCCTGGAGCAACAGCCCTTAGTGTCTTCCTCTCAGCTCAGGCGTGCCTTTTAGTAGAAACTACCTCTAAGTCCCCACACTCAGGCCATGTCCCTCCAACCCCACCTGACAGATTTGAACCTCTCCTTCACAGCACTCATCGCAGCTATAATTTTGTGTGTGTGAGAGAGAAAGAGAGAGAGAGAGAATTAACTCTTCCTAGGGTCTGGTTTGCTCATCCTTGTTTCTCCCCTGGCACATAATAGGTGCTCAATTAAGGTTTCTTGGAAGGATGAATGGATCTCTCTCTCTCTCTCTCTCTCTCTCTCGATCTCTCTCTCTCTCTCTCTCTCTCGATCTCTCTCTCTTTCTCTCTCTCTCTCACACACACACACACACTCACACACACTCACACACACTCACACATACACACTCTCACATACACAGAGAGACAGAGAGACAGAGAGAGAGGCAGAAAAGCAGCAAAGCATCTCATTTGTCTCTAAAGAATTTGTTCATAGAAACTTTCAGATTCCAATTATAAAAGTAACATGTTGAAAAGTGAGCACTTGATATTCATCTGGGTTACCACTGCCTAGAAGCATAGATGTGAAGTGATGACTCTGAAAACCTAAAAAGAATGAGTGGGATGCCTCATAATTTGCATATTCAACAATCTTATTGGAGAATATTTACAAGAATAATATTTTGATTTATAGCTGCCCAAAAAGAATAGATGTTGCCTGTAAGCCCCTATCCCGATGTGCTGAATGACATGCCACACATGATTGTCATCCCATCTCGTCCTTTGTTGAGTGCATCAGAAGACCTTTCTGGGCATCTGCTGAGTGGGAGACATTTCAAAGTCACCAAAAAGCAACAGAAGATCAAAGTTCTCCTGGCTATTGAAATCACAAGACACTCTTCTAGAACAGCATGTCTTGTTCATTTCATTCGATTCTCTCACACACACTGTAAAATAGCTCATTTCCTCTCTGTCACACCAGGTTGTCAGACCATCTGTGTGGGAATCCAGTTCTGGGCTCTATTCAAGATACATGGGGTGGAGGGGGGCGTGCACAGGACACTATCTGTTGACATATTTCAGAAAACATTCTGACAAGAACATGGCATTGGAAGCCTCTTTGTGAATAAGCACTGCCCTTTACAAATGAAAGAACTATCTTGTCCCATAATGTGAATGACCATATCAGAAGAGCTTCAGTCTTTCTGGAACTTTCCTATGATTCCCAGGAAAGACTACAAACCTCCAGGTAAGGGTCAGATGCTACATCTGGAAGCTTCCATTGGAGAAAATGCTGTGTTCAGTTCTGTCTCTGGATGCTCCAACTCTGCCCCCACAGTCAGTCTCAAACCTGTCATAATATGGGAAGCTGTCAATTAGGCAGGCTACTTGGAACTGTGATCCATGTGCCCACTATACAGCACTCCCTGCCCTCTTCCCCTAAATGTGACCATTAGGGAGGGAAGGTCCCTGTTCTAAGATTGTGTGCTAGTGAATTTGCACATGTGGATGTCAAGTACCACATTCACCATTTACTTTTTCCCAAACGGGTCCTTGCCTGGAACTCACCATGTAAGCTAGACTGACTGTCCAGAAAACCCCAGAAATCCACCTGTCTCCACCTCCCCAATTCAGCGGGGGAGGGGGATTGTGTGTGTGTATGTGGTGTGTGTAGGTGTGGTGTGTGTGTGTAAAGTGTTGTGGAATCAAACTGAAGCCCTAATATCAGGCAAATACTGGTAAACAGGTGAGCAGGCCACCTCTTTGCAAAACTGAGAAATAGATATGTGTGTTGGGTGCCTATCTCCCTCCTGGTGCCTGCCTTATCTCTTCCCAATCCTAGACATCCTATTCTTGATAGGCTGTGTGCTCAGGGAAGTATATACGGGTTGGCACTAACACTTTTAGCATCATTTAAGTGTTGTGAGCATCTCCAAGTATTAAAATCATTCTACGTTAAAACAATTAAATGGCTAAGGGAGAAAATTTGAGCATAAGGCCTGATGAAGACTTTTGATCTGGACCACAGATGAGTTCCAGAATCAGACCACTCATTCCATGCATGCTGTCACACTGTCCATTTGGGGGCAGAGAAACATAGCTGAGTCCAGCTGTTCAGAGAAAAGATAGGCTCAGAGAAAAGTTAGGAGCTGAATTAGCCAACAGTGGTTCACTTGAGATGAGCTCTGATGTCATACACTAATCCTTTGGTTAAGGAGGCATATGTAAGCAAAGGATGAACACAGAAGAGAAGGGCGGGGCATTCCAGAGCCACATCTGGCATTTTCAGATTTCATGAGCAGCTGAGGCACAGAGCTTCGTGGGTATGAGACACAGCTTGACTGTAGGGCTCATCCTCTAAGGTTCTTGAATATTTTAGGTTTGGGGGGGCTTTTATATCTCTACATTGAATATATAGTGAGAAAATGGACTGCTGTCATCATAAAAAGGCCCTTTTAAATCCAGAAAAAACAGCCCCATTGATCAAGAAATCACTCTCATTAGTCTCTTTCTAGCCTACTGCCTCCAGATTACTGCAGGCTGCCAGCAGAGATGTAGGACCACAAATAGTAAAGTATTACTACAGAAGCAGGCTGCAACCATGATAGATGTAGTTAACATTTACACATAAGCATGTACACGCATCTCCCCACCTTTTCAGCATTCAAGACTCCTGTCATAGGCACTTGCTCACCCTTCCCCACCCCCCCACCCCCGAAATCCAAACTACTGGTTAGTATGGTAAAAATTGCTTTAGTACCGAACTCATGAAAGAAACCCAAAAGAAATCAACTGAATATGATAAACCAGATGCTGAATAATGTATGAGGAGATAAGGCTCAGGAGTCAAACAGAACTGGATCCAAACTGGACACCTCCATTGACTAGCTGTGTGATCTTGGATGAGTAATTTCTCTGGGCTCCTGCGTGTGTGTGTGTGTGTGTGTGTGTGTGTGTGTGTGTGTGTGTGTGTGTGTATGATTGTAATTTTACCTATGTATGCTAGTGAATTTGCACATGTGGATGTCAAGTATCACATTTACCATTTACTTTTTCCTAAACGGGTCCTTGCCTGGAACTCACCAAGTAAGCTAGACTGGCTGTCCAGCAAACCCCAGAAATCCACCTGTCTCCACCTCCCCAGTTGGGCGGGGGGGGGGGGGGGGGGGGGGGGGGGGGGGGGGGGAGTAGGGTGTGGGTGGTAGGGGTGTGTGTGTGGTGTGGAGTGTGTGTGTGTGTGTGTGTAGGTGTGTGGTGTAGAGTGTGTGTGTGTGTGTGTGTGTGTGTGTGTGTGTGTGTAGGTGTGTGGTGTAGAGTGTGTGTGTGTATAGGTATGTGGTGTGGTGTGTGTGTGTGTGTGTGTGTGTGTGTGTGTGTGTGTGTGTGTGTAAGCCCTAATATCATGGAAATACTGGGCTATATCCACAGCCTCGAGCTCCAGCTTTGGTTATCTTATCACTTGACTAGGACTAATATTTATTTTGTCTGATGGTACTGAAGATTACAGAAAATACATTTAAAATGCATGTCCCCGAGCCTGTCACTTAACAAATGGTAGGGACTGTTAACAATAATGAGGAGCATACCTGTGCTCACTCCTTTCTCTGTGGCACTCTGTGGCTGGAGTCACCACAGCCCCATTGCCATCTTTTCCACTGGATCCCCACATGCCCCGCTGGTCTCTCAAAAGGAATTTATCAGCTCAGACCAGGCGCTGAGAGCAATAAACTAGGTCATGTTCCAGGCCCCATTATTACTGCTGTCAGCAATAACTGATTTCAGCTTTCTGACATAAATTTGGCTGGTTTGTGTCCTGCTACCATCAGGGAGCAATCTTACAACAGGGACCTTCCGTCCCTAATGGGCACATTTAGGGGAAGAGGGCGGGGAGCGCTGTATAGTGCGCACAGAGAGCACAGCTCCAAGTAGCCTCCCTAATTGACAGCTTCCCATATTATGACAGGTTTGAGACTATGATGGCAGAGTGGAGCGTCCAGAGACAGAACCGCAGACAGCATTTTCTCCAGTGGGAGCTTCCAGATGTAGCCTCTGCCCTTAACCTGGAGGTTTGTAGTCTTTCCTGGGGAATCCCAGGGACATAGATCATTGTCAGCTTGGCTGCTGAGTCCTGCTCTATACAGGCACCTGAGAAAAGGGAAGTCAGTGAGAGTCCAGAAATCAAGGGGAACAGACAGCAGGGCTGGGGGTTGAGGAGCCGAGGTCTGGCTTCTGTCCTAACACTGTGTGGACTTTGGCAAGTGTCTTTGCACTGCCGGCCTCTGCTGCTGTCAGCACAAAGGCTGTCCTGAGTTCCTGTTCTTCCCACGGAGGAATGCTGGCAATGACTTCTGGCTTGGCTTGTCATATTTCCAACTTTGTCTACATTATAGGCATGTAGTTTGTGGAAGTATGCCTCTGTGAGAGGAAGAAAAGTAACTACAATACAAAGCTAATATTAAATGTGTATCCCTACCTGCCAAATACTGTGCTAAGGATTTCCTTTATTGTCCCATGAAAAGGAGCCCAGTGGTCATATGCCTGCTGTGTACTGTCTTGTATTCACTTCCCTCTTGCCTGAATGTCTCCTGAGAAGAAGACACCCTCTTTTCTGTTTGTCCTCACTGAACTGCATCAGCTCAAAGAGTGGGCCTTGATTGGCTTGGGGACAATGTAGACTCTTTCCTGAGCACAGTAACTGTTTCAAGGGCAGCACAGATCTCTGCAGTTGTCAATCCCAGAAACTCACCAGAAACAGCCTCCTTCCCAGGGAGCAGTTGCCCCATCACGTGCTGGTAGGCACTGGGGACACATAGAGACTATATTTCCAATATGAACACCAATGTTTAAAACAGAGAACCTTAAAAAAACAAAACAAAAAACAAAAACAAAAACAAAAAAACAGAAATCCTAGAAGTAAACAGTAAGAAAATCAGGGGCTTAAGAAGTTAGCTCAGACATTATCTAAAATTACCATTGTTTTGATTTGGATTTTTGTTTGTGTTTTTTTTTTTTTTCAAGAGAGGGTTTCTGTCCTGAAACTAGCTTTACAGACCAGGCTAGCCTTGAACTCATAGAGATCCACCTGCCTCTGCCTCCTGAGTGCTGGGATTAAACATGTATGTTACCACCACCCAGCTTGATTTGGATTTTTTTTTCAGTTTCATACAATCAAAATTATTCTCATAGACAGAAGTTAGCATTGCCAATCTCATCTGATAGATTAAGAAACTAAAGCCCAACGAAGCTAAGTAATTTGCCTCAAGCCACACGGCAAGTCCTTGTCAGAAACATCATCTGAACTGAGGTTCATTTCAGTACTGTATTTTTTTTTTCTGCATTGAAGTAGTAAAAACTGCAAAGTCGTTGACAGTGGGAAAGTTTTTATGAATGAAGACACCTTATTGTTTCGAGAGCCGATTTAGAATTGCTACCTCAAACCCAATCAAAATGGGCTTCCTTGGTACTTTCATCACAAGAAAGATTCTTAGTACTCTAACGTCACATGAGTAATCACTGTCCATCATCAGCCCCTGGACAGCTCCCACTTCCCTGTCCTGGTGACTGTTCCCAACAAGTGACATCCTCCACAAGTCTTGCCCGTCACTCTCACTGTGTTCTTAGCTTCTTGCTCACTAAAAAGCCTTGAAGACATTAGACATCAGGCCCCTCAACTTTCCCCTTTAAGTTAGTCAGTGGCTCTCCCTGTGTATTAAGTAAAACCAAAATCTCTGCTGTCATCACTTTTCATTTGTAAATGATGGAAATGTAAAGCTTATATTGTAAGCAGAAGGATATGAACACCAATGTTTAAAACAGAGAACCTAAAAAAAAACAAAACAAAAAGCAAAAACAAAAACAAAAAACCCAGAAATCCTAGAAGTAAACAGTGAGAAAATCAGGGGCTTAAGAAGTTAGCTCAGACATTATCTAAAATTACCACTGTTTTGATTTGGATTTTTGTCATATGAAGTTCCAAAATTAGTCTTCAGACATGGCTGAAGCCAGGAGCTCCAACAATATTAACAGGACTCTTATGGACTCCTTGCAGCTCACAGCTCTACTGGTCTTCCCACATACAGATTCTATTGGGGTGGAGGGTGCCAGCCGGTGGCTCCTAACCCACCTCCTTCCAGCTCTCCTCCTACACAAACAGGAATGTTGGTGAAATTATTAAGGCCACTCCACGTAGTTAAAAGGGAGGTTTATTTTGTGGGGTAACTTACAAGTGAAAGGATAGGTTGCAGGGTCTGGGAAAGGTGTAGCGCAGTCCGGCAGTGTTCTCTGGAGAACTCTACTCAGTCTACCTTCAGCATCCTGGGTCCAGGAACCAAGAGAGCTGGCCCATCCAGATCTCGGGTCTTCAGGTTCCTCTCTTGGCCCTGTCTTGTAGGCGTGGCAGTTACCGGAGCCTCAATGGGGGTTGAAACTTCCAGATCAAAGCTGGAATGGCTACCCACTGCACAGGAAGATGTCTTCCACCCAGTGAGCAACTGTCTACCTGAGAGAAAACTTCACTGGCCCTTCTCTAGCCACACTCCAATGAACAGTCCCTATGCTGACAGGTGATAGGACATCAATAGGGACAGTGCTATCAGTCTCAAGGACTTGGAGAAATACTCTATGTGTCAGAAAATGAAAATGGGAGTAGTATGTTTAAAAAACAAAAGCAAAATTATGGGTACTTCAGTCTTCCCCACCAGTCCAGCCACCTCACGGTTAATCCCTGAGATTTGCATTCCAAAAGTCATGAACTTCACAGAGTCTCCCTTTCATCATGGTATTTTCATCCACCAGTGATCTTGTATGCAGTGCCCTACTTCTGGGAACACAGAAGGCATTCTGTGTTCTGTTCTGTTTCTGTAGCTAGAAATGCCCAGCTCTTCTGAGTGTCCTCCAGTCCACATCTGACTGGCTCTAAAGAAAAATAGGCATCTCGTCCCTCTTTAGAGCTCGCTCTGCATCTTGCCCATGCTTCCTTTGTTATGGTGCCATGCCATAATCTATAGTATTATACTTATATGATTATTCCCTGGGATTAAACTCCTTAATTAGCTACACTGAAGAGGTAATTAATTATTGCATGGATGGTTAATTATGTGAATAAAATGAGCAATTCTTCTCAAAGAAAAGATCAATATAGTTGAAAGAACACTGACCTGAGAACTGGAGGGCCTACTCTTGTTCTTCCTTTACTATGAGACCTTGAACATGTATCCTGACATGTTGATTTCTGACCTTACTGTTCCTCGTGTTTAGGAACTTGTTTAGTAAGGTAATTGGAGGAAGGTGGTGCTACTAACAAAACAGAATTGCCATGTGATATTCCGAATAGAACTCTCTTCCAATCTGTAAATATGAATATGTAGCCATCTGATTATTGGTTCCCTGGCTATGCCCACATTCACATTCTTGAAACCTACAAATGTCAAAGAAATTCTGCCAAAGTATATCTTAGAAGATATATTTCCCTTGGGTTGTACAGATGGCCCTGATGTGATCATGGGAGTCTCAGAGGAGTCCACTGCAAGAAAAGAAGGCAGGAAGAAGAGATTGGGATTTGGAGTGATGCTAGAACATGGAGGATGAGAGTACAAGCCAAGGCAGCCTGGGGACCTCAAGAATCTGGGAAATGTGAAGGAACAGGTTCTCCTCAGCATTTCCAGAAGAAACCACCTTGATTTTGGCCCAGGGTAACTATAGACCACTAAGCTCCAGGAGAATAAAATAATCATTTTCTGTCCAAGTCAGTGAGTCTGTGGTCATTTCTTATGACAATTATAAAATATTAACACGAAAGTCTAGGACAGAAGATGAAGTAAAAAAAGAGTTACTGTTTTACTAATTCAGTAAAGGAAATAAAGCTGAGATAGATTTTCAACTACATAAAATGTGAAGAGGGCTTGAAAATCGGTAGTTCTTTTCATAGTAAAAGGGCATAAATGATTGACCCAAATGAATACAGAGAAATCTAGACTAGACATGTTAAAAAAAAAGTTAGTAAAATTTAGAGGTGGGTGTTGTGGTGTACAACTTTAGTCCCAGCCCTCAGGGATCAGTAGATCTCTATGAGTTTGAGGCCACCCAGGGTTATAAAAAGAGTTTCTGTATCAAAACTAAACAAACAAAAAAAAGTACTAACTAGAATGAGTTTCCAAAAACTAAAAAAGAAATCCATTAATTGCTTCCTGGAGAATGAGATTCTAGTTAGATATGCTGTAAAGCAGACTGATGATGACTGGACAGGACCGTCAACACACGATGAGGTAAAGGAAGCCACAAGTACTGGACTTCTATCTAGGAGGCCAAAGAAGTAAGTGTCCCTGTGGTTGGAGCAAGCAATTTTCTAGTACCAGTGTGACTGGTTCACTCTGAGTTAGTAAGCTGAGCTACGAACTTCTATTTGTAGACTGAAAGAGAAGAATCATCTACCTAGATGAGAGAGACTATAGCCTGATTGAGGGAAATCCATAATATTCTCAGATATCAGAGTCTATGAGTCAGTCACAGACTCATTAAATATGAAGTGGTTGAATGTGAGTCCCTGGTGGTCCAGTAACACCAAGTTCTCAAGCTCTCATGGTAATTAAATGACATACAGTCAGCCCTCAGTATTCACAAAAGTCTGGTTTCAGATTCCCCACAGACACCAAACCCTGTAGGTATAACATTCGCATATATTGTATGTCCATACAGCCCACATATACTTTATATCATATACTTTAAATCATATCTAAATTGTTCATTGTGCTTGCCACAATATAAATGTAATATCAATAGTTTTTGTATTGTATTGTTCCAAGAACAATGACAAGGACAAGGAGCTGTGCCTGTTCAGTACAAATATTTCCAAATGTTTTCAGTCAGTCATTAGGCGAACCCACAGTTGAAAGTCCCACAGATACCAAAGGCCAACTGTATTGCATATAGAATACAATGTCTAGAATAGAGTAATAATTCTTTTAAGAGGTAGCTCTCTTTTTCCCCAATATGATCAGGCTAGTTGTGAGTTAGAGAAAAGTCATCAGTTTAGACTATAGGGAGTGTAAATTGATGATTCAGAGAGGAGGAGGAGGAGCCCACAGAACAAAGGAAGCCTGCAACTGAGCAGTGAAAATTAATCACAGTGTCAGTACCAAAAGCATCAGGCTCGGGTGGGGACTGGTAATTGGGGCTCCTTGAAATGTCACCTCCAGCTGATGAATCACCCCTCCATCATAGAAGAGTACCACGGCTAGAGAAACAACTTTCCAGGAATTGAGGCAGATCCACTTGCTGTCCCTGGAGGCATCACAAAAATGGCATTCACTTGACTTTTATGACATCATCTCCTTTCCTCCAATGTATATCACCAAAAAAATTTATGTGCAGACTATCATCCTAAGTATAGCAGTAAATACAACAGCCATAAACCAGTCCTTGCCTAAAACTTTATAATCTAGTCCTCATAGCAGATATTACTAATCAATTAATGACACACTCCCACAAATTTCTAGAGATGCCATCAATTACTTCTCTGTGTAGTCTATCTCTCCAAAGAGCTACCACCAATCAATTAGAATTGGCATATGAGATGAAAACTCACTGTCATTCCTGCTAGAGCTCCCACAGCTACTGAATGAATGTGCACTGATCTCTTCACAGGCATATGTCACAGCTATATCACACGCCGTTGCTAACAGCAAAATGATACCCCAAAAGCAACAATCACCAATGTAGACATTTAGAATCTGATGACATTATGTTTTGACTGCTTGCCCTGAAAGGGTCTTGAGTATCTCACTGAAGCATCCAGTTATTACCCTGACCTCCCAGCTGCTCATCTGATGATCAATTGATGGAGTGTTTATAAGCCATAATCTCAAGTTCATTTATGATATTTGTGATCTTTTATTTTATAGCTCCAGACCCAGTCTTCACATACCATTCTCTCTCTCTCTCTCTCTCTCTCTCTCTCTCTCTCTCTCTCTCTCTCTCTCTCTCAATACACGCACACACGCATGCACACACATGAACATGCTTACACACAGAGAGACACACATGCACTTAGAGAAGCCCAGTGAGGTTATACATAGAATGGGTGTTCCTATATATAACTGGTAGCCACATGATATGATGGAATATAAATCATGTGGGACCCATTGCCAGGCTCAGCTCTCCCAAAGATTACTATTTTGTCTTTTGGATCCATTTTTCTCATCTGTAAAACATGACTAACAATATTTATATCATAATATATACGAAACAATACATATGTATTAATAGCACATAATAACATGTGAACTAATAATATATACATAGTTTAGGACTCTAATACATTAATCAAGATTTCTAATGACTCTAGACACTAGGTGGCAGTATGTCACTTCTTTCTCACCAAAGCCTGGGGGTTGGTGGGGGATGATGACACAAAAACACTTGGACAGTCAGTCACCACCTAGTGACAACAGAAAGCCCATGAAAGTATGACCTATGACAGGAGAGAAAGACCTGGACTGGACAAAATGCAGTTAGCACTGCCTCTCAAACTATGAACCAGGAAGTAGACATTAAACCATAGGAAAATGAAAATGAAAAACAAAACCAGTGTAGTCACTAGATAAAGGGTAGACAAAGGAGGGAAATCTGTGACTCCAGGACATCACTGGGTACAGAAACTATTTCTCAGTCTCAGCCCCTATTTTCAAAGGCATGTTTCACCCTGCTGGCTGATTCTGAATTCTGAAATTCTGTTGCTAAGATAAGGGATAGGTAATTCATGAAGTCCCACAGTTGGTAGCGAGTTTAGCCCCAGGATCGAAGTCTCCTGACTCATACTAGCTCCACACAAGCTTGCCTCTTAACCAGTTCCTCTCTCTTACCTTCTCCTTCTCAGAAACAGTATGAAGCATGTGGGGGATTTTCCCAATGTCAAATAAGAAGACAAAAGGGAGAAACAAAATTTGTAGTGATCACTAGCTAGTAGTGGCTACTATTGGATTAAGTGCATTAATTTAAATCAAATTAAATGTTTACTTTCTCCTTTGGACTAGCTCAAAAGCTACCCAGGTGTAACTATCAAAGAATGGTACTTGGCAGTGTATCATTCAGCTTCTTTACAGTGTTTACAGAGCACTAAATTATATAATTTTGAAAAATCAAAACAAAGCAAGATGACTATTTTACGGAAAATATATTAAAATTTAAGAGAAAAAGATTAATTAAAATACTAGGGTAATATATTGATGTATTTTATAAGTTGATTTGAGTGGACAAAATTTAATTTAAATCTAGTGTAAAGAAATTGAAATAACAAATATATGAAATTGAATTGGTTCTCAACACATATCAATGTTTTTTAAAGTAAAAAAAAAAGAAACTAATGAATTATAGAAGGTGTTTATTAAATGCAGTCATGGGAACTTTTTAAAGAGCCTAAGTAAAGCAAGTTCCAATGCCTGAGTCTGTGGGGACTGCACCATCTCATCTTCCGAAAGCCGAACCGGGTTTCTGGGTTTGGGGTGTGCCTTGAGAACCTGGCTCCTGCTTTTGGGGTGTGCCTTGAGAACATGGCTCCTGCCTTTGGGGCGTGCCCTTGAGAACCTGCTTGGCTCAGGAAGCTACATGACAGGGCATCAGGGAAGCAGTCAGAGGAATACATGGCCCCCGATGTGACCACCTGAGCTGAACAATCTACCTCATGCTACTTTATTTCTCGATAGACTTGCCAGAAGAAAGCCAGAGTCAGACTGCAGCAAGCAATTTTGCTTGTTTTTATCTCCTGAATTTCTTTGTAATAAGTGGTATCTTTTCTTTGATGCTCTCCATAAGATATATAAAGAAATTCCTGGGGCTCTTTCCAAAGGCACAGATTTCTAGATGTCTTTGCAGGCCTTCTGATTTAAGCATCTGGGGACAGAAACCTGGGATGCTATCATTATTTTTGGTCCAATAGACTTTGATGCTAGGGTTGAAAACTATTATAGTCACACTCTTGAATAGCTGCAATGTACACATAGGCATTGTGAATGTCGCATCAGCTTTCAAGCAGCTCCAAACTCATTCATTTACAAACTCTCCTCATTTACCTTAACAATTTTCAACTTAGAATCATGACACTTTTTCTTTTCCATTTTCGTGGGGTGGGGTGGGGTGAGGGTATATGAGTGTGTGTATATGTACTCACATGTGTGTGGGCACATGTATGCTTGTGTGTCCAAGAGAAGGCCTGGACTTATCACTGTTCTACTACCTTATTCGGTGAGACAGTGTATCCCAGTTAAACCCAGAGCTTCCTCATGTGGCTAATCTCACTAGCCAGCTTGCTCTGGGGATCCACCTTCCCAGGCTGGAATTACAGGCAGCCTACCACACCAACCTGGCATTTTTACTTTGGATCTGTGAATTCTAACTCCAGTCCCCATACTCACAGGGCAACAAGCACTTAACACCTCTCCCAGACTGTCATTTTTACTCTTAAAGATTACTGAGGACTCCCGCAAGATGTTTGGTTTGGGTTTTGTTTCATTTTATTCTGAAAAAGAGTCTAGCTATGAAACCCAAGCTAGCCTTAAATTCTTTGTGATTCTTCTGCCTCAGCATCTTGAATGCTGGATGATAGGTGTGTTTCACCATGTGTCTGTGGGACATATCTATTTAGGTTCATCATATTAGCAACTAAAATAGAAAAACTTTTAAATGTTTAAAAAAAAACCTTTATTGTTAACATAAAAAGGTTGATGGAAAACAGCTAATTTTCAGAATCAAAAAGTATTGAGAAGAGTAGAGTTCTTTTCCATATTTATAAAGCTCTTCACTGTATAGTTTAATGACAGACATCTGGAATCTCATATCTGCTTTCATTTTTAATCCATTGCTGTCACGTATTACCTCGCTTCTGAAGAAACCCAGTCAAATTCAGAAAACCACAACAGGAGAGAAAAGTGATGGCCCAGTATCACTGGGCAGTAGTTTTGAAACTACGAAGATTCCCTAGGAAATATATCAGAACCCAACAATGACCCCAGCTACGGTTTGAGGGCTGCACTAGTTCTTCTTCCAAAGCACATTCTTTTTCACATGCAGCTCATTTCTCTTTCAATACTGCATATTCTCATGGCTTCTTATTGCGGCGAATGTTTGATGCATTTCCCTAATCATGTATACATGCGTGAAAATCGGGAGCTTCAGGAAACAGAAGTCCTGTGGTTCTTTGTACAGGGTTGAGGCCTCCTGGGCTTTTCCCTTCCACTTTGGTATGTTTATTGGTATCGTCCTTGTTCAGCTCATGCTTGGACAGTCATATTGATGAGACTTTATGAGTGCAGCTTCTGACATTACTAGGAGACACATCTCACAGCAAACTCCTTGATCTTCTGGCTCTCACAATCTTTTTTCCCTCTCTTCTGCCATGTTGCCTGAGCCTTAAGTGTGGGAGTGTCTCGCAGATGTATCCATTGGAACTGGGCTCCACAACTCTGCATTTTGATTGACTGTGGTTTTCTGTAGCCGTTTCTGTCTGCTGCAAGTTTCCTTGATGAGAAGGGAATACTACACTTATCTGTCGGTATAAGGACAAATGTTGAAGTTGTTAAGGATTATGCTATTGAGGGCTGGAGAAATAGTCTCACCCAGAGAAGAGCACAACAATCAGTTATCCGATATCAAATGTCAAATGGTCAACCCTGAAAACATACACACATAATATACAGACTAAGCAGATTCTATACAGATATAGGAATATATATATATACATACATGTGTATGTATATTCATACAAAACAATTAATGAAGAAGAAACCAAGGATTTGAAAGAGAGCAAAGAGAGGTATATATATATATATATATATATATATATATATATATATATATATATATATATATATGGAAGACTTTGGAAAGAGAAAGGGGGAGGGGAAACACTGCAATTCTGATTCAAAAGTAAATAAATAAACAAACAGAAATCCTCTCACTCTATCGCAGATGAAGGAAGGTTATGGTCACTGTACAGATGGAACCGGCAAAATTTCGCAGGGATAATGCACCCACTATGTTTCTTCTCAGGCTCCACAGCTCTGCCCAGAGCTACTCCATGTTATATACACCATGGTCCTCTGCAAGGCTCCTTCCCCAAGTGAGGCTTTGGGTTATGGAATGACTATCTCACCTGAATGACCTTGAAGTTCCAGGACAACAACTTACCATCAAGGTTGTGATTTCAGATTCCCAAATCAGGAGTGACTTGAAGATGTCTCTAAGGTGGGTGGTCTCTGTATCCTTAGAAACAGACTAAGCAGGAGACAATATTCTTTTTTTTTTAAATTCTTTCAAGATAAGCTGTTTTATTTCAGTTAGTTAGTTAGTTGTTATTTATTTTACATCCTAGCTGCAGTTTCCCCTCTCCTCCCAGTCTCCCCCTCCCTTTCTCTCCCCTCCCATATCCAATCCTCCCCCATTTCTGTTTAGGAAAGGGCAAGTCTCCCATAAATATCAACAAAACATGGCATATCAAGTTACAGTAAGATTAAGCACTTCCACATGTATTAAGGCTGGGCAAGGTGACCCAGTATTAGAAGTAGGTTCCCAAAACCCAGAAAAAGAGTCAGAGACAGCCCCTGCTCCCACTGCTAGGAGTCCCACAAGAAGACCAAGCTACACAACTGTAACATATACGCAGAGTGCCTAGGTCAGTCCCTTGTAGGGTCCTTGGTTGTCAATTCAATCTCTGTGAGCTCCTGTGGGCCCAGGCTAGTTGATTCTGTAGATTTTCTTGTGGTGTCCTTGATTCCTCTGGCTACTACAACTGTTCCTCCCTCTCTTCAGCAGGATTCCCCGAGCTTGGTCTAATGCTTGACTGTGGATTTCTGCATCTGTTTCCACCAGTTGCTGGGTGAAGTCTCTCTGATGAAGACAGAGATAGACACCAATCTATGAGTATAGCAGAATATCGTTGGGCATCATTACATTGACTTTTTTTTCTCTAGTCATGTTTGGTTTTATCCTAGGTCTCAGGGTCATCTAGCCTCTGGGTCTTGGTGCTCCAGGAAGTGTCAGGGTTGGGTTCACTCTCCCGGCATGGGTCTCAGGCTGAACCAGTCATTGGTTGAACACTCTCACATTCTCTGTGTTACCCTTACCCCAGCACATCCCACGTGCCAGACAGGCTATGGGTCGAAGGTCTGTGGCTGGGTTGGTGTCCCAATCTCCCCACTGGTAGTCATGCCTGGTCACAGGAGGCGTCAATCCAGGGTATGTATCTGCTTTTGCTAGGAAATCCTGCTTAGCTGGGATCATCCTTGTAGATTCCTGGGAGTTTTCCTTGCACTAGGTTTCTACCTGACCCTGAAATGACCCCCTTTCCAGTTGGTTCTTTCAGTACCCTCCCACTACAACCAGCCCCACCTGATCCCTCATGTTCCCATCCCCAACTTCCCCAAGTCCACCCACAAAATCTCTTCTATTTCTCCTTCCCAGGGAGATCCAAATGCTTCCTTGGGTCCTCTTTGTTACCTAGCCTCTCTAGGTCTGTGGATTGCAGCATGGTTATCCTTTATTTTACAGATAATATCCACTTATAAATGAGTACATACCATGTTTGTCTTTCTGGGTCTGGGTTACCTCATTCAGGATGATATTTTTTTCTAGTTCCATCCATTTGTCTTAGAATTTCATGATGTCATTGTTTTTATCAGCTGAGTAATACTCCATTGTGTAAATGTACCACACTTTCTTTACCCATTCTTCAGTTGAGGGACATCTAGATTATTTCCAAGTTCTAGCTATTATGAATAAAGTTGCTATGAACATAGTTGAGCAAGTGCCTTTATGGCATTAGTGAGCATCCTTTGGATATATACCCAAGAGTATGTAGCTGAGTCGAGGTAGATCAATTATCAATTTTCTGAAAAACTGCCATATTAATTTCCTACCAGCACTGTGGGAGTGTTCCACAGTGCTCCACATCCTGTCCAGCATGAGCTGTCACTGGTGTTTTTTATCTTAGCCATTCTGACAGGAATAAGATAGAATCTCAGAGTCATTTTGATTTGCATTTCCCTGATGGATAAGGATATTGAACAATTCTTTAAGTGTTTCTCAGCCACTTGAGACTCTTCTGTTGAGAATTCTCTGTTTACCTCATTTTTAAAATTGGATTATTTGGTTTTTTGATGTCTAGTTTCTTGAGTTCTTTATATACTTTGGAAATCAGCCCTCTGTCAGATGTGGGGATTGTGAAGATCTTTTCCCATTCTGTAAGCTGCTGTTTTGTCCTACAGATGGATGGTATCCTTTGCCTTACAGAAGCTTTTCAGTTTCATGAGATCCCATTTATTAACTGTTGATCTTAGTGTCTATGTGCTACTAGTGTTCTGTTCAGGAAGTTGAGGAGACAGTATTCTAATGCTGGCTTTCAACTTGTGCTGTCCAATATAGGTCTAAATAGATGGATCAACAGAACAAGATTAAGAGTGTGATGGGCTGTGTGCTTTTGACTGTAACAGGATATGGATATGAAGTTCAAATGGGAAGACAGTCAACACTTTCTGGAAGAAATATTATAAGTATGTATATTTAAAATATTAATAATCACATTTATAATGTAAAAATAAACCAGAGAAATTAATTTTGTTAACATATTTTAACTCAACATATGCAAATGCTATTGCTTCAACAGGTAATCAGTATGAAAGGCATTAATGAGATATTTTATATCCTTTTGTAATCAGATCTTTAAACTCAGTGTGGAATTTGTACATACAGTACATCTTAATTGATACCCTAAATTTTCATTAGAAAATGATTCTCTCTGTAAAGCTCATAAAATTTATAGCTGAACGAGTAAAGCCTTACAGCCAAGGCACTCCAACTTAAAGCCTCCAAACAACCCAATCAAGAATCAGTTTTTCAAGTTTAGCTATAATTTAATTAATTTAAAACCTCAGTTCTTCAGTTCCACATTTCCAAAGTTCAATAACCATATATGGCGAGGTCTACACTTATACATATTAGTCTAGACTTAGAGCTAGAATATGGCATCTCTTACAAGTGTCCAGACCCAGTATCTGAAGAATTTACCCTAGTACAAATGACCAAAAGTATATATCTGATAGAAATATCTAAGTTAGAACTGCTCAAATTTTATTGATAATAAATCCTTGGGAGTTGCACAAAAGGTTTTTCTCTAACAAAAAGACATCCTTTTAAGTACATTCAAGAGGCTTGCTGGTTAAAGGGATCCTAGAATGTTTTAGCACACTCACCAAATAAATTATTTGTTTGAGACAAGATATTTGCTTATATGAAATTCATTTTAAGTGAAGTGAGGATGCATAGAAAACCAGCTGAAGGCTCTTGTACAAGTGAGTGGCCCAGGAAGTCACTTTCTACCCTCAAGAAGCTGAAGTGGGGATTTCACAAATGTTTGACAACCTTAAACAAAAGATCAAAATGGTGTGGTTTCTATTTGTTGAGCTAATATTGGCTTCCCTAAGTATGCCGGTTTCTTGTCTGTTACAAACTGTGTGAGGAACTTTGAGAGAAGGCTGATCAGTGACGGGGCAGCCTTGAGCATTTTCCAGCAGGTGACACTGTGGGCAAAGGAACTTGAAAAGACTTCATAATTCCACTATTCAAGTTTCTCCAAAAATTCCAATCTCTGATGTTTTTATAACTGTAAATTATGTTATAAAGCTTACCTGTGCACACAGAGGCCATTTTAATGAATGGTTGTGGCAGGGTCCTGTGTTGTTGTTCCCTTTGGGGAAGGGGGCCAAGTAGGCGCAGAGTCAAATCACATAGACTCAGGAAGAATGTTGAAACAACAAACTCAGTTTATTCAGGAAGAGGCAAGCCTTATATACCCTCCATCCCACCCTGGGGGGTTGGTCTGATGAATATGCGTCTGCTGGTGTGACATGGCTGCCTCTCATTGGTCCAGGTCATCTGCAGATTGTGTTTCAGCTACTGTTGCTAAGGCTCTTAGGCAGACCCAGGTTGTCTCTCAGAAAGTATCTGTTTTACTTGTTTGGGCCAGCTGGCCCTCAAGCCTGTTAGGGATGAGTCATCCCACAAATGGTGTGATTTAAAGCTTCCTCTTTATCCAACTAAATAAGTATGTGGATGTTTAACATCAGCCAAACAATCTGTCCATTTGTTCATTCATTCATTCATTCATTCATATGTTTGTCAATCTGTTACCTGTGGAGTAATGTGTTCTGTACCAGAGAAGTAGATACACAAAAAGTATATAATAGAGTACAAAAGAGTGAGATAAAGTATTGTAAAAGATAGAGCTGATATCCAGAATATATAAAGAACTCAAGAAATTAGACATCAAAATACCCAACAGTCCAATTAAAAAATGGGCAATAGAGCTAAACAAAGAAGTCTCAACAGAAGAAGCTCAAATGACTGAAAGACATTTAAGGAATTGCTCAACATCCTTAGTCATCAGGGAAATGCAAATCAAAACAACTCTGAGATACCAAGTTACACCCGTCAGAATGGCTAAGATCAAAAACACTGAAGACAGCTTATGCTGGAGAGGATGTGGAGCAAGGGGAACACTCCTCCACTGTTGGTGGGAATGCAAACTTGTACAGCCACTTTGGAAATCAATATGACACTTTCTTAGAAAATTGGGAATCAACCTCCCTCAAGACCCTGCTATACCACTCTTGGGCATATACCCAAGGAATGCTCAATCATACCACAAGGACACATGTTCAACTATGTTCATAGCATCATTATTTGTAATAGCCAGAACCTGGAAACAACCTAGATGCCCTTTAACTGAAGAATAGATAAATAAAATGTGGTACATATATACAATGGAGTACTACTCAGCAGAGAAAAATAATGACATCATGAAGTTTGCAGGAAAATGGATGGAACTAGAAAAGAAATCATCCTGAGTGAGGTAACCCAGACTCAGAAAGACAAACATGGTATGTACTCATTCATAGGTGGATACTAGATGTAAAGCAAAGGATAACCAGACTGCAACTCACAACTCCAGGGGGGGTTACCTAGTAAAGAAGACCCTAAGAAAGACACAGGGATTGTCCAATTACAGAGAAATGGATGAGATCTATATGAGCAAACTGGGGGTAGAGGGAGTAATGGAGGGCAAGGGCCGGGGGAAAGAGAGCATAGGGGAGCGGGAGGTCCCAGCTGCATCAGGAGCAGAGTGGGAGAATGGAGAGGGAGATACCATGATGAATGAAGACCCCAGAGGAATAGGAAAAAGCAGAGTGATAGAGAGGTCCCCAGAAATCCACAAGGATACCTCCACTGTAGACTACTGGCAATAGTCGAGAGAGTGCCTGAGCTGACCTGATAGGATGGCCGAACACCCTGGCTGTCATGATAGAACTCTCATCCAGTGTCTGATGGAAGCGGATGTAGAGATTCACGGCCGAGCCCCAGGTGGAGCTCCAGGAGTCCAACTGGCAAGAGAGAGGAGGGATTGTATGAGTGAGAGATACTGAAACCATGATTGTAAAAGGCATAGGGACAAATAGCCAAACTAGTGGAAACGCATGAACTGTGAACCAATAGCTGAGGAGCCCCCATGGAACTGGATCAGGCCCTCTGGATAAGTGAGACAGTTGATTAGCTTGAACTATTTAGGAGGCCCCCAGGCAGTAGAGCCAGGACCTGTCCTTGGTGCATGGGCTGGCTTTTTGGAGCCTGGGGCCTATGCTGGAACACTTTGCTAAGTCTTGGTGTAGGGAGGAGGGGACTGGACCTGCCTCAGCTGAGTCTACCAAGCTGGACTGATTCCCCAGGGGAGACTTTGCCTTGGAAGAGGTGAGAGTGGGGGGTGGTTGGGGGGAGGGCTGAGGGGTGGGAGGAGGGAGGATGGGGAAATCTGTGGCTGATATGTGAAATTAAGTTAATTATAAAATAAAAATATTATTAAAAAGATAGATATGATTCTACATCAGGAGGATAGAGGAGAAAATTAATGAAGAAGTTATTTTTCATATAAATACTCTGCATATGAGTCCATAAAGCTTGGTAGAAAACCATAGAGACCCAGCTTGACCCAACTACAACCATCTTGAATTGTAACCATGACAATTGCCATAAGTAATCCTGACCTATCTTACCTATAGTTTACCAGCATGCTGCATAAAACAAACTGAGTGGTGCATATAACTTATAAAGTGTATATAACTTTATAAATAAGATCTGATGTCATCGGTGGTAGCAATGTGCCTGGCATACTTGTTGTTAGCTTGTGCCTGGCATATGTATGTTAGCTTGAGATAAAACATATATATTCTGGCTTGTTTCAAAGTCATTTTTGTCCTGACAAAACTGCAAGCCCCTTCCTTCTGACAGAAGTCACAGAGATCTACTCAATTAGCTATTCCCCTTGACTTTGCTTCTGTCAGCTAGGCCCTACAGTAGCATGGGTCTCAAATGCCCCCAGGCCCATGTATTGAAAGGTTGGCCCCTAACCCATGGCTGTATTGGGATGTGGTAGAACCTTTAGGAGGTAGACCTCATGGTATAAAATTGAGACACTGGAGGTCTGCTGTGGAAGGAGATATGGGTACCCTGGCTCCTCCCAGCTATCATAAAGTCAACAGTTCCCTCTGCCTCAGGACCCCATCACAATGTTCTCCCAGACCACAGACCCAAACGCAATGATGCTGTCTGACTGTGAACTGAAAGTTCTGAAACCATGAGCCGTATAAACCTTCCCTCATTATAAATTGATTCTCTCAAGTATTTGTTATGGTGACAAAAAATCCAACTAACAATCTCCAGTAAATTGTATTCTGTGTGATCCTGGATCTGCCTGCCTCCCTCTGCAGACTCACAGCAGCCTCTACCTATAGCAACCTGCTACTTCACACCAGATACTTCCAGAACATGGTCACCGGAGGAGGCTGAAGAGGTGTAGGGGGGAATGGAAACTCCTAAAATGGCAACCAATACTTCACAGAAGCCCCTCATCTAGTCTCCCAGCCTAACCTCCACTCCCACTGTGGTCTGTTTAACAGTCACGTTGTGGTCTTGTATCTTGTGTAACTGTCAACCAAGTTCCATCACCCTCCAATCTCTAACTTCTATAGTCTCCTAGCATAGCTGGAATGAAATCCAGTGTTTCTGCCATGGTCACAAGACCTCCTTAATTACGTTAGAGACTTTCTTTGCCCTTCATCCCTCCAGACCATTACATCTGCCACATAGACCTATCTTATGTTCTTCAATCATTCCTGGCAAGTTCCTATCTCAAGACTCTTGTAAACTGCTTATGAATACTTTATATTTAAAATAAAATCCTGTCACTTTCTGTTGTCTTACTGACACTATGAGTTTCTGCTATCAACTTGACATAAACCTTAAGTAACTAGAGAAAAAGTACATTAAGCAATGAATTGCCCGAATCAGATTGGCCTGTGGTCATGTTTGTGCAGTATTTTCCTAATTGATGTAATAAGGCCCAGTCCACTGTGGGCAGTGGCATCCCTATGTAAGGCCCAGTCTACTATGGGCAGTGGCATCCCTATGTAAGGCCCAGTCTACTATGGGCAGTGACATCCCTATGCTGATGGACCTGAGCTATATGAGAAAGATGGCTGAATTAGGCAGATGGAGCAATCCAGTAAGCAGTGTTCCTCTATAGGCTCTGTTTCAGCTGCTGCCTGAGTTCCTGCTCTAACTTCCCTCCGTGATGGACTGTGACCAAGTTTCACTGGGTCATGGTGTTTGCCACAGCAACAGAGGCCAAGCTAGAACTTAACCCTACTTTATTTGTCCACAGAGCACTCAGGGCCAGGACAGGAAAGTATTACATGGTTATTTCCCTATAGTAACATGGCCTCTTTACCAGAAAGCAGATACCATCAGAGTCAGGGCTCTGACCTATTTTATTCACTACAGTATTACCAGTGCCTGAAGTAGTTCCTACACAAGATGGGCTCCCTGGAATCATTTGTGGAATAAATAGAGAATTTAATGAGGCTGGGGAAATATACATATACTAAGAGATTGTAAGTATTATAATGTGGCTGCTTCATAGAGATGAAAGACAAGGAAAGAGCCATTAGAAATGAGGACTGACAGGCACTGAGTGACTGGATCCCAAAGAGTCCTATACACCTAGCAGAGAACCTCAGTTATATTCCAAGGACATTGGGAAGCCAGTGAAGCATCCTATGAAAGGACATGTCACATGTAAATGTGCACATTAAAAGATGATTCAAGCTGCCATATGACTGACTGAACAGGGACTCCAGGCAAAAAAAGACAGATTAGGATATTTTTGCCATTACCCCCCATTTG